>NW_027397063.1:142679402-142862231 GCF_003265705.2 Callorhinus ursinus
TATCACCCAGCCACCCCATCCCTCCCACCCCCCACCACTCCAGCAACACTCAGTTTGTTTCCTGAGATTAAGAATTCCTCATATCAGTGAGGTCATATGATACATGTCTTTCTCTGAATGAATTATTTCGCTCAGCATAATACCCTCCAGTTCCATCCACATCGTGGCAAATGGCAAGATCTCATTCCTTTTGATGGCTGCATAATATTCCATTGTGTATATATACCACTTCTTCTTTATCCATTCATCTGTCGATGGACATCTTAGCTCTTTCCACATTTTGGCTATTATAGACATTGCTGCTATAAATGTACTCCTTCAGATCCCTACATTTGTATCTTTGTGGTAAATACCCAGTAGTGCAATTGCTGGATCGTAGGGTAGCTCTATTTTCAACTGTTTGAGGAACCTCCATACTGTTTTCCAGAGTGGCTGCACCAGCTTGCGTTCTCACCAACAGTGTAGGAGGGTTCCCCTTTCTCCGCATCCCCGTCAACATCTGTCGTTTCCTGACTTGTTAATTTTAGCCATTCTGACTGGTATGAGGTGGTATCTCACTGAGGTTTTGATTTGGATTTCCCTGATGCCAAGTGATGTTGAGCACTTTTTCATGTGTCTGTTGGCCATTTGGATGTCTTCTTTGGAAAAATGTCTGTTCATGTCTTCTGCCCATTTCTTGATTGGATCATTTTTTCTTTGGGTGTTGAGTTTAATAAGTTCTTTATAGATTTTGGATACTAGCCCTTTATCTGATATGTCATTTGCAAATATCTTCTCCCATTCTTTCGGTTGTCTTTTGGTTTTGTTGACTGTTTCCTTTGCTGTGCAAAAGCTTTTTATCTTGATGAAATCCCAATAGTTCATTTTTGCCCTGGCTTCCCTTGCCTTTGGCAATGTTTCTAGGAAGAAGTTGCTGAGGCTGAGGTTGAAGAGGTTGCTGCCTGTGTTCTCTTTTAGGATTTTGATGGACTCCTATCTCACGTTTAGGTCTTTCAACCATTTTGAGTCTATTTTTGTGTGTGGTGTAAGGAAATTGTTCAGTTTCATTCTTCTGCATGTGGCTGTCCAATTTTCCCAACACCATTTGTTGAAGATCTCTTTTTTGTTTTTTAAAGGAGGCTCCATGCCAAGTGTGGAGCCCAATGTGGGCTTGAACTCATGACCCTGAGATCAAAACGTGGCTGAGATCAAGGGTCAGATGCTTAACTGAGTCAACCAGGCACCCCCCCTTTTTTTTTTACAATTACAACATATATAACTTAACAAGTCTCAAATCGATGGATGTTTAGATTGTTTCCAATCTCTTACCGTGATAAACAATGATGTAGTTGTCCATTCATCTCTGCATACATATGAGAGTGTGTAGGATAGATTCTTAGGAATGGAATTGGTGGGTTAAAGTGTGCATGCATTTGAGATTTTGACAAACTGCCATAAACGGTTCATTTATTCTTCGATTTACAATGTCTGAGAAGTGTATTTTCCTATAACCTTACCAATGTGTTCCTATACTTTAGACCTTTGTCAAGGGAGTAGTTATATCCAGTAATCTGAGTTTAAAATTCATTCCTCATATTATTAGTGAGTTTATGAGAAATTTTTGAGACATTTAAAATCCATTTGTGTTTACTTTTCAGTGAAGTGTCTATTCATACTGTAGTAACTTTGTATGGTGACATAGGGTAACTATACTTATTGTGGTGAACATTGTAATGTATACAATTGTTAAATCATCATGTTGTACACCTGAAACTAGTATAACATTATGTGTCAACAATATTTCAATTAAAAAAAAATGAAGTAAGAGGGACTGGATTTACCTTTCTGCTTTAACAACAACAACAAATGGACAAAAACAATTATTTCTTAACAAAAATAATACAATTTATCTTACACTAGCAAAAGTAAAAAGATCCGTGGTGTGAATTTAATAAAGCATGTACCTGATTAATATGCTGAAAATTATAAAATGCTGATGAAATAAATCAAAGACAAAAAAATAAATGACACAATGGTACTTAAGACTCTGGCCATCAGGAAAGTGATCCTTGAGAGATGGAAACAAATGGGGTGAGCCTTATAATGGCCACAGCTTACTTCCTGGAGGATGTTTCCAGGCCATGATGCATGGAGAGGGAACATAGGCAGAGAGCAGTAGTCTCCCCAAGCAGGGATGGAGCTGGGAGTCTGGTGAAGCCAAAATGGCAAGAAGTCTCAGGGTACAGTGCCAGAGAGAAGTGAATTGCACAAAGAGAGAACTCTGGAGATCTGCAGAAGGTGCTGATCAAGTATTCAGCCTAGTACTGTATGTGAGGAAACTACCAGGAGCTAGAGGAAGAACCATTCAAAAGGATTAGAGGGGATGGTGCGTGAAGCTCACTCAGGGCTTGGAATAGTACCTGTTCTCAAAAACTGGAGTAGAATACCTCATAATTCATAAGGCATCCTAAAAGCAGTGAGAAAAATTAATCCTAGACTAGATGAATCTCCAGTCCCACCTAACAAAGCTTAAAAGCAAGCCATGAAAGGATCAAACCATTTCCAGGTTACTTAACTATGTCCCCAAACAGTGCGTGAGAGTATTTGTAAGAATGCAAAATATCCAACAAGTTCAATTCATAATATGTAGCATTCAGTAAAAAATTATCAAGATGGCAAAGAAGGAAAACGCAGCCCATATGGCAGAAAAGTCAATTATTCCTGACCCAGGAATGACACAGATGACAGATGTAGTGGATGAGGACATTAAACAGTGGTCATGACTATTCTCCATACATTCAGGAACCTAGAGGAAAGACTGAATATATTAGAGACACAGAAGATATATTTAAAAAGATCTGAATTGAACTTCTAGAGATGAAAACTATATTGTGTGAGACGAAAAATGCACCAGATAGGATTAACAGCAGATTAGACATTGCAGAAGAAAAGATTAGTGAACCTGAAGTTATAACTATCAAAACAATTCAAAATCAAATGCATAGAGGGAAAAAAGAATACCAAAAAACAAAGAAGAGAACACCAGTGAGCCCACTAGGGGCACAAATTCAAGTAGTCAAATGTAAATCTATCTATCTATCATCATCTATCATCTATCCAGAACTAACAGCTGATAGATTTTCCAAGTTGATGAAAATGATAAACCCACAAATCCAAGATGCTCAATGCAGCCCAAGTAAGCATACACACATACACCCCCTCCCAAAATCAAACCAAATCAAACCAAAAACTGGCTGCAGCAACAAAACACACACACAAAGAAAACCACACCAAGGCACATTATCATGAAATTTCTTAAAATCAGTGATAAAGAGAAACTCTTAAGCATAACCAGAGGGAAAAAAAGACACTTTGTGAACAAAGAAACAAAGATAAGAATGACAGCATATTTCTTGTTGGAAACAATGCAAGCTAGAAGACACATCTCTAGTGTACTGGAAGAAAAAATATATCAGGCTGGAATTCTACATGTTGCAAAAATATCTGTCAAAAATATGGTGAGGATGTCAGCAAAATAGTGGAGTAAGGAACTCCAAATTCCATCCTTTTATAAAAGCAACACAAAATGGGCAAAATCTGTGAGAATCAACTTTTTTGAAACTCTGGAAATTAACCAAAGGCTTATAGCCACTCAGAGAATAGCTATTCAAGAAAAACAGCTGATTCTTGGTAATAATAATGAACTTTTTGGTGTTTTAACTTATCCAAGTCCCATTCTTCTTTACTCCCCATTTCAGTAGTACCTATTCTTGGTACCAGAGGGAACAGAATCGACTTCATTTACGAAGAATTGTAATTCATTATTTGTTCTGATTGTATGCTGGTTTCCTGGAAGACTGACTCAAAAGCTTGTTTTTATTTTGCCTTACTTGGACCTGGCCCAGTGCTTAATTTGCTTCCTGAGGGTCATTTGTTGAAAACCTTTACAAGCTAACAGGCTAACATCTCAGTTGTTGCTGCTTGAGGTGATAGGTAACAGTTGGAGCCAACAATGGACTAGCCTAAAAGCTCAGGAGGAAAGGCTGAGTAATGAGATATCTATAAAGATTGTGAAAAGCCGTGACATATTTTTGGAAGGATGGAAGTCCACATGCATGCTTAGGTGTGTGCACATGCTATTAGGAATGACTCAAGAGGGTCCTGAGGATTCACCTTCTCCTGACCTCAAGGCTCTGAAGAAGCAGGAAGTGAAGGTTAAGGCAGGGTTGTAAAGTGTATGGTTGAGTTTTAAACAAATGCCTCAACATACACACACAACTTCTCAGCAAAGACTAGAGACTTTGTGGTTCTGGGAATTTAAGGAAATCTGTCTCATCATTAGGTAACCACTAATGGACTATTGGGATGGAGAACTCAGACCACATATGACAAATACTACAGACTATAAAATTAATTCATTAAATAAACAACTATAATAAACAGCAATAACAAAAAATACTGGGGAGAGGAGAGGATCAGATTTCCAGAGTTTCCAATTATAATATTAAAAATGTACGGTTTTCCACAAAAATTAAAAGACATGAAAAGAAGCTAGTAAATAGGGTTTATTCATAGAAAAAGAGAAATTAATAGAAATTATCCCCAAAGAAACCCTGATATTGGAATTACCAGGCAAGGAATTTAAACCAACTTCTTAAATATGCTTAAAGAGCTAAAAGAAACCATGGACAAAGATCTAAAGACAATTAGGAGAAGAAATTTTCATGATATAGGGAACATTGATAAAGAGACAGAACTTATAAAAAAGGAAACAAATAGGAATTTTGGAGTTGCAAAGCACAACTGAAAATGAAAAATACACACTTAGAAATGTCATATTTAAACTGTCCAAAGTCAAAAGCCAAAGAGAGAATCTTGAAAGCAGCAACAGAGAACTGGTCACATGCAAGAGATCCTCAATAAGATTTAAGAGTAGATTTCTCATCACAAGGGGTGGATTGATCAACAGTAGGAAGAGATTCTCTGAGTAGTATGTTTGCACATTACTCCACTGGGGCTAAAGAAATGTACTTAATGCTCTTTGTTGGGGTGATGTCAGAATAGGGGCAGGAGGGGCATCCCTCCTGCTCAAGACAGATGTCCACACCTCAAGAGCCCTTTGGCCATCCAGGGTCAGCCCCTGCTTCTAGGTGTCTCTCCTACTGAGTGTCGGTTTGCCAGATGTATGGTGCGGCCAGGCAGTGCAGCACAAGGCAATCAGCTGAAAGGGGGAGAGGTGTAATCAAAAGAGACAGGGAATGATCTTTTTGGCCAAGATTTACTTAGTCTACTGCTAGGCATTGTTGCTGTTGACATTGTTCTTTTTGAAAAGATGTTTCAATCTTCCCTCTTCCATGGACCAAGAGTTAGGACCTCTGACTCTGCCCCCTCAAAATTGCTTCTCTTCCTCTCTCTCTTTCAAGGATCCATAGGGCAAGGCCGCCCAGATACCAAGATGCTCTGGGTGAGAGCTTTCTTGCTTAGGAGAATTTGACTTTGCTTACCTGGGTTCCAAACTCACGGCCAAGTTTGCCTGTGGCATGGCTGGGTTGCCTGGCAACAGGGCTCAGATCTGCTGAAGTGACAGAGGGATCCACCCGCACACCGCCCCCATTCCCCTAAGGTGCTTCTCTTCTTCCCTTGAGGATGAGGACTGAAGCCTTCAGCTGCCACCAGCATACTAGTCCAGAAGCCACTGAGAGGCCCACCTTCCCTCAGTCATGGCTTTCTGCTTTGCTCATCTTATAGAATTTACCACAATTAGAATTTATCTTGTTATTTTCCTTGAGAGTTGGAATTATCTGCCTTATTCACTTTTGCCTCTTCAGCACCATAGGGCCCTAATACATATTTCTTGAACAGATGAATGATTGAAGGTGCAGAGGTGGGGTGATGGGCCTCCTGGAGCCTGTCTAGGCTTCCCTCCCTCCTTTCCCAAGGGTGGGGAGAGGCTGGGTTGTCAAGGCTTCAGAATGAGAAAGGAGGGGAGGGGGCAGGGCTGAGGAGTGCATCCCAGATCGGCCAAGGGGTCTGGATTGGCCGGGATGTGAGGACCATGAGGCACAAGGGTTACAATCGTGGCAGTTGACATTCACAGCAAATAATTCTGTGTCAGCTGCTCAAAGAGCTTAGTTTTCTAAAATCCCCAGTTATACTTGGTCCCCTCCTGCTTCTTCTCATTGTTTTCCATGGGAATAGATTGAGCACAGACCCCAGGAACACACACATCTCTACATTTTTCCTGAACAAGTTCCCATAGAGAATTTAGTACTTATAATTGGCACGCTGACCCTCCAATCCCACTGGACTGGAACCCTTCAGATGAGTCTAAAGGCATTTAGAGCAGTATGTCTATCACAGCTAACTTGGGTGTGGTCCTACATTTTAGCATGATTTCTCATGATCTCAACTAGGCACTCCCTGGCTTTGTAGCTGTATTACACTTGAAGTGTGGGCAAGGTTCTTCTTCAACAGCCTTGTAGGCAGGCAGCCCACTCAATTCCTCACATTTGGGAGAGAAAGGAGGAATATCTTTCCTCCAACCTACAGGGACTCAAGGTTCTTTTACAAGCTCTGCTCCTCTGAGGGGCTGGGGTAGATACTGCTTGACCAGTCCCACCAATATACAGTATATAGTTCCACCAGTATAAATTGCTTCTATGTTGGCCCCAGTTGGTCCAGCCCAATGCTGTAACTAACAAGAAAACTCAGATGGCTTTGCTGCTATAGAAAAATTGATTCACCCCTATCTTCTTCCACCAACCAAGAGTCAGGACTCAGTGCCTTCATGCAAAATGAGGCCAAGGACCTGTAACCTGGGCGGCAAGATTGCTCTAGGCATGCTCCAACAGAGTATGGCAATTTCAAAAGTAGGTAGGACATCTCAAAATCTTGAGTTTATGTTGATTATTGCACAATTAACTCCCCAGATTCACTAAACTTGAACTTGTTATTTTAATACAAAAGCTTATCACTTTATATTATTATTATTTTTTTTAGATTTTATTTATTTATTTGACAGAGAGAGACACAGCAAGAGAGGAAACACAAGCAGGGGGAGTGGGAGAGGGAGAAGCAGACTTCCCGCTGAGCAGGAGCCCGATGTGGGGCTCGATCCCAGAACCCTGGGATCATGACCTGAGCCAAAGGCAGACACTTAACGACTGAGCCACCCAGGCATCCCTCACTTTATATTATTAGTCTCTTTCCCAAATAGCCCTGGTTATTCCTTTTTGAGTTCTTTCACATTCCATACATCGAGTCTCTGTAACATCATTTCAGCACAGAACGCCCTAAATGTCCAGTAAAGCACAGACTCCATGAGAGCAACATTTAGGGGAGCATGAGCATCAGTAAGCAGGTCAGTGAAAGCTAGTTGAGAGGCATACATTAGGTAACTGCTTTGTTTGGTTGTTGTCATAGCAACCATTTATAAGGCATTGCAGATAAATCCCCAGAGCTCCTGGGATGCCTTGCTTTGTCACTTTTGGAAGATGGTTTTTGGTTTAACACCTATACCCATCTCCATGGGATGGGGGGGAAGAGTGAGTCTGCTTTATTGAGAGTTGAGCAGTACCTGGAGAGACATCTCCAAAGGAACATCGTTGCTCTGCTCAAATGCTTGCCACATCAGAGTGTTGATTCCAGGAGGGGCTGAGATTTTAGCATTAACTATCCCTTGGGTCAGATAACATATGAAACATATTTTAATATATACTTACAAATGCTTCAAATCACCTCCCTTTCTGGCTTTTTGCTCAGTCTCTCCTTGGATCTTACTCCCTTTGGGAATACCACATCATCTCCAAAGTCTGGGTTTGAGCACTTGTTGTATGTGCCCGTAAATATGTTGCTATTGCCTTTTTACTTGTCTATAACCCCAGCTAGCTCACTGACTTCCATAGATGGGGGATTGTGCCTATTTTGCTCACTCTTGTATCCCCAGGGCATAACGTTGACATGGAATCTATTCAGACATAGCGAATATTTATTGTATGAATGAATTAGTGTAATTTAAGTGGATGTCCATTTTAGCCAAACCAGTGAACACAGAGGTGGCCCTGAGAGCAGATCTTGTTCCCCCTTTACTCTTTTGTAAATCAGCATGCTGAGATTTTTTCCCCCTAGCCTTCCCCACTCTGGCTTTATTTATATTTTTTATTTTTTTTAATTTTTTATTTTTATGTTAATCACCATACATTACATCATTAGTTTTTGATGTAGTGTTCCATGATTCATGTTTGTGCATAACACTCAGTGCTCCACGCAGAATGTGCCCTCTTTAATACCCATCACCAGGCTAACCCATCCCCTCACCCCCCTCCCCTCTAGAACCCTCAGTTTGTTTTTCAGAGTCCATTGTCTCTCATGGTTCGTCTCCCCCTCTGACTTACTCCCCTTCATTCTTCCCCTCCTGCTATCTTCTTCTTTTTCTTTTTTCTTAACATATGTTCCATGATTTGTTTCAGAAGTACAGATCTGTGATTCAACAGTCTTGCACAATTCACAGCGCTCATCATAGCATATACCCTACCCAATGTCTATCACCCAGCCACCCCATCCCTCCCACCCCCCACCACTCCAGCAACACTCAGTTTGTTTCCTGAGATTAAGAATTCCTCATATCAGTGAGGTCATATGATACATGTCTTTCTCTGATTGACTTATTTCACTCAGCATAACACCCTCCAGTTCCACCAACGTCGTTGCAAATGGCAAGAGCTCATTCCTTTTGATGCCTGCATAATATTCCATTGTGTATATATACCACTTCTTCTTTATCCATTCATCTGTCGATGGACATCTTAGCTCTTTCCACATTTTGGCTATTATAGACATTGCTGCTATAAATGTACTCCTTCAGATCCCTACATTTGTATCTTTGTGGTAAATACCCAGTAGTGCAATTGCTGGATCGTAGGGTAGCTCTATTTTCAACTGTTTGAGGAACCTCCATACTGTTTTCCAGAGTGGTTGCACCAACTTGTATTCCCACCAAAATGTAGGAGGGTTCCCCTTACTCCACATCCCCGCCAACATCTGTCGTTTCCTGACTTGTTAATTTTAGCCATTCTAACGGGTGTGAGGTGGTATCTCATTGAGGTTTTGATTTGGATTTCCCTCATGTCGAGCGATGTTGAGCACTTTTTCATGTGTCTGTTGGCCATTTGGATGTCTTCTTTGGAAAAATGTCTGTTCATGTCTTCTGCCCATTTCTTTATTGGATTATTTGTTCTTTGGGTATTGAGTTTGATAAGTTCTTTATAGATTTTGGATACTAGCCTTTATCTGATATGTCATTTGGAAATATTTTCTCCCCATCTGTCGGTTGTCTTTTGGTTTTGTGGACTGTTTCTTTTGTTGTGCAAAAGCTTTTTATCTTGATGAAATCCCAATAGTTCATTTTTGCCCTGGCTTCCCTTGCCTTTGGCGATGTTTCTAGGAAGAAGTTGCTGCGGCTGAGGTTGAAGAGGTTGCTGCCTGTGTTCTCTTTTAGGATTTTGATGGACTCCTATCTCACGTTTAGGTCTTTCAACCATTTGGAGTCTATTTTTGTGTGTGGTGTAAGGAAATGGTCCAGTTTCATTCTGCATGTGGCTGTCCAATTTTCCCAACACCGTTTGTTGAAGAGACTGTCTTTTTTCCATTGGACATTCTTTCCTGCTTTGTCAAAGATGAGTTGACCATAGAGTTGAGGGTCCATTTCTGGGCTCTCAATTCTGTTCCATTGAGCTCTGTGTCTGTTTTTGTGCCAGTACCATACTGTCTTGATGATGACAGCTTTGTAATAGAGCTGGAAGTCTGGAATTGTGATGCTGCCAGCTTTGCTTTTCTTTTTCAAGATTCCTCTGGCTATTTGGGGTCTCTTCTGGTTCCATACAAATTTTAGGATTATTTGTTCCATTTCTTTGAAAAAAGTGGATGGTATTTTGATGGGGATTGCATTGAATATGTAGATTGCTCTAGGCAGCATTGACATCTTCACAGTGTTTGTTCTTCCAATCCATGAGCATGGAACGTTTTTCCATTTCTTTGTGTCTTCTTCAATTTCTTTCCTGAGTATTTTATAGTTTTCTGAGTACAGATCCTTTGCCTCTTTGGTTAAATTTATTCCTAGGTATCTTATGGTTTTGGGTGCAATTGTAAGTGGGATCGACTCCTTGATTTGTCTCTTTTCTGTCTTGTTGTTGGTGTATAGGAATGCCACCGATTTGTGTGCATTGATTTTACACCCTGCTACTTTACTAAATTCCTGTATGAGTTCTAGCAGTTTTGGGGTGGAGTCTTTTGGGGTTTCCACATACAGTATCATATCATCTGCAAAGAGTGAGAGTTTGACTTCCTCCTTGCCGATTTGGATGCCTTTGATTTCTTTTTGTTGTCTGATTCCTGTGGCTAGGACTTCTAATACTATGCTGAATAGCAGTGGTGATAGTGGACATCCCTGCCGTGTTCCTGACCTTAGGGGAAAAGCTCTCAGCTTTTCCCATTGAGAATGATATTTGCTGTAGGTTTTTCATAGATGGCTTTTATGATATTGAGGTATGTACCCTCTATCCCTATACTCTGAAGAGTTTTGATCAAGAAAGGATGCTGTACTTTGTCAAATGCTTTTTCTGCATCTATTGAGAGGATCCTATGATTCTTGTTCTTTCTTTTGTTAATGTATTGTATCACGTTGATTGATTTGCGGATGTTGAACCAGCCTTGCAGCCCAAGGATAAATCCCACTTGGTCATGGTGAATAATCCTTTTAACGTACTGTTGGATCCTATTGGCTATTATTTTGGTGAGAATTTTTGCGTCCATGTTCATCAAGGATATTGGTCTGTAATTCTCCTTTTTGATGGGGTCTTTGTCTGGTTTTGGGCTCAAGGTAATGGTGGCTTCATAAAATGAGCTTGGAAGTTTTCCTTCCATTTCTATTTTTTGGAACAGTTTCAGGAGAATAGTTATTAATTCTTCTTTAAATGTTTGATAGAATTCCCCTGGGAAGCTGTCTGGCCCTGGGCTTTTGTTTCTTGGGAGATTTTTGATGACTGCTTCAATTTCCTTAGTGGTTATAGGTCTGTTCAGGTTTTCTATTTCTTCCTGCTTCAATTTTGGTAGTTGATACATCTGTAGGAATGCACCCATTTCTTCCAGGTTATCTAATTTGCTGGCATAGAGTTGCTCATAATATGTTCTTAGAATTGTTTGTATTTCTTTGGTGTTGGTTGTGATCTCTCCTCTTTCATTCATGATTCTGTTGATTTGGGTCATTTCTCTTTTCTTTTTGATAAGTTTGGCCAGCGGTTTATCAATCTTGTTAATTCTTTCAAAGAACCAGCTCCTAGTTTCGTTGATCTGTTCTACTGTTCTTTTGGTTTCTATTTCATTGATTTCTGCTCTGATCTTTATGATTTCTCTTCTCCTGCTGGGTTTAGGTTTTATTTGCTGTTTTTTCTCTAGCTCCTTTAGGTGTAGGGTTAGGTTGTGTATTTGAGACCTTTCTTGTTTCTTGAGAAAGGCTTGTATTGCTATGTACTTTCCTCTTAGGACTGCCTTTGCTGTATCCCAAAGATTTTGAATAGTTGTGTTTTCATTTTCATTGGTTTCCATGAATTTTTTAAATTCTTCTTTAATTTCCTGGTTGACCCATTCATTCTTTAGTAGGATGCTCTTTAGCCTCCATGTATTTGACTTCTTTCTGACTTTCCTCTTGTGATTGAGTTCTAGTTTCAAAGCATTGTGGTCTGAAAATCTGCAGGGAATAATCCCAATCTTTTGGTACCGGTTGAGACCTGAATTGTGACCTAGGATGTGATCAATTCTGGAGAATGTTCCATGGGCACTAGAGAAGAATGTGTATTCTGTTGCTTTGGGATGGAATGTTCTGAATATGTCTGTGAAGTCCATTTGGTCCAGTGTGTCATTTAAAGTCTTTATTTCCTTGTTGATCTTTTGCTTAGATGATGTGTCCATTTCAGTGAGGGGGGTGTTAAAGTCCCCCACTATTATTGTATTGTTGTCGATGTGTTTCTTTGCTTTTGTTATTCATTGCCTTATATAATTGGCTGCTCCCATGTTAGGGGCATAGGTATTTACAATTGTTAGATCTTCTTGTTGGATAGACCCTTTAAGTAGGATATAGTGTCCTTCTTTATCTCTTATTACAGTCTTTGTCTTAAAATCTAATTTGTCTGATATAAGGATTGCCACCCCAGCTTTCTTTTGGTGTCCATTAGCATGGTAAATGGTTTCCACCCCCTCACTTTCCATGTGGGGGTGTCTTTGGGTCCAAAATGAGTCTCTTGCAGACAGCATATGGATGGGTCTTATTTTTTAATCCAATCTGATAGCCTGTGTCTTTTGATTGGGGCATTTAGCCCATTTACCTTCAGGGTAACTATTGAAAGGTATGAATTTAGTGTCATTGTATTGCCTGTAAGGTGACTGTTACTGTATATTGTCTGTGTTCCTTTCTGATCTATGATGCTTTTAGGCTCTCTCTTTGCTTAGATGACCCCTTTTAATATTTCTTGTAGGGCTGGTTTCGTGTTTGCCAATTCCTTCAGTTTTTGTTTGTCCTGGAAGCTTTTTATCTCTCCTTCTATTTTCAATGACAGCTTAGCTGGATATAGTATTCTTGGCTGCATATTTTTCTCGGTTAGCGCTCTGAAGATATGCCAGTCCTTTCTCGTCTGCCAGGTCTCTGTGGATAGGTCTGTTGTCAATTTAATATTCTACCATTGTAG
Organism: Callorhinus ursinus; assembly: GCF_003265705.2. Lineage (NCBI taxonomy): Eukaryota > Metazoa > Chordata > Mammalia > Carnivora > Otariidae > Callorhinus > Callorhinus ursinus. Next base: position 142,692,119 of record NW_027397063.1, read on the forward strand.
GTTACATATCTCTTCTCCCGGGCTGCTTTCAGGATTTTCTCTTTGTCTCTGAGACATGTAAGTTTTACTATTAGATGTCGGGGTGTTGACCTATTTTTATTGATTATGAGAGGGGTTCTCTGTGCCTCCTGGATTTTGATGCCTGTTTCCTTCCTCACATTAGGGAAGTTATCTGCTATTATTTGCTCCAATATACCTTCTGCTCCTCTCTCTCCTTCTTCTTCTGGGATCCCAATTATTCTAATGTTGTTTCGTCTTATCTTATCGCTTATCTCTCGAATTCTGCCCTCGTGATCCTGTAGTTGTTTCTCTCTCTTTTTCTCAGCCTTTTTATTTTCCATCATTTGGTCTTCTATATCGCTGATTCTCTCTTCTGCCTCATTTATCCTAGCAGTTAGTGCCCCCATTTTTGATTGCACCTCATTAATAGCCTTTTTGATTTCGACTTGGTTAGATTTTAGTTCTTTTATTTCTCCAGAAAGGGTTTCTCTAATAACTTCCACAGTTTTTTCAAGCCCAGCTAGTATCTTTAAAGTCATGATTCTGAACTCTAGGTCCGACATCGTACTAATGTCTGTATTGAGTAGGTCCCTGGCTGACGGTACTATCTCTTGTTCTTTTTGCTGAGGTGATTTTTTTTCATCTTGTCATTTTGTCCAGAGGAGAATAGATGAATGAGAGAACAAAATGCTAACAGGTTAACAACGTCCCCAGCAAATATACTCCATACAAATCAGAAAAGACCTGAAACCAGGGGAAAAGAAAGTGAAAGAAAGAAAAAAGAAAGAGAAAAATAAAACAAAGAAAAAGATAAAGACAAAAACAGAACAATACAAAAAAAACAGAATATGATCAAATATGATCAGGCTAGTGCATAGATCAGTGTCACACACTAGATTTTGGGCGTATTTTGGTCTGTTAGAAAAAAGTGCCTCCTAAAATTTTAAAGGAAGAAAGACTTATATATGTAGAAAATAAGGGTTGATAAAATGAAGGGATGGAGGATGACTGTAAAGGTGAAAATTATAAAAGATTTTATAAAGGGAATTGATAAGATAAGAAGTTGTTTGATAAAAGAAAGAAGAAGATTAAAAAAAAAAGAAAAAAAAGGGAGAGAATGTGATCAGGCAGGAGACTAGAACAAAGCCATACCCTAGTGATTTAGGGTATATTTTGATCTGTTAGAAGAAACTTTATCTCAAAATTTTAAAGAGAGAACAACTTATATATATATGCCAAAAATAAGGGTAACTACTATGAAGGGATAAAATATGACTCTAAAAATGAAAACTAAAAAATGTTTTTTTAAAAAAGGGATTGATAAGATGTTGGTTGAAAAAGGGAAAAAGAAAAATAAAAAAAAACAGTTAAAAAATTAACTTTGAAAAACTAATGAATCATGGTAAAAAAAAGCCATGAATTCTATGTGCAGTATTCCCTTAGCGCTGGAGTTCTCCCGTTCTCCTTGATCGGTAAACTTGGTCTTGGCTTGCTGGCTGTTCGTGCTGATCTTCTGGGGGAAGGGCCTGTTGTGGTGGTTCCCAGATGTCTTTGCCGGAGGTGGAATTGCCCCGCCCTTGTCGGTCCGGGCTAAGCAAGCTGCTTGGGTTTGCTCTCAGGAGTTTTGTTCCCTGCAAGCTCTCGGCACAGCTTTGGAGGACCAGGGTGAAAATGGTGGCCTCCCAATCTCCACCCGGAGGAGCTGAGAACTCGGGGCCCCGCTCCTCAGTACGCCCCCAGAGAAAAGCAGTCACTCCCATCTCCCTGGTCTCTGGCCGCACTCCGTGCTCACCCGGCCTGTGACCGAGCGTTTCTATCTCTGGCACATGACCCCGTGTGGAGTCTTCAAACCTAGCAGATCCCTGTGGTGCGCTCCCGTGCCGCTCCTCCCGGGAGAGGAAGGGGAGTCTCCCTGGGTCTGTCACTTGTTGGGTCCCTGCTGGAGGAGCAGCGGCCCGACTGGGCCGCGGATCACAGTTTATGGCAACCCCGAGCTGAGAGCCCGTGCCTCGGCTCCGTCTCTGCAGCCGGCTTCCCCACTCCGATACCTGGGAGCTCTGGCGCACTCAGGCACCCCCGGTCTTTCTGTGACCCTGAGGGTCCTGAGACCACACTGTCCTGCGAGGGTTCCACCCCCTGCTTAGCCACTGGAGCGACGTCCCTCAGCGGAACCGACTTCTAAAAGTTCCGATTTTGTGCTCCGCAGCTCTATCACTTGCCAGAAGCGGCTGATGGAGGCCCCTTCCCCCGCCGTCTATCCTCCCAAATATTGCCTCGGATTCACTTCTCCGCACGTCCTACCTTCCAGAAAGTGGTCGCTTCTCTGTTTCGAGAGTTGTTGCTACTCTCTTCTTCGATCTCCTGTTGAGTTCGTAGGTGTTCAGAATAGTTTGATCCCTATCCAGCCGAATTCCTGGCACCAGACCAAATCCAGGTCTCCTACTTCTCCGCCATCTTGCTCCAAAGGGCTCTGGCTTTATTTTTTAACTTTTTTTTTTTTTTAAACAATGTCAAACTTATAGAACAGTTGTAATGGGGCCCGGGTCAGTCCCCCCAAAATAGCCACAGTGGCATATTATTTTTACTTAAAATTACTTAAACAGCTGGTGCAGGAAGGACACTAGACCCTCTTTTGTCTCCCTGAAAGCAGGAGATAAATCTCCATGTGGAACAAAGGAGACACCCTTATTGCCAGAGATGGGGAATTCAAGGCCAAGAAGGCATAAAACACAACTTGTTACTTCTTTACTAATTTACTACCCCAAGCCCAAACTTCTTTGTCTTGTCAATTCTTCATAAATTTATTGTGTCTTTGTCTAAAAAGTATAAAAGCTACCTACTTTGGTCACTTCTTTGCTTCAGACACATATGAGACATCTGTCTGAATGTATTTAAATTTTTTTTCTCCTGTTAATTTGTCTCGGTAAATTTAATTATTAGACCAGCCCAAAGAATCAGGAAGGGTAGGGAGAAATTTCCCTTCCCTGACAGTTTGGGCGCAGCTGGCAGGATCAGATACTGCTTGCTCTCAGTGCAGACAAAGAGATCCTGGAACCTCTGACACGAAGCTGGCAGAAGGTAAGAATTCTTGCTACATCAGCCTCCTGGATCTCTGTCTGCAGGGTTTGATGGCACCAAAAGTGAAAGAGTCCTTTTTCTCTTTTTCTAAATTTAGATCAGCAGGAGAAAATATTTATGGAACTAGATCCTTGGGTATGGGGACTCTGCTGAAGATCTGGTGTGAGTACTCTTGGTTTTTATTGGTCCTTTTCCTCCTAGGGTTGGTTGCTGTTTTTCTTTGTCTTTGTCTGTTGTGTCATTTGTCATAAGGAGAAAAAAAAAACCCAAAGGGTAGGACACAGGCATAGGACCCATTGGCTTGCTGTTCAAGCCAGTCTACCAGACTAGTGAGTTCACGGTTCTCATCAGAGGACATCTGTTTAGGCAAACTTTGGTGGGTCCCCCGCGTAAAAATTGGATGGGGTTTTTCCTTTTGTCTTGTTCTGTGTCCTGAGAGCTCAGCTTTGTGACCAATGAGAATATTCTCTCTGGCCTCTGCCATTAAGAAGGCACATCTACAGTTGGCCTATCGCATAGACAGGGACTCTGAGATACTCAGTTACAAACAGCATTCTCTCTGTGTGGCTGTGCCAGATCTCAGGGGAATTTGTCATAACAGGTCTCAGCCCATAAGGGACCCTTGTCACTTCAACCTTTGTGATCTTGTTAGTGCTGGAAATTCGCATTCTAGTAGCGCTTGCCTGGTGTCACAGATTAGCGGGTCTGTGACTGAAGACGTCTTATGCTCCCATGAGAGACTGGAGACATAGTTTTCCCTACACAGTACTTACCACCTATGACAATGAAGGCCTTTGTTTTGTTAGGTTGACTCTGCATCTTTTGCACCCTCTTTTGGTTCACCTCTCATGTCCATGGTTCAGCCATAAAAAGGTCTGAGGCACGGTGGAAGTTTGTAAGATGTAGGAAACCCATCGTTTTGTGGGAAGGGTTAAGTTACTTAAATAAGGTAGTGTTTGAGGTTGCTGAATTGAGACACTTGTTGAGAATAATGAATATGGAAAAGTGGAGACCCAAAAGGAAAAAGGATGAGTGAAGAAACTGGATGCATCCACGGGGACCATGCCTCCGGAAAAGGCCAAAAACCCTTTCAAAACCCTGTGGGAGCTTCCCAGGTGAAATCTGAGGGCAGGGGGCAGGGGGAGATGGAAGAAAGAGGCAGGCCATTCCAGGTTGTCAGGTGGCAGGTTTAATAAGGAAGAGAACTTATATATAAGGCTTGTCTTGGGCAGCTCAAGACAAGTATACCCCTGCACCTGCTGCCAAAATCTTAGAAGTTCATAAAGAGTCCCTAACTGGGCTCAGTCACAGATACTGAGCAGGTATTCTCACTACCACATAAATATCTCAAGGCTGTGTCCTTGGAGCAGCCTCTGGGAGTAAAGGCAAAGGGAACCTGCATTCCAAGGATGAGGAGGGGGTAAGGAATCTCTCTGAGTGCCTGGGTCCAGCTCATGGGTCAACAGGTGGCCACATCTTTTTGATGACCTTTCCCAATACCCTGCTCTGTTTCTCCTTTAAGTTTCCACTACTCTGAGATTGTCCCAACCATTTGGTAAAGAAACTTATATGTGTATGTTGTGATGCTGTGGTTTGGTCTAGGTAGGGGCTAGCAATTCAGGTTGGCTCAAGGATGGATGGATAGAATTCACCCTCATTATATTATGGGGATCTGGATGCAATGGGACCAGAAGAGCAAGTCTCCCCCACCTCCTTCCCCCAGCCACATACAAACTCTCATACAGCTGTGAGGATTTCAAGGGGAGTTGCCAGTAATTATTGGGGACAGTGGATGGAACCAGGAGTGGGTTGTGTTAGCAGGGAGACACCTGTGTGTGAGACAGTAAGTCAGAACTTCTTGACTGCCTCCATAAAGGTGAGGGACACTGGTGAGGGTGCTCTGGAATCATGGGTATGGTACAGGTCACAGGTACAATCAGTAGCCTATCTATGTAAAACTGGGAATGGTCACAGGGTATGTTGTGCATGGAAGTTGTCAGTCTTAGGGTAAGGGGGGAAACTGAAAATTGTTGGTTTATGTTAAGAATACAGTTTACTAGGCTAAGCGGGATTGAAATTTATGGCTCTAAACCCAGTTGGACCAATAAGAGGGGAATCTAGAGATTGGGGTGGGACTGTAAAAATCAGCATCAAAACTGGAAAAGAACTGTAGAGGCTCACTGCTCCCACCTCTATTCCTCTACACACACACACACACACACACACACACACACACACACACACACACTACGGCAGAGGAAGGGAGGTCAGAAAAGGAAGAGCTGAGCCAGAACTAGAGAGCTAGACACCAGTTGTGGTATTTTGTATCATTCCCAACTGTTAGCTCCTGCTCTTCACCAAGTTTATCATTTGGGTGCCCCTCCTTGTGGGTGCTCCTGCATGTGGTTGGATTACATTCCACCAACGACATCAGAGTTGGCCATTTTGACTTGTTTTGGCCAATATACTGTGCCATTTACCACATGTAAACATAAGCTTTACAGGCATCAGAGTTCCACCATTGTCTTTTTCTCTGCCATGAGAGTGGTATGTCACAGGGAGGGATAGTCATTTCAGCCTGGATCACAGAATGAAAGAGGTATTGCAGCAGATCTGTAGCTGACATGGTACACATGTAATATGAACAAACAATAATCCTTTGCTGCTGTAAACCATGGAGATCTTCAGGTGGTTGTTGTTGGTGTTTTCCACAGCATAAATTAACCAAAGTTGACTGGTACAGGCGTGATATATTATGTATTTAGGGGGTGATCAGATCAAGAGGAATCACCTAGGAATCTGATGTAGAGACTATCCCGAATTAGCTTTTGTTACATAACAAACTACCTCCAAATTTTATGGCTGAAAACAATAATCCTTTATTTATTTTAAGTAGGCTCCATGCCCAGTATGGAGCCCGGTGTGGAGCTTGAACTCATGACCCTGAGATCCAGATCTGAGCTGAGATCCAGAGTTGGACACTTAACCAACTGAGCCACCCAGGCACCCCAATAATCCTTAGTTTAACTCATAGTTGTTTGGGTACACAGTTTGGGTTGTGCTCAGCTGAGTGTTTGCATTCAGCTGGTGGGTTAGTTGAGGACTGACTGGTCAAAGATAGCCTCACTCACATGCCTGGTGTTTGGCTGGTTGCTAGATAAGGCAGGAAAAACTGGGTTATTTATCTCTCACCATCTAGTAAACAAGCATAGGCTCATTCACATGGTGGTCTCAAGGTTCTAATCCAAGTGCAGTAACAAGGCAAGCCCCATCTTGAAGCCTCTGCCTGTGTTGTCATGTTTGCTAATGTCCCATTGGCCAAAGCAAGTCCCATGGCCAAGCTCAGATTCAGTGGGTGAAGAGATAAACTTGCCCTTTAATGGGAGCATCTGTGGATCTGCAATATCCCTTTGCAAGCCTGAAGAGGCAAGGAGGGGCAGTTTTTTAATTTGCAATAATGAGATACTGGACTTTGAGTCTGGTGCTGTGATTGGAATGGGTTTCTGGCATATTTGCTTTGTTTTTGTTTGTTTTTGTGTTTTTGGTTTTTTAAAGTAATGTGTATGTATATATATATATATTTAAGTTTTATTTAAGTAATCTCTAAATCCAGCGTGGGGTTTGAACTCATAACCCCAAGACCAAAAGTCGCATGCTCTTGCAACTGAGCCAGCCAGGCACTCCTGGCATGTTTGTTTTAGATGAATGATGACTGGATTCAGATTGTCTAAAGCACGGAAGAGAATATTTGTGACCAAGAGGGAAAACTGCCATGGAATGTATTATCGATCCCAATTATTTGTTGTCCTTCCTTATAAGAGCACATTTATCTTTAAGGGTCGCCTGTGACTTGCAGTCTCCTCTCTGTAGGAAGAAAAGATTCTCTGACCCCAATGACATCAGGCTTGACTAAATATGACTTAGTTTGGCCAAGGAAATGTAAATGGAACCAGTGAGTGCTGCTTGCTGTAGAAACTCTGGGAGCCATTGTGCTGTCTTGACATTTCTCTCTTTTATCTGCCCTGATAAGGTTTGCTTTCTCAGCCATGGATCCTATTATGAAAAGGACAAAGAGAAGTTAAAGCTGAGCTGCAGAAGAAATGTCAGATGTGGGATAAATAAACCACTGATATAGGCCACCAGGATTTTGTTTGTTACCACAGTGTATCCTAGTAAAAACTGACTGATCTACTAGGAACTTCTGATCCCCAGCCTAGGTTCCTCAGGAATTATTGCTGACAGGAGCCTGGAAGCTCCCTGAATTAGCATATTGGAGAAAGTGGTATAGATGGAACTCCATTTGGGCCATATGCAAGGATTCTGACCTAACATCTTAGAGGGTCTAGCAGAGGAACCCAGCCACTCTTACACCCTTGAGCAAAGAACAGTCTTCTACTGGGGAAGGCTGTCTTCTTTGATCCAGTGTGCAGCTTTGGGAGGAACGAATGTGGAGTGGTGAGGAAGGAAGGGGACATTCACCTAGCCAGCCAGATCAGCCAAATCAACTCTGGCGAGCAATGGGTTTGACAGATGTTGCAGCTACATTGACTTCACATCCGTGACATGGCATCTTGGAAGGATCTTGATAACTCACATCTAAGCTCTACTCAGATTTAGAACCAGGTCTGAGAGAGTTGGGGATAAGCAGAATGGATTTCAAAAGGCTTCAGCCAGAAAAGGATAAACTTAGGAAAACAATTAGAACTGAAGAGTCTAAGACAGCCAGTTTGCTGAGCACAGATCATTTTGAGTGTGGCAGTTAACCAACCCATTATGGTTTTGGCATATAGGATCAAGTGTAAGTCTGTGGCCACTGGATGCCTCTAGGCTTTCATGCTTGTAGCAAAACACAAAAGATCTGTCTGCGATCAAGTCCAGAACATAGCCGTCTTTAGCTCTACATGGCTAAATTAAGTTTTTAGAATTCCCCTTCTAAAGAGAACTTTATATGGAACAGGCTGAAAGCTGGCTTCATCTGGGATCCAGCAGACCCACAGCTGAAAGGGCTGTTGAGGACTATGGATAAAGCACTATCTTTGACAATTTTTCACTGAAATGCTCCCGTAGCTTGTCTACAACTACCCACACCTCACAGCACGCCCTTCTCCTAAACAACAGCTCAGCTCTCAGCAATAAACACCTACTGCCCACTGGACTCCCTATCTTGGTAGTTTATAGCCACTTCAGACTTAACACCTCCAAATTCAGGTATATTTCCTGGCCCCATGTGGCCTTCCCTCATCCTCCAGACCCAGATTTGGTTGCTGGGATCACCATCTGCCCAGGCTGAAAGTTCAGCTCCTACTGTGCTTTTCCTTGGGAGAACTGAGACTACTTTCATCCATACAGCTTAACAATCAGGACAGAGAACTAGATCACCTGCAGATCCACTCCATAAAATTCCTGCCTGGGAATTAAGGCTTTGAACCAATAAATAGCTTCCTTATTTGCTTCAGGGAATTCCAATGACCCGATTTGCTCAGTTTGCAAAGAGCTCCCTTCTCAGGACCATATCTTATTCACCAGGACAAACACTCACTTCACAAGCTACTGTTTACTTATCAAAATACTTTAAGACCCTCATCATGCTGTGCCCACTGAGGGTAGCCGAATATGCCACCCCAAAGTATGCCACATCGGCATAAGGCTTTCGTCACTTGCCCTTGTTGAAATGTTACCCTAATTTGCTAAACTGACTTTGAAAGGATTCTTGTTAAGACCAGGATAGGTTGACCAAAGACAGGATCAAGGTCAATTTTGAGGCCTAGTTGAAAAGAGGGCTCAGACGAGCCTGACTAAAGTTTGGTTAAGGGCAAAGTCTTTGTCATTCTATAACATAATGGCAAAAAAGACAGCATAGACACTGTCATTGCAGACATTGCTAATCAACTGTGGCACTTTTCCTCCTGAGTCCAGACATGATTTCAGAATCCTTCTTAGTGAATTACATATTAATCAGTGTTTCAAATATGATTGAAACTATTTGTTAAGGGCATGGACTCTGAGGTCAGACTGCATGAGTTCCCATTCAGACTTTACCACTAACTAGCTGTGTGAGTTTAGGCAGGTTACTTAGCTTCTCTGTGTTTCTGGTTTCACATTTATAAAATGAGGATGGTACTAGTACCTACTTCCTAGTGTTGTTGTGAAAATTAAGTGAGCTAATGTGGTCAGGGTGCAAGAATTTCTGTCCCCTTCAAGGTCCTTCTGGCTAGATTAAGAATCAAATTGCCATAAGACAGATTAACGGGAGAAAATCAAATTTAATAGTGTACGTACAGGGAATCCACACAGACATGGAAATTCCAAAGAAAGTCAGGCAAAATAAGGTATATATGTCATTCTGAACTAAGGAGAAAGGGGTATAGGCCCAGATCTTTAAAGGGAAGGAATGCAATCCTCAGAAAGAATGAAAAAGAGTACATCTTTGGTAAGCAAATGTTTGCTGGGCCATTCAGAAACAGTGGGACAAAGAGAAATGTTGATCAAACAGGCCTTGCTAGGTTCCTCCTTGTCTACCATACCTAGTTCATATCATAATGTAGTTATCTATGGCAATAGCTCTCTTCCTGGAGCAGCTCCTCTATCTAAATTCTTTTAGGCAGTTCTGGGGGTAAAGAACTTTCCCTAAATCTGCCGGGTCTTGATTGCTTTTAACTCAAAATAATCTTTATGCCAAAGTGGCTCATCTTGGAACAGCCTGTTCTTGGCCCCTACAATATATACAAAAATTCTTAGAATACTGCCTGGTACAGAATAAGGGCTAGATAATGTGATGATGATGGTGGGCATGGTGTTGATGATGGTGATAATGATGGTGATGGTGATGATGGTGATGATGATGATGATGATGATGGTGATGATGTTGATGTGATGATGATGATGATGGTGATGATGATGATGATGGTGATGATGTTGATGTGATGATGATGATGATGATGATGGTGATGATAATACATTAGAGAAGAAGAAACTGAGACCAAGCCATTGGCAGAACCTGGCCCAGGTGAGTTGGGGCTCTCTCCCATGCCTCCCTATTCATCTTGTGAGCAAGCAGTGTTGGGCAAAGCCCAGGCAGTGAGGGAGAGGTAGTCCTCATGCTATGGAATGTCACAGCTGAGGACAGTTCATATGGTCAGGGAATATGATATGTAGGCCTAAACACAGTGAAATAAAATCATTAAACCAGGTCAGGAAGAGATACTTAGAAAGGATCTTGCAGTTTCCTTAGTCTCAACCTCTACCCCTTCCAGGAGCCATCTTTTCAGACTGAAGTCTCCTGATCCACTGTCACTATCTGTCATTTAATAATACAAGTACATCCTCATTTCCTCATTCTCTGGTCTTGTGTACTCCCCAGGCCCGGTATTAGTCTCTGGACACCTGTTTTGCAGGCCTGCTCTGCCCCTTGGCTGCTCAGGCTGAGTCTGCCTGTTACTCCCCTGCTGGTGAGCTCACCAAAGGCATCCACAGCATAAGGGAATGACTCTTGGACAGCATGGCGTGAGTTCTTTCCAAGGGAGAAGCAGAATCCCCTTGTGATCCAGGTGATAAAACAGTGCAAGTGATGGAGGAACTGAGTCTGTAGGCATGCTCTTCTGTAAACTTTACAGGTTCTGATTTGGAAACTATTGTCTGGGTCTGTGTGGGAGCCATCTCTGTCCCTGGGGAGGGGTGAGGTGATGGCATTTGCTCTTACTTTTCTTTCTTTAACTCTGCTCTTTTAGGAGTGGTAAATGTGGAAAGGTAAAAATAGGGGGGGAAACTAATGGAAGATAAGGATTATTTAGTAAGATGTGTTATGCAGATTCAAGTCTTCACTTTTTCTACTGATAAGAGTTGGTGATTAAGAATCTAAGGCTATCCTCCTCTTCCTAGTAGGGGAGGAGACACCTGTACAGAGAGAGATTTATGTTACTTTGACAAAGGAAAATTGATACCCTGCTTTTAGGCAGATGGGGGGAAGGTAGAGAGCTTCCTTTGAGTCTGTTCCTTCTCAAATGCTTTCAACTCAAAATAATCCTTATGCCAAAGTGGAATATTTTAGGATGGTATATTCTGATCCCCTTCAATATTATTTTATTTCCTACAAGATTATCTAATTGGTTTTGCTTGTGTAAAGAAATAGGATTATCTATTTTAAATATGCCATACAGAGGGCACCTGGGTGGCTCAGTCATTAAGCGTCTGCCTTCGGTTCAGGTCATGATCTTGGGGTTCTGGGATTGAGCCCCACATTGGGCTCCCTGCTTGGCGGACAGCCTGTTTCTCCCTCTCCCACTCCCCCTACTTGTGTTCCTTCTCTCGCTGTGTCTCTCTCTCTGTCAAATAAATAAATAAAATCTTTAAAAATATATCTATATCTATATATACACCATACAGAGAGAAGAATATATCATAAGAGGACAACTCAATGACCTTCCACCGACTGAGCACGTCCATGTAACCAGCGCCCAGATCGAGAATCTGAACATGACCAACAACCCCACCTGTGCCTCTTTAGAGTCACAATTCCCTCTGTGATAACCACTATTGCCTTGACTTTTAACTTTCTATATTAGTTTTGCCAGTTTTTTTTAACCTCATATAAATGGAATCAGACAATGTGTGTCTGACTTCTTTTGTTCAGTTTTGTGTTTGTGAGATTCATACATATTGTTGCTTGTGGCTGTAAATCATTCATTTTCATTGATTGTAGGGTACTTCAGGATATGGATATATCACCATCTATTTAGTCTATTCTATTATTAATGGGCATCTGCATAGTTTGTAGTTTGTGGACTATTGTGAATAACACTGCTTACAGATAGTTTTGCACATATCTTTTGGTGTACATATGTACATATTTCTGTAAAGTATACACCTAAGAGCTGAGTGCTCCATCATTGGGTTTGCATATGTTCATTTTTAGTAGATACTCAACCAAAATGATTGAATTACTATTTTTTTTTCAACTTTAAAAATTGTGGTAAAATACAGATAGCATAAAGTCGACCTTAGCCATTTTAAGTGTACAGCTCAGTGGTACTAAACATATTCATAATGTTCAACCATCACCACCCTCCATCTCCAGAACTCTTCATCTTGTAAAACTGAAATTCTATACCCATTAAATAATATCTCCCTATTCTGCCTCTCCTATAACTGGTTTTTATGTATTAGCTGTTTCTGAAAACCATGATGAACTCTGTTATTTATTTGAATAGTTGATTCTGTTATATTTTTGTGCATGGAAACTTCCCCTTCATCGAAAAGTTGTTAGATCAGAGAACAAGAACATTTTTGCATTCCTATACAATTTGGTGTGTTCGTTATATGATTTGGAGAATTACCTCATTTTTTAGAGTTGCCCACCAGTCTTTTAATTATCTCTAAATGAATCAGACTTCAGATTTGTGTGAGAAAATAAACCACGCTAGGGATATCTTTGCCTTATCAGTCTCAAATGTTGTATTTCCTTCAGGTTCTCTACCATTTTCCGATTTTTTGTTTTGTTTTCTGATTCCCATAAGTGCTGCTATTTACTAGGTAGTTGATTAAAGAGGCTCATGGAGCGGGGGGAGCCTGGCATTTATTAAATGTCAACTAAATATGAGGCACTATATGAGGCACATTATCAATGTAACTGGTATACAAAACCAGCTTAGTTCACATTTTTTATTGCTAATGTAGTTATGCAGCAGGGCTTGTTCTTCCCTCTATTGGTCCCTTACAGGTCAAGGAAAGTCTGAAGTCCAGTGTCACCAGTTACATAATAATAAACAAAACACTCCTTATAAGAAAACTGCTATTTGGTCCTTTTTTTTTAATAGGTTTATTGAAATATCATTTGGATACAGTAAAATTCCCCCTTCTAGGTGTACAGTTCTACGAGTTTTGACAAATGTTTTCAATTGTATAACCACCACCACCACCACCACCACCACCACCACCACCAGTGTCAAGATACAGAATGGTTCCAGCATCCTGAAAAGTTCTCTCATACCCATTTGGAGCCAATCCGTCCTCCATTTCCATCCTTTATGGGATTTTTGCTCCTACAGTTTTGCCTTTTCCAGAATGTCATGGAAATGAAATCATACACTTGAAGTTTTTGTGTCTGACTTCTTTCATTTAGCAAATGTGTTTGAGAATCATCCATGTGGCACCATTCCATTGTAGTAGTGGTCCATTAGATGGATGGGCCGTAGTTAATTTCTCTAACCACCAGTTGATGGGTTGGGATGATGATGAGGAGAAGCGTAGTAAACATTCAAGTACAGGTCTTTGTAGCTTTCATTTCTCTTGGGTAAATACCTAAGAGTGGGAGGCCAGCTCATAGAAGATGTGTATGTTTAACTTCATAGGAAATTGTCAAGCTCTTTCCCAAACCATTTTGCACTCACCAGCACAGTATGAAAGTTCTAGCTGTTCCCCATCCTTACCAGCATCTGATATTATCAGGTTTGTTTTTGCCTTTTTTTTTTTTTTTTAATTCATGCTCATAGGTGTATGAGCATTTCTGCTCATATTCCTACTGCTCCCCCTGCTTGGTAATATTGGTTTCTGGTCCTTCCAGGGTAGAATAGGGGAAGAAAGGAGAGAGAGGAACTAGGGCTATAATAAGATGTTTCTGCAGCTCTGGATGTGACAGGCATAAGACACGGACTCCTTTTCTTGCAGGGTGCTTTCTGGATAAAGCCCCATCCCTGGGCAAACCCGCAGTTCTCTCTAGCCAGGTCAAGTCTTCTTCTTCTTCTTCTTTTTTTTAATATTTTATTTATTTATTGGAGAGAGAGAGATTGAGAGTGTGTGAGCAGCAGGAAGGGGGGTAGGAGCAGAGGGAGGGTGTCAAGCAGACTCCACGCTGAGCAAGGAGTCAGACGCAGGGCTTGATCCCATGATCCTGAGATCATGACCTGAGCAGAAATCAAGAGTAGGATGCCCAACTGCCCAACTGACTGAGCTATCCAGACTCTTTCTTTACAATTCTTTATTGTAGCTCTTAACTCTTGGTTTCTCAAGGTCAGCTAAGATAATGCAGGTCACATGATTAGACCCTCAGGCAGTATCCTCAGCTTCTCCAGAGCTAAATTCCATTTTTCTTTCTAGGTTGCCCTCCTAGACAATACCTAAGGCAACTCACAGACTAGCTTTTTCTTATGAATTCTCCAAATCCAGCCTGTGGGAAATACTCTCACATTCTCTACCTAGACATGCTTAAGGAGTACAGGATAATTCCACTGCAGTGCATTCTGTCCTCTGTCCATTTCATCCAGCCTATTTCTTGCCCTGTTGATTCCCTCATGGGAATCAGGTAAGGGCCCCTGTAGCTCCATAACTGTAGGGCAGTCAGCTTTCTGAACCCCTCTTTCCTGTCTCAAAGCAAAGTGAAAAGTACCACTCACCCTTACCTCCAGAATTGAAGCATGAATCTCAAAACAACTCTCTTTTAAGACGTATTCTGCAATCATATTGTTAAGAAACTGGCGTGTGAGGAATTCTAAGGGTCCTGCAGTCCATTTTGGGATAGCTACTTTGCAAGTCCTGTAGGGGGCTCTGGTCTTCAATTCAATTTAATATCTGATATTTATAACCTTGGGATCTCATTCCCAACCTCCATGTTAACATTCTTTCATGTAATATAATTTCCATTAATTCTAAAAGCAAACTTACAATGAAGGTATTATCAGCTCCATTTCTTTTTTTTTAAGATTTTTTATTTATTTATTTGACAAAGAGAGACACTGCGAGAGAAGGAACACAAGCAGGAGTGGGAGAGGGAGAAGCAGGCTTCCCGCTGAGCAAGGAGCCCGATGTGGGGCTCGATCCCAGGAGCCTGGGATCATGACCTGAGCCGAAGGCAGACGCTTAACGACTGAGTCACCCAGGTGCCCCTATCAGCTCCATTTCATGAGGAGGGTAGAACTTTAAATTACTCTCTTAAGCTCCCCAGCCAGTGTGTACCGGTGGTAGGATTCAGGCCTAGGTTCGTCTGACTCCAAATTCTGTGTTCACTCCATAATACCACATAAATAAATGTTGTAGGTTGGGTTCACTGGAAGGAGATGCTGAGACAGAGTGTGGGGTTCAAGATGTTTATAGGAATCAAAATCTGGGAAGGGAAGGGGGTCAAACAAGATTGGGCAGAGAGAGAATGCTGGCCCACCAAGGCCTTGGCCATCCTGGCAGGGTATCCTGGAGTGAGTATCCTGAGGTGGCCTGAAATGCCTGGACCCTAAAGTCCCTACCTCATTCAGTTACCGATGTGGACTGCCCCAGGAAGGGCCTGACCTCAGCTGAGACAGCTTTCTGCAGCTAATCCCGAAGGAAATGATGATGTAGGCAACATGTTCTCTCTTGGTGGGTGCCCTGGGTGGCTCGTGTCTACATCTGAACCACAAAGAAGACCCAGAGCCCCTCCTGGAGGGAACTTGGTCCCCTTTCCAGTGAGAGGCATAACTTGTTCTGGGTTAAGACAGAGGGCAAGATATCATGGGAGCTACTTCTGTGAATGTCATCTGCTGGGAGAGGTGTCCAGGAAAGGCCCATTCTGAGGAGCCATGAGGAACTGTGGTGTCTGAAGAATGGGCAGCCTCTGCTTCAGGGAAAGTGAAAGTAGGACTCAAGGGTGAGTGTGGGCCAGATCATGGAGAGGCTCAAAGTTGGAAGGGAGTGGGACCTCAGGGACCCAAACTGGATGAGGAATTTCCAGCACTGGTTTGTGCTAAACCCAGTAAGGGGGCGGCCTCTCTTATGACTCATCTTTAAGTGGACATGTGAAGAGGAGCAAACGTTCTCTAGATGAGAAGCTGGTAAAGAGCATTTGAGGCAGAGGGTAGAGGATAGGCAAGGACCCCGAGGTATAGAACTTGGCTGAGTCTTGGAATGAGGCCAAAGTTCAGATCAGATCAAAATGAGCAAGTGGAGGGGGAAAGGCCAGAGAGGTACACATGGGCCAAATCATAGGCTGTGAGGAACTTCACATTTTACTTTGAGAGCAAGGGAAGCCATTTGAGGACCTGAAATAAGAGGGAGCCATAGAAGAAAGATCCAGAAATATGTAAAATACAGACCTAGGCTTCTATGAATAAAGAATGTGTGTTGGATTCTGAAAGGTGATCAGGAGTTAGACAGATGAAGGTAGAGTGGGCATGTAAGAATGTTCAGGACCAGGGATCACCAAGTTTTTCTATAGAAGACGAGGTGGTAAATATTTTCAATTTTGTGGGTCATACAATCTCTACTGTTGTTGTACTACCAAACAACTATAGACAATGTGTAAATGAACAGGCATGGTTAGCTGCCTTCCAATAAAACTTTATTTACAAAAACAAGCAGCAGGCAGGGTTAGCCTGTGGGGCAGCCACAGTTTGCCAAAACCACTTATTCTAGGCCAAGAGAACAGCAGGTGCAACTGAGGTTGGAAGAAATGAGGTACAATCAAGGAACTGATTCCAGGTCAGTGTGACTGGAGTTAGTAAACCAGGGGTGAGCGGTTTACAAGAAGGGTGGATGTGTGGGGCAGGTACTAGATGATTTGTGGTCTTGTAGGCCACGCTAAGGAATTTTTTTCTTAATAGGAAGTGATTGAATAATCTACATAATTTTTATTTAACCATAAACACATATGGAAAGTGCACGTAAGCACACAGCTTGCTGAATTTTTCACAAATGGAATATCCGTATAATCAGCATCCAGATCAGAAAATAGAACATTACCAGAAACCAAGGAGGACTTCCCTTACACCTGCCTCCAGTCCTCACTCCTCCTTCCAAGAGGAAGCACTATCTGGACTTTTAACAACATATACTGTATTTGTTTGCCTGTTTTTGTGCATTATATAAATAGAATTATACAATATGTTCTCTGGTATCTGGCTTCTTTCACTCAAAATAATATCTATGAGATTGATCTGTTATTTTCATAGTTATAGATTGGTCATTGTCATTGCATGAATATACCACATTCGGTTAATCTATTCTAATGTGAATGAGCATTTGGGAAGTTTCTAGTTTTTTGGCTGTTACAAATTGTGCTGTGCTGAACTTGTGTGACTATAATGAATAAATACATATTTGTGTTGGATATATATACTTAATGATATAATTGCAGGGTTACAGCATGGATGTATGTTCAGTTTTAGTAGGTAAATTGTTTTCCAAAGTAGTGGCATCATTTTACGTTCTCATCAGCAAGTATGAGAGTTCCGGTCTCTCAGTATATTCTGTATACTTGGTATTTTGCCCCTTTTTCATTTTAGCTCTTCTGGTTGTTTTGTAGTGGTATCTCACCATGTTTTTAATTTGCATTTTCCTAATGAGTAAACAGGGGAGCAACTTTTCAAATGTTAATTGGCCATTGGAGACTTTCATGCAGGAGCATGGCCCAATCATATTTGCATTCTAAGAAATCCTCTCTAGCTTCTGGTGTGGAATAGGTGGGTGAAGAACAAGAATCTAAGCAGGGATAGGAATTAGGAGATTATGGTGGTGGTTGAGGCAGGTTGTGATGACAGATTGGATGAGGGTGGTGGTAGTTGAGATGGAGACGGGTCATTTGAGGGCCACTTCGGAGGTAAGTTGACAGGACTTGTGATGCACTAGATGCTGGAGCTGAGAGAGAGGGAGGTATAAAAATTGTGGCTAGAAAATTTCTGGTGAAGCCACCAGCCCTTCCTATTCTATATTTAGGTTGCTTTCATTACATATATTTTCTTTAAGACTTTTTTTTTTTTTGGTTACTTTCCAAAGACTAAAGAAGAAAGTTTTAACTAGAAAAAAGAAACAATACAGTAATTGAATATGACCTTTTTATTATTCATTTTTATGTGATGCTTCTTTCCTATTATCCAGGGTCTCTAAATTTTAAAGTTTCAGATGAAACAATGCAAGGACCTGGATAAATATGTTGGTTGTGTGAGAATTCTCATAAGCCCAGGGACCTTTAGAGACCGTGGGTCTGGCTGGTGGGTGAAGCGTTTCAGGAGATTTTTTTATGACCTGTTCTTTCTGTGGCTTGTCTTCATGCAGATTTTGGGAAGGATGCGACTGCTGTGGGAATCCAAAGGATCACCTGGGATCTTAAGTGAACCTACGCTGAGAAAGCCCTCCTCCAAAGCTGGCGGGGCTGAGAGGGCTTCCAGAAGCCTGAGAAGCAGTGAGAGAAATGTGGCAAAGTAGGGAGGGGAGGGCAGCACCCTTATTTCTGGCAAAAGCTCAAACAGGCTATGGTCACGAGTGGCCATCACTTTCTTTCATATTTTTCATTCTTTTAGAAAAGCCAAAAATTACTGTTTCCTTCCAAGGTATAAAGCCTGATCTTAACCAGGACAACAAACTTTATCCCTGGCTTTCAACAAGGTAAGTGCACACCTGAGTGATCTTTAGCCTCCATCCCAAGATGAGCATGACAGACAGACAGCAACTATTGCTCATGGGGCTCTTGTCCACAAAGTCCGTATTGGAATGGAAGATGTGGCATGGCAACCCCATCTATGAATTCTTCCCTTGAGTCCCTTTCTTTGGGGGAGTGTCTTCTTCCCCTGACCTGACTACTCAGAGCACTCCAGCCTCATGGGCCTCATCCTCATGTAAGCTGAGCAGAAAGAAAGGGCTTTGGGAGTCTTATTAGCTATTCCCTAGAATGTCCCTGAGTCATGTCAGATGTTCCATGCTTTAGGTCTCAAGAGAGTTGTTGATGACTATTAACAGCAGCATTATTTTTATGTCTCCAAAACACATTTTTTCCAGTAAGTGGATTTCTTGTGGGCAATTCCCACGACACACTGACATCTGTCTCTATGCCCTTGAAGATGGACTTTTCATTGAGAATTGAAAATTTAATGATGAGCGCCAATGCTTGCATGCTTGGGTTTCTCTCAGAACTTCCTTTCAATCCAGATGTTTTCCTCTAGCAATTTCCCAAAGGTGAAAAGAGCAAAATTTCATCTGATGACATTTATTTGGAATCTAATCAGTATCCTCCAGCTGAGGGCTTCAGTTGTGTCTCTTGAAACCTCAAATTCCCACTCAGCTTGTCATAGACATTGTGACTCTAGTAAGAGGGAAGGGAGATGAGGGGGGTTACCAAGAAGTGTGAGGGATGATGGTTCTTCTGAGCACAAGTGCTTGATAATCAAGACATTTCAAAGACACAGAATTGTAGTCTTCGGCGTTAGTTCAAGCTGGACGGGAATGTCTGTGTGATGTTAGATAAGTTACTTAGACATTGTATAAAATGGAATCAATAGTATCTAAAACTAATGGTTTTTTCAGGGTCCCAAACCCCCAGCAAAACGTCTCACAGAGTAGGCATGGGGTAAATATTAGTTTCTTTCATCTTTCTGTATCTGAGATTATTTCTCCAGCACAGAGTCTTAGAAAGGAAACTTCTGAGGAAAAGAATGCAAGTATTTTTTTTTTACAGAGTCTTGAAACCAATTATATTTTGAAGACCGTACCACTATCAAAGCAATGGTTGTGAGCATTCATCTTTCCACGTTTGTCAGCATTGAGTACAATGGGCAAAAAGGGGTTCTGTCTGTTGTTATATTGTTTTATTTCCTCACTGCATTATGTTGCTTTGAGAGCAAATGCAGTTGAACATTTTCCCACAAATTTTTTTTTAAAGATTTTTAAATTTTTTATTAGAGAGAGAGTACAAGCAGGGGGAGCGGCAGCAGAGGGAGAGGGAGAAGCAGGCTCCCTGCTCAGCAGGGAGCCCGATGCGGGGCTCGATCCCAGGACCCCGGGATCATGACCTGAGCTGAAGGCAGACGGCTAACCATCTGAGCCACCCAAGCATCCTTCCCACAAATTTTTAACACTCCACAGACTTCTGGGTTACCTTCTGTATACTCGGACACCTTGCCTTCTGCATCCCGGGACTTACATAATACCTTATCTTCCATAAGCTCTCATTTCAAAATTTTGTGTTCTCAAAACAGTCTCATCATTTAACTTTACATCATTAACATACTCATCATTTAACTTTACCATGAGTATGTTATAAATTTGACTATATAAAATGAATCTTTACCAAGATAATTCTGTTGTTGTGTGTCTTATACATTAAGACTTCCTATAAGGTTTCAGTTGAAAAAAGTTTTCTGCTTTAAAAAAAAAATGTTTGAAAATTGCTGTCATATCTACTATTATGGTACAACATTAAAAATATAACTTTCAATAATTAATAGATTAACCAATAAAAAATCACTAAAGATAATGTAAAATTTGGAAACATAGTTAATAAGAATAATCTAGAAGACATGTATAGAGCATTGTATTCAGGAGTGGATGAATGCCCGTTCTTTTTAAGAACATGTTGAATATGTAAAAAGTTGACCACATGTGAGTCCATAAAGCTATCCTCAGCAATTTTTAAAAGATTGGCATTATGTCCATATACAATTAAGTTAGAAAATGATAATAAAAATATAACTAGAAAAATTATATGTTTGGAAATTAAAAAAAAATTCCCATTTTTTTTTAATTTTAAGTAGGCTCTGTGCCCAATGTGGGGCTTGAATTCATGACCCTGAGATAGAGAGTTGCATGCTCTACCGACTGAGCCAGCCAGGCACCCCTAAAGACTCCCATTTTTAAAACAATTCCTGGGTCAAAAAAGAAATCATAATGGAAATTAGAAAATACTTAGAATGGAACAAAACTTGTGAGTAGTTCTTAGAAGAAAATGTGGAGCCTTCAAATGCTTATCTTAGAGAGGAAGAAAGCCTCCAAATTAATGAACTAAGCATTTAACTCTAAAAGACAGAAAAAGAGGGAGGCCTGGGTGGCTCAGTGGTTAAGTGTCTGCCTTCAGCTCAGGTCATGATCCTGCGGTCCTGGAATTGAGCCCTGTGTCAGGCTCCCTGCTCAGCGGAGAGCCTGTTTCTCCCTCTTCCTCCACCCTTCCCCAACCTCATGTTTGCTCTCTTTCTTCAAATAAATAAATAAGATTTAAAAAAATTAAAAAAAATAAAAGACAGGAAAAGAAAGACAGGATAAACCCCAAAAGTAAAAGAGAGTAGAGAAAAAGGTAAGTGCAAAAATTAATGAAATATGAAACAAGCATAGAATAGATGTTGATCAAGCTTAAAGTATCTTTTTAATGAATAAAATATGCAAAAAGAGGGAGGGCTCAAATAAATAATATTCAAAAGAATAACATAATGACAGTGCTGCAGAGATTACACAGAAATTGAGAGTGTGGGACGTCTGGGTGGTGCAGTCAGCTGAGTGTCTGACTCTTGATTCTGGCTCAGGTTGTGATCTCAGGGTCATGGGATCCAGCTCCATGTTGGGCTCCATGCTTAGTGTGGAGTCTGCTTAAGATTCTCTCTCCCTCTCCTACTGCCCTTCCCCCCACTCGTGCGCTCTCTCTCTCTCTTTAAAATAAATAAATAAATCTTTAAAAAAAATAAATTGAGAGCGTGTTATGAATTAATTTATACCAATAAATTTTAAAAATTAGATTAATGGATGAATTTTTAGATAAACAGAACTTATGAAAAACAATTCTCGAAGCAGCAGAGAATCTACGTAGTCCTATAGCCATATGATGACTTGAATCAAGCATTCAAAATCTTTCCACAAAGAAAATACTTGACCTGTCTGACTTTGCAGGCAAATTTTATGAAATATAAAAATAAAAGCTAACTCCATTTTTATATTTACTGCTCTAGACAATCTAAAAAATGGAATACTTCTGTTCATTTTAAGATGCAGTCTAGCACAACATTGCTAACAAACACTTACAAGGAAAGAATGAGGTAAGATAAGTTATAGATCAGTCTTATTCATAAATATCAATTCAAACAACCTAAAGAAAATATTATCTAACTAAATTCAGTGACATATGAAAAAAGTCAATACATTATTATTTAGTTGGGTTACTCTAAGAATACAAAACTGTCTTAAAAAAAGATTGTCTTAAGTCTAGGAAATTATGTAAATTAACATATGAAATAATAAAAACCATATGATTATTCTAGTAGATACAGAAAAAATTTCACTAAAATTCAATATGCTTTTATTATGAAAAGCTTTTAGTAAATTAGGAATAGACAGGAATTTCTTTAACCTAATAAATGCCATCAGTTAAGACTATAGCAAATATCATACTTAATGATGTAATGGGAAAGCATTCCCTTTAAGGTCAGGAATGAGTAGAGTAACTTTATAACTTATCACACAAACAGTACACTTTACTTTTTAATAAAACTATAAGTTTATTTGGACTTCGTCAGTTTTCTACCAACATCTTTCTTCTGTTTCAGGATCCATTTCACAAACCTATGTCACTTTTAGTTGTTGTAGCTCCTTGATTTGCTCTGCCAATCTGTAATTGTTCCTCAGTCTTTCCTTATCTCTCATGATCTGGACACTTCTGAAGAGCACTTCAAGTATTTTGAAGAATATTCTTCAATTTGGGTTCCTCTGATGCTTTCTCGTGGCTAGAGAAAGGCTGTGGATTTCTGGGAGCAAAATCACAGAGGTGGTGCACATTGTGGCTTTGTAGCTCCTCTCTTCAAGAAGTGAAGTTTATGTTTCCTCTCTTGAATCTGAGCTGGCATTGTGACTTGCTGTGGACAATAGAATGTGATGGAAATGATGTGATGTGTCTAGGTCTCAAAAAAGTCTCACACACGTCCGCTTGTTTCTTGGGACACTGAGCAGCTCCTGTGTGTACAGGCCTGAGCTAACCTGTTGTATGATTACAGACCCCATGGAACAGAGATAAGCAATGCCAGCCAAGGCCACCCTGGACCAGATAGCCTCCAGCTAACTTATCTGCTGACTACAGGTGCATGAGCGAGCCCAGCTAAGACAAGAGGAACTGCCCATCTGAACCCAGTCTAAACCATTAACTCACAAATCATGACCTGAATAAATAGGTGTGATTTTAGGTCACTAAGTTTTGGGGTTATTTGTTACACAGCAAAACTAACTAATACACTCATTTCCCAGCCTGCAACGGTGTGGTATAGTAAGCAAACATAGACTTTGGTGTCAGACAGACCTGGGTTGAAATCCTGTTTTTGTTGCTTATTAGCTGTGTGGTCTTGGACAGTCACTTCATCTGATTCAGTTTTGAAATGGGAATAACAATTTCCACAAATAGTTTGTTGTAAGGAGTAAATAGAACAATTCATATAAAGCTAGCAACACAGAACTTAGTACATAATAGATGCACTATAACTGAGGTTCTGTCCAAGAACCAAGGTTATACCTTCTTAAAATTCAAGGTGTAGGAGGTGCCATCTTTCTGGGAACCAAGTCTTCTGTCACTAATTGTGTGTCATTTGCTTTCGTTTTTCAGAGAAAACATTCTTTAAACCGTATCTTCACTGTTTTCATTACCATTAATTTCCATTTGCACTTTTCAACTTCTCTTTTCCTAAAGACTGAAATACAGTGGCTGTTTCTGCAAGACATGTCCTTGGTGATAACCTTATTCAGCACCAGAGATCTCTGGAGATCTGAGGCACAAAGTTCTGTAGACACGAAGGAATAAAACGAATCCCACCCATTCCTTTAAACGAAAGTTATCATGCTGCCAAGTGCTGTGGAATTATATAATTATAAGTTTTGCTTTGTTAGGTAATTGTGCTTTTTAAATGCTTTCCTGAAAATAGCTTTAAAGAAATCTACATTATTCTACCTTCTCTGAAACTTAGGGATAATGTGAGGGGGTTTTGTCCAATTTTCTTGGTGCTAAATGCTGCAAGAAACAATATTATTAAAAGTGGACGAAAACAAAGTTAGGACATTTTTTTTTTCATCCTTAGTCTTTTCAGTGACACAGAAAAGGCTGTTTCATTTCCCTGGGTCTCATGTTCTCCACCCACTCTGACTGCAAGTGGGATGGTCTAAAGATTCATGGAAGACTTGCAGCATTCTTGAAATTTCAAACCGGGAAGGTTCTATGCAACTGTAAAGACAAATTCAAGGACTACATACAAAAGACAATGGATATCCAGACCCAGCCACGACTGCCTAACTTTCATATTGCAAACATAACTGTGTTGCAGTTGTATTTTTATTTTTAACATGCTTATTTGGGAACTTATTCTGTTTTTTACTTTAGACCATTCATGGGGATTTGGATCATGCAACTTACCAACTTTAGGTTAAAAAAAATCATCACAATTTTCAAATATGACAAAGCATGACATTAAAAAAGTCAAGATGAACAGCAGTAGTTTCAGATCACCTAGGAGAAGAGTATTTTTTTTTTTTCTCACGAGGGTATCTACATCTGCCAGCATGAACAGTAGGTCAGGCTCACTCTCTCTCTAGCTGTTTTCTTTCCTAACTCCTTATTTCTACTACATCACAATTGCAAGCCCTCAGGAAACCAGCAGGTGTTTGATAGCTCTATTAGTTTGTTTGGATATTGGAATTGGACTATCACTCAGAAATCGCATGCTGAAGACTACATTCAAAGTCTGTTAAGTTGACAGTGACATTGCACTCTGCGCCCTGGAGGGTGAATATTTGAACTTGGAAGAGCTTCCTTCCTGCATTCCAGTTCTGCTCTTGCTTGACTTGGCCCGGGAAAGATTTTTCTTCATGGTCTGGTGCAGTGTTTGAATGTGGCCTTTAAACATGCTCAGTAATATGATAATGACTTTTCTCTGATGAATAAAGAAAAGAAAATGTTGGGTAAATATCCTACTCAGTGATGGACTCATCTGTGCCAGAACTCAACCTCCCTCTGGAATTCTGCTATCTCATCTTTGATATTTCCAATTGTGATATATTTATTAGCTTTGAGGTTATAAGTTCAGCCTCTCTAAGATACTGTCTATGTCATCGACACTTGCTACTTGGAATCACAGAAGAGGTCCTTTTTTATGTTATCAATGACACGAAAATACCACTTTTACAATCTCATCTTCATCTCTGTAATTCTCTGTAACACTTCTTGAGCGGTCATCCTTGAGGGTAGGAAAAGCAGAATTGTTCTCAGTGCTCATTCCTTCTCACAGCATGCTGAGAAAGCAAACACTGAATCGCTGTACTTTGATCATGTTCATGATTTTTGCTGGCTCCTTCGACGTGATACCAGGACGACCAGGCATGCTGTTGACCTCTGACTATCCTCTGCTGATAAGGCTGTGTGTGGATTGGCCCTGAATCTTCCTTTATGCTTCCCATGTGGCTGAGGCTTTAATCAGTCCTGACCCCAACCCTTGTTTTCCAGTTTACAGCACAGCTGCCAAAGCAATCTCTTCTCCCAGACCGTGAGAGTCACTGAGGACTTTGCCCTCATGTTTGGGTCAAGAGCGGGATTACATTTTGCAGTGTTTCATCCAAATCCAGGCTAAAGTAACTTCTATCACGCACACACATAGTGCAGACTGCCCTTTCCTCTTGTATCCCACTGATTTTATGTGACTCCCCATGTTGTCATTTGATAAGGGACTTTTGCCAGTATCCCTCTCTGCTTTCTCTCCAGGCATAATTCTGTCTTGATTGTTGCTGCTGATTTTACAAGATATTCCCTCCTGTTTTCACTGTAAGGAATACAGCATGGACTCACACACCTGCAGCCTTGCTCTTTCTTTCAGCCAATAATGAACAATTTGTCAGTTTCACACTGGGGCATGGAACGTTCTGGGGAGAGTGGAGAGAAACTGGCTAACTATAACTGTGGCTCTGTCACTGTACTTCGTTTGAAAATGATGAAAAGCGTAGATGACTTCCTACCATTTTTTCAACAGGGATTCAAGATAGATTGTTTTCGAGCATTAGGGTTCAGTAGATGATCTAATGATGGTCAGATTTTACGTCTTCACTGTTGAACCTCCTACTTGCTTCTAAACTAAATTAGCAAAAAACCCCACCTGTGTGTGTGAAACCACATGCCAGTCACTTGTCACATCACATCACTTGTCACATCATTCACTTGTCACATCATTCACTCATCACAACACAGACAGCAAGTTTGATGCTTCTACTGGAGTCTTCACTATTTACATTTAAAACATTACTTAAAAAAAAAAACCCATCATTTAGAGTGGCGATGTTTACGATACTATTTTCTTTACCACTTTTAGGCTTCGATGAAAGGCTTCATACAGCTATGAAGAGACAGTGGAAAGAAATAAATAGAATTAAGATGCTCTGTCAAGATTGTAGAAGAAACTTCCAATATTTTAAGCTCTAGACAAGAAAAATTGCCCAAGACCATACTGGAAGAATAATGACACCCCAGTTAGGGAGCATAGCACAATGATTGTGTCTGACTTATTACAGTCTAGTGGGTTCCGTGCCAACAGGACAATGGAATTATGTCTGCAGTGGTGGCTAATAGAAATTCAAAAAGGTAAACTAGCTAAAAGAAAAACTGAGTTGTCTTGAGAAATTGCTTCAGATTTCATGAGCTCCTTCTCTGACATCATGCCAACAGTCAATACATGATGGATAGACTTCAGGGTTATGACCTAATTACTCAACACTACATCTTTTAGAAAAAGAAATTGTGGAACTATCACAAGGATATGCTTATTCTTAATTTTTTTTAATTTAGATTGTGGATTGAGGGAGATTCTGAGGTGGGGGGGTCACAGCAATCTTATTTGGAATGTATCTTATTGTGGGATCAGTCACTCTTCATTGTTTTTGAGGATCTTTGTGTCCTCATTGCCCAGCATGGTGACATAGTGACTGAACATAGTGCCCGGTAATTATTTACTGGATGAATAAGTGGATAAATTCATCAGGCAGCGAGGCATGGTGGAAGGAGCATGGGCACTGGAGTCAGACAGACCTGGATTCTGATTTTACCTCTGCAACTGATGAGGCTGCTATGTGACTTTGGGTGAATTTCTTAACCTTTCCAATTCTCAGCTTCACTAAGTGTTTAAAAACAGAGGGGACAGCTTCAGAAAAATGGTAAGATGACCCTATCTTACAGAGTTATGAGGTTTACAAGAGATGTCCCTTTGTGGAAGCTCTTGATAGTTCAGAAATGCTTGTCTACCCTCCTGCATTTGATTTCTCTCCTTGGTAGAGATTTTGAGAATGTTCAGAGAGGGTATAAATCTACTGAGTGGTTGGACACTAAAGGATTAGATTAAACTAGAATGACTGTCAAACCTGAGAATGAGGAGCTTGAATTTTTTTTTTCCAGAAAAGTTTTCACCATTATTAAACATACAACAAATAAGTACACTTTGGTGGCTTCTCCATTCCATCCAAAGACAGACCACAGAAATGTGTAGACAATACAGCCGGGCTCTGCAAACTTTTTCTGTAAAGAACGAGGTAATAAATATTTTTAGCATTGTGGAATACACAGTCTCTGTCACAGCTCTTCAAAAGCAGCATAGACAATATGTAAAGGAACAGGTATGGCTGTATTCCAATAAAACTTTATTTACACACACTAGCAATGGGCCAGATTTGACGGTGTGTTCCATACAGTATATGCAGATCCTTGCCTTAGAGCAGCAACCCTTCAGCTAAATATAAGAACCAGGAGGGGCATTTGGGTGGCTCAGTTGGCCTTCCACACAGGTCATGTATCTGGGGTCCTGGGATCGAGCCCTGCATCAGGGTCCCTGCTCAGCCGGAGTCTGCTTCTCTCCTCTCCCTTTGCCCCTCCCCCTGCTAGTGCTCTCTCTCAAATAAATTAATAAAATCTTAAAAAAAAAAGAAAAAAGAACCAGGAAAGGTCTGTCCACTTTCTCTCTGTTTACCTTTGAGGAGAGCACTCATATCCGAGGTAACCTATCCTTTGTATTTGACATCTAGATGAACAGGAACAATTCATCTAAAGCCAACCTAGTCACTGATAAATTTATTTTAAAGTTTTATATAAAAGGATCTGAGCCCCTAATTTAGGAATTCCTTTATAGGGTTCCCAGTTTCAGTGTGTCCCATACATAGGCATGAACCATATGTATGTATACATTTTGCAAATGTGCATAGGCCAATGTATGTTTTTAACTTAGCCTACATGTCTTATTCTGGAATATTAGGATTGGAAATCATTTATTTAATATCTCTTCTTTTTTTGAGGGTAAGTGTGGTAATTCAGTAAGAGATTACACATACTTTTGTATTAAAGTCTAGCTTTCTCAGACTTAGGCCCTGTTTAGTTTTCTAGTTATTGTATCTAATTATAGGCCCAGTGTTTTGAGAGATGCTGCTTGTTTCAAAAGTAACATAGTATCCTATGATACTTGAAATCTTGCCCTGAATCTACTGCTCTACTGTAAGGACTTGAGAATGTTTTCAACTTTCCATTTATTACTATTCCATATTTGAAAATTGATTAGTAGTTTTGCAAATGGGTTTGTTTTTATTGCTAGAGTAAAGAAACAATGATCTGCGTCTGAGTGCAATATTCTTGGGCATCAGGAGGGCCCAAATGGCAATTTTAACAGGATCTTGTACCCAGAAAAAGTGGTAACATTTTAGATATATTCCTTCAATCATGTCTACACACAGCTGACACAAAGTTATCTGAACCAGAATGAGAAAAGTGATTATATGCATGAAGGACATCCGCAGGAAACCCTGTATTTTATCTTAGGCAGTAGTTTTGACTTCTTCCCTTTTAAAACCTTTCACTGGTGTTGACTCAGGCTAAACCTGACAAGTCTTTCAAGCCAGACGAAGGCATCTGGGCTGACTTCAGGGAGATAAGAATCTCTGGCTGGATGGAATGTGGCAGTGACTGGGTCAGTTGTCAGCACTGGGGAGAGATCAGATTGGCCATGCTGTGGTCACTTCAAACACCCTACTTTCTTATCTTCCTGCTGGTGGTGAGTAGGGACTAGTTAGGGCTTGAATCATGGCTTGGCAGTTTACTTACTGGGGGGGAGGTGATGTGGGAGTAAGGGCTGCTCAGGGGAGATGGAGCAGTGTATGGGAAAACATGGCAGCCAAGACAAAGCACGGAATGTGCACGAGCTGGAGCCCAGAGGGTCCATGGGGGAGTGGCAGGAGATGACAGTTCATAGGTAGACAAGACTAGAGGTTGAAGAGCTTTGAAGACCATTCTAAGGGGTTTAGAATTTAACTCTCAGGACAGATTTTTATTATTTTCATTGGCAGATTTTTAGTGGAGAATTAATTATGTAACATATAGAGCAATATTGGCAAAGATTTCCTTGAGTCCAGTAAGGCTGATGATCTGGGTGTAAGTATGGAAAGGATGTAGCTGTGTAAGGGAGGAGATGCTTGGTGTAGTCTGGATGGGATGTAATCAGAGTGTGAACAAGGCGATGGCAGGTTGGCAAGGAGAGGAGTGGGGGAGAGTAGAGGGTTTGGTGACTGGGAGTGAAGCTGACATTCATTGCTGGGTTTATGGCTTGGACATCTGAATTAAATGAGACCAAGAATCCAGTAGGAGGAACAGAATCTGGGGGGATGGATGATGAGTTTTGTTTTGGATATGCTGTGAGAGGTGCCTAAGAGAGGCCTCTGAGGAGCTGTCTAGTAGGCCACTGAGCTGATCTTGAGAGAGGGGAGATGAAATTGGTCTGAAGTTGGTAATAAGGCATTGGATAAGGTCAGCCAGGTCAGTGAGTCTACCAAAGCTAAGAGCAAAGCCCTAAGACAGAGTAATTTAAGTCCTAAAAAGAGGAAGAGGGACCCACAAAGCAGTAAAAATGTTTTCTTTGAGAAAGTGGGGTAGAATAAAAAGCGACTGGTATCATCGAAGCCAGGAGAGGAGAGAATTTCAAGACTGATCACATGCTGCAGTACGATGAAATAAAACAAGGACTGTATCACGCAGTGCTCACCGAGTCTGACAGATAAGATCGTTAGCAGTGCAGTTAAAGCAGCAATGCAGAAAGATAGGAACAAGTCTCATCCCAGCACGTCTGAGGAGCTGCGCAGAAGGGAGGGTGTGGAGATGAGGAAGGTGCAGTAATCTCTCAAGAGGTTGATCTAGGGAGGGAAGGAGAGACATCGTGACAGCTGGGGGTGGGGAGGTGCCTAGAAATGCCCTATCCATATGGTAGGGAGACATGTAAAGTGTCACTGGAGAAAGCACATTGCAGATTTGTTGGAATAGTGGTCTGTGTTAAGATGCTGAATTTCTCTCCTTTTCCTCCATCTCAATCTGGAGTCATCCTGGGCAATGCTGGGAAGCAGAGCAATTTCTCTTAGAGGCTTCATTATCCCTTTATCTAGGTCTTTCCTGCAAGTTTCTCTGGCAGTGGTATCCCACCTGGGATTGACCTCCTGAAAATTTTCTAGCTCTTTCCTCAACAAAGCCTACCTGGTGTCCTGGATATGTCAGTCAATTTCCCTGCCATTAGCAATTTCCCCTCCAGGCTTAGAATATCCTAGGCGCAGCCTCTGAAAGGCCCTCCTCCCCCTACCCGGCCCCCCCCCCCCAGGCTTGACTTCCATTCCAATCCCTCTAGCTGCTTTCCCACAGAGCCATGGGTATTTGGACCAGGGATGGACTCCTACCCCAAAGCAGCTGATCCAGTATAAGTGGCCTGGTCAGAATAAATAAGCTGGGCTGAGTATGTTCCTTACTGGAGAAACTGGTGTCTCAGATGGATCAATTGCAGGAGACATTTGAGAGTCAGGTCATGAGGTGGTAGCCAATATGCTTTTGGATATTTGTGAGATTTCTTCAGATATCCTTAAATCCTTAAATCCTATCCTGTGCTCCCTGCCACTTTGAGCTAATGGGTGAATTTTGATCACTTGCAACCAGAGTAGCTCTGACATCCTGTCTAGACCAACAGGAGTATTATTCCATTCGTTTCAGCTATGCTCAATGAGTTGCTAGTTAGGTGGTTCACTGTAAGCAAGATGGTTCTTTTCTGTCTTCTATTTGACATAAATGATTGCAAATGTACGTGATCAGTGTTTCTCCTAATATGAAAATAAAGTGATTTCATTTTTGAGTGAATTGATACCAATCATCACTTAGGAGCTAATAACAATGGACTCTGACTATGGTGACTTAAACATACAAGGATTCACTCTCTCTTAAAAGGAAAGTCCAAAGTTGATAGTTGAGGGGTGGAATGGTAGCTCCAGGATGTAAGGGACTCAGGCTTCTATTTTTTCTGCTCCGCAATTCTTAGGGCTTGGCTTCCATCTTCAAGGTGACTGACCACGTGACCCAAGATGGCTGCTGAAGCTCCAGCCATCATCAACCATCATGTGTGCTAGCTTTTGCCATAATGCTGAGAAACAAACCAGCCCCAAACTCAGTAGCTTACAATAATTGGCATTTCTTTGTCTCACTCCTAGGTCTGTAAGTCTGGTGGGGTAGCTCTGCTTTAGTCTGCAGGTTGGCTGAATTCAGCAACAGGTCCAAGTTTAGGTCTGCTACATGTTTCTTGACATTTTGCTTCAACCAGCTGTTGGCAGGAGCATGTAATGGTTAAAGCAAATCACAGGAATACATTCCAAGCCTCTATTCCCATTATGTCTGATGACATCCCATGGGTCGAAGTCAGGAAAATGGTCAAGTCTAAAATCAAGGTTTGGGAAGTACATTCCATGTACCTTAAAGGGTGGGTTGTCTAATTCTATTAAGGGATGGGGTGAAGAGTTGAAAATAATAATTGAACCAACCACACATTATGTATGAAATCCTGGACAAAAGAAGGAGGTTGAAAGGGACAAAGGAACATAGCTATTAACCACATCTGTTTTTAAGGAGCCCATTCGAAACCCCCACACAACCCATCCTATTCTATTTCATTGGCCAGAAACTTTCCATAAGACCATTCCTGATTGCAAGGGAGAGCAGGTAATGTATTCTTTATTCCAGGCTGCAGGGTGCTCAGCTAAACACTGGGGTCTCTTTCAAGGTCAGAAAGAGGGAAGAAGTATTCAGGCAACTAGTGATGTCTTTCACAGTGTTCAACAAGATGCATAGTATTTACCCCTCACTGTCGCTAGGTAATCTGATAACTTCAGTTATGGTGTTCATCATGCATCTAATTAACATATAAATGGTTATCTAACCAGTAATTAAACACTGCTGGACTGTTGCTTTTGCAAGAAGGAAAATATAAGTCATCTGAGTTCTCTTCCACAAGTTAAACGTTTTTCTCAAACTCAGTTTCCGTTTTATTTACTCCTAAAACATAAATGATGGGGCCAGGAAGAGTGGCTGCTAAAGGCTTCTAAAAAGAAAGTATTTAAGTAGCTGAAAGGCACTTACCTCCGAAAGAAATTTCCAAATAGTCTCTTCCTTCAGGCTTTTGCTTGAGTGTTACCTTGTCAGTGAGGCCTTTCCTGACTACCCACTTTCCCCTTTCCTTACTTCCTTTTTCTCCGTATCATTTATAACCATACTTGATTATTTCATTATCTGCCTCCTCTCTCTAGAGGGTGACTTGGAGGCAGGTCACTTGTCATTTTGATCACCGTTGGTGAACTGGATTGCTGACTATGGTCCTCTATGATTGCTTTGGGTTGTCTGGTCATCTTGCCAGCTAGAAGCAGAAGCTTCTTTTTCAACACAATGGCTTCATGAGGCTGTTGCAGCCATTCTGTGACCCTGAGTCTGGGGAGAAAAGGCAATCTGTTGAAGGTGGGCTTTTAGAAGCCTGGAACGGTATTTGGTCCTAAGCTCATCCTTGAGAGGCAGAAACAGCCTTCTTTTAGGCTTGTTCTGTGTGAGAAAGACAGATGCTGACACCTGGGACCCCGCCTGGTACTCTTAGCTTAACCTCAGTGTTCTGTTGAACCCGAACGATTTCACAGAACATCAACATTGGACAAGGTCGCTCTGTGACCTGATGGATCAGGGCAAAATCAAGACCACTTCTGTAATCTTGTCAGTGGCCACGTGGAGAGGTGTGTGTATGGTGGTCCCCGGCATTCACCGTCTCTCCCAGGAGGAGCCTGAGAGCCGGTGCTTGAGGATATGGGTCCCCTGGGCCCGGGACCTGGGATATCTGCAAATATGAGGAATGGGCTGGTGGTACTTGGAAGGGGTACAACCGTGCAAGGGACATTGAGCAGTCTTTGGATGGTACCAGGAAGGCATGAGGCTGAGGGCTGTTTTGTAGCCTTTGCCTTAGAAGCCACGGGTGTGGTCAGAGTGGGAACAGGTCTCTGAATCCAGGGGGCCACAGGATGTAAGTGGCTGCGGGACCTGGGGTCAGCGTGCTAGAGTAGTGGGAATGGGGTGAGATGGAGGGAGTGGTGCGGGAAGTCTGGACTCAAAACTGCCAGGAGGCGCAAGGGCTGTGGGGTTCCTGAGGCTGTCTTCGGTTTGCCACCTACAGAGAACGTGGGCGAGGCTCACGTTCAGAGCAGGATCCCTCCTGGCTCCAGGGCGTGCAGGGCGGGGAAGGAGTGCGGGAAGGCTGGATCGGGCGGGGCCGCCCAGGGGTCCCCGAGGGCCACCTCCCGGCACTAGCTGGCGGAGTAAGGGTGTGGGCGCAGGTTCCCCGCCCGCCCCGCCTCCAGGGCCAAGAGCGGCGCGCACGCTGGGCCAGCGCGGGGAGCGAGGCTGCGGCGCCGCGCGGTTGCTAAGCCCGGCGCCCCCGGAGACGTTCCTG
The DNA here is from genome assembly GCF_003265705.2 of Callorhinus ursinus. Taxonomy (NCBI): domain Eukaryota; kingdom Metazoa; phylum Chordata; class Mammalia; order Carnivora; family Otariidae; genus Callorhinus; species Callorhinus ursinus. The sequence continues at coordinate 142,725,688 of NW_027397063.1, forward strand.
GTGGCTGTCGCCGGGCGCGGCGCGGGGCGGGAGGCGGGAGGGAGAGGAGAGAGGGCGGGCGCGGGCGGCTGGCCACTCGGTCGCGCCCCGCCTCCCCGCGCCAGCTCGGCCGTCGAGCCGCGGCCCCGCGCTGTCACCGCCGCGCCCCGGGCGCCCGAGCTCGCCGCCCCGCCATGCCCGCCGCCGCGCCCACTCCGCGCCCGCCGCCGCCCCCGGCCCGGCCCGCGCCGCCCGCCCCGGGTAAGTGTCGCGCGCCCGGGCCCCAGCGGGTCGGGGACGTAGAGACCCCGTTCCTTGCGGGGTGGGGGCGCCGTGCCAGCCCCGCGGGGGTGCCCCAAGCGCTGTGCGTGCGTGTGTGTGTGTGTGTGTGTGTGTGTGTGTGTGTCCGCGCGCGCGCGCGTCTACACCCGCTGGAACTCGCTTGCTCGGGGATGGGGGATAACGCTGTCCACAGCTGGTTTCCTCATCGTTGCCAGCCAGAGGGGCCTTCCCGGGAAACGCGTGGGCATCCTTCGAGGTGCGGTGGGGCTGCTGAAGAGTGCAGGCATCCGGCAGGCAGCTGACGTTTATGGAGCATCTCAATGTGCCAGGTGCTTTGCCTGGAGTTGACCACCTTCCATCCTTTCCACAACCTGTAAGGAAGGTGGAATTATCCCCATTTCTCAGATGAGCAACGGCCCTGCCCAGAACTCTTGACTTGCCCGAGGTCATATGGCTTGGTAGCTATAGAGCTGGGATTTGAGCCCAGGTCTCCGGACGGAGCTCTCCGACCGAGCTAAAAGAAAGGAAACTCCTTAGAACTAGGTAAAGAAACACACAGGAGAACTAAAGACCATAGGATAAAGGCTACGGGCAAAGCATTTGGGAATTAACAGAAAAAAAAAAAAAGAGTTCGTGAAATCTCCCATCACTTAATTTCAAATCTAAGACCGCATTTACACTGCCTTCTACGTCTGGCTCTGGGGGCGAGGTGTTGGGAGGTGGAGAGAAGACTGCGCCAGGGCTGGGCAGAGGCGGCTGGGGACACCTTCTCAGCGGATCCGCCTGCTGGGAGTGGGGGTGGGGTGGGGTGAGGAGAAGTTGTGGAGGGAACTCAGTTGTTATTCATCGCCAATGTTAGTCATCCCTTCACCTCACCCCGCCCCGTGGATTCTATTTCCTTCCTTTACTCCGTGTTTTGTCCAAGATGACAGTGGTCAAATTGAAGCTGGTCCTACTACCATCACTATGTTTCACCACGTGTCTTGGCATCCGGTGGTCCTGTGCTTCCGTGACTGTGTTAGGAGCTGTGAGGTCAGTCTGGGTTACTCCTGGAGGGGTGGTCTGGTGGGCTGGTGTTGAGCTGACAATCACCATCACAACCAATCAGGCATCTAGAGCCGGAGCCAAGCACTGGGCTTTTCCTTAAGGGGCAAGGTAGCAAGGAGGGGCCTTAGGAAGTGAAAAAGGAAAGGCATGCTGGGGTTGCTGGAAAAGCATCTCAACTTAAAATGTGGTTTGCTTTGGGTGGTGCCATAGAAGGCTTCACTGGAGAAAGAATAGAGAGGAGAAAACGATGGCTGAAAGATGCTCTGTAACTTACTTTGTTTAGGTGTAAAAGGTCTTTGAGTCATGTTCTTTGATGGTGAGCTAAAAAAGTGTGAGAAGGGAGAGTCTCCGCATAAGAACCCCATGAAGCCCTCAGAATAATGGAGGTGAAGTCTTAGTTTATCATGCCAGGCTGCAGGCAAAGTTTGGAGAGAGAAATGCTAGACCGCTGAGTTTCGGTGCTAGGCTCATTGTCTGTGGAACCCACAGTTTCCCCACCTTTTCCTTTGGTGGCCTCCTATTAACGTCTAAATTTGGCTCTTCTGGTAGTGAAGCAGAGCCCCTTTTGAAGATGCATATGTGGGGGAGTTCTTTGGAAAGGATGTTTTGTTAACTGCCTGGTAATGTAGGTCAGGAGAGGGAAATGCAGGGAGAGTGGAAAAGTGGGGAAGAAGACATTTGTACTGGGAATCAGGGAGTGGCGTTCCATCCCCAGAGGTCTGCGGCTTCCTGGTGACCTGGGGACAAGTCACCAAACTTCCCTGGGAATGTCAGCCTCTTCAACTTTGTTTTATTTAATAATAATTGTCAAGCTGACCTCAGAGGGTTGTTGGTGATCAAAGGGGAAATGTTTTCATTGACTCCTCAGACGCTTATTGAGCAAGTCCATAAAATCAGTAGAGGGAGAACGGGCAATCTCTCAGGGCTGGTGGTGTATGTGGAGACTTCATGGTGTAGGCAGGAAGTGATGGAATAGAGAGAAGCTCCAGTTCAGTGGTTGTATGAGGGGGCAGGGAGGAGCTGTCATTGGTTTGGAAGGCTAAGTGTTCATAGAACTTTGCAAACAGCAGTATGCCTTGTAGTGTATAGTTATGGGGGTTAGAGCTCTTGAGTCCATTGGAACTGCCTCCAAATCACTTTAAAGCTGTGTGATCCTTAGAGGGTACCCAACTACTCTGAGCCTCCATTCCCTCATTGGTAAAATGGGCATGAGCAAATTATTCTGGGGATTTAGTGGTGTAGATATTAGCAGATATTATTGCAAATGGAAAGTATTACTATTAAAGTTACCTTTTAGGCTGAAGAGATTCTATTTGGGTGCCTTGGCCCAGTGCTTCTCAAATATTCTTAGGCATATGACTCATGTGGGAATCTTGTTAAAATGCAGATTCTGATCCAGGAAGTCTGGGGTGGGGCCTGAGATTCTGCTTTTCCCACCAGCTCCTAAGTTCTGTAAGTGTTACTTGTTTGGAGACCACACTTTGAGTACTAGGCCTTAGGCCCCTCTTAGGGCTGAGGAGAACTGTGCTTGAGGAGATGATGGGGAGGGTTGGGCCTCCTGGGCAGGTCTGGTTGTTGCTGGGGCAGAGACAGCTGGGACTTGTTCCCTGTAGGGGTAATGGATCTAACTTCCTTCAGGTGCCTTAGACTAGCCCCCTGGAGGAAGCTCTTCCTGGCCAAATGGCCAAATGGTGCCTACTCTCCCTGCATGCTGGTCTTGAGGCTGTAGAGATGAGGAAGCCGCTGACCCTGTCACAGTGTGGTTTGGGGTAGGGTGGGGATAGGCATGTGAATGTGTGATCTTTTACATGGTAATATAAGCATTCTGTATAGTTCATGGGTAACGGTGATAGGGGTCAGAGGGAAGGAATAGGGAGGAAGACTTCCTGCTGGTACTTATATCTGACCTGGGTTTTGAAGGATGAATCACAGTGGTGGGCTGTGGGGAGGAGAACAGAAGAGTAAGGGGGCTGGCATTCTAGGATTAAGGAACAGCATGTGCAAAGGTCAGGTGTCATGAAACAGCTTGGTGTGTTCAGGTCATTGAACTAAGAGCTGTTGGGTGCATGAGTATGAGTAGAAGGGCTTGGGCAGGGAGGCTGGGGTGGGCTAAGTCAGGATGGGCTAAGCTCTGCTGCAGTAACAAAGCAAATTCACCCTCCTCATAGCTTAACCTGACCGAGGTTACCTGTCACTCACACTCTGTGTCCCTCCAGGTCAGCAGAGGGCCAAGGTGGAAGAGCTTTGCCCATCTTGCAGACACACCATTTGGAAAATGTGGCCTCTGTAGTCACCAGCACAGGAGGAGATTGTGGGAGAATTGCTCTCTGACTCCTCTGTGCTTCGCTCTGTAACTGACGCATTGTTGCTTGTGCCCACAGCCCATTGGTCAGACCTCACTGGGAGGGGGCTGGGAAAGGTTGGGGGGTGACGTGTGTGGATGGAAAGTTCAGAGAACATCACTGTCTCTCCCACATAGGCCTTGTTATGGACCTTAAGCCTCATTCCGAAGGCCAGGGTTTCTCAAATGGGAGGTTTATGTGAATTCCTTTAAAGGAAACAAAATGTTGTAGATTCCTAGTGGTGGCTTAAATTATTTTTTATTATAATGCAGTTCAAAGATGTAATAGCATGAAAGAGGTCTATACTCTATGCTTGGAGCTCACATATGACTATAAAACCAAAACAAATATATATGTAAAATATCAACACAGCTACAAATTGAGAAATTCAAATTAACTGGATGAATTTAGTGTGATGGATGAAGTTATTTTCGCTACAATGAAATCACTGTTTCTGATTCTAAAAACAACTGTTCAGGTCATGTGAATTTGGTATGATATGTGTCGTGCCACATGGGTTGCCTGATGGCTCAGTTCTCATTAGTTCTCTATGTTAAGTCTGATTTCTTATTTTCTTATTAGCCTGTGACAGTTAAAATATTTCTGGTCGCCAACTGTATCATAAATGCACGAATACACCCTGTTAAATGATGTGGCAGCACTTGGCCATAACATGGTTGTTCACATGATCCAGAATACGTTTCTGTTGATTTTCTATGGATAAGCTTAAAAGAGGTTATCATGGAAATGGAAGCACAAAGTTAAACAAACATAATTTGAGAGAACTTGCAAATCCCCTAGAATGTGTCTGAGGATCCTCGGGAATTTGAGAAGCAGGTGGAAAAAACCCCTGGAGTGTTTAATGAAGGAGGCAGATGACCAGCTTTATGGCTCAGAGACATTGCTTGCCCAGGTGTGGGTAGGTGGGGGGTAGGGCGGAGGGCCAGAGGCTGGCGGGTCGGGTCCCACGTGCTGAGGGTAGGCACCGAGGCAGTGAGTAGTTAAGGGAATGGAGAGGAGGTGCCAGGTTTGAGAGAGATTTGGGAGGTGGAAACCACAGGACCCGGAGATTGGCTGTGGGAGGTGAGGGGAGGGACGAAGAGTCAGAGATGGCTCATCACCATGGGGTGGGGGTGGCTGATGGTGCCACTGACCAGGGTGAGGACCACCCACATCCACGGGAAGCCCAGAAGAGCTCCAGGCCAGAGCTGGGCTACCCATATTCATCGTCCTGTCTTTCCTGACTGACTTGGGCTCTCCGGAACCGATTGCAGTGTCTGTTTTGTTTTTTGTTTTTTGTTTTTTGTTTTTTTTTCCTTTCTAGGACTTTTCGTTAGTACTCATTTGGGACGTGATTGGCTTTGTTAGCCTTTTGGTTGCGTCTGCAGGTCCTGACCCCCTGGAGCAGGTTCTCTGTGGCCTAATTAGGCACATCCTTTGTGTCTTCTCCATGTTTTGAGAAAGTGAAAAATATTTGACAAAATCGTGGATGTTTCTGAGAGAGAAGCTGTCATACCATATAAAGTGAGATTAGTTATCTGCCTTCAGTTTTTAAGAGCACCAAGTCTGTTTTTTTTTTTTGGACAGAGATACTCAAAATTCTCCGAGGAGAGAACAGGTGCGGCGCAGGTTAAATGCTCTCTAGGTACCTACGTAACAAGGAATCTGGAAACTCTGCCCTTGGGGGAAGCTGAGGGCAGAGAACACAAGGGCACCCAAACAGACATACAAATAAAAATGTCACAAACCGAAGGCAAATCTCTATGGTGACCAGAGTGAGATCGTGTATTAATTAAAGTTACCAGCACGAAATAATTTAAAATGTCACCTGGTGTCTCCTCTTTGTGTGAATTATTAACCTGACCTACCCCCCTCCATGGAAGCCCCAGGAGCCAACTGCCAGAAACGCCTTACATTCTGCGTGTTCCCGCTCACGACCAACTGCTACTTGTCTCTTGACCTTGGCACAGCCATCACCTTCGTGGCAGAGCTTCTGACGTCCTCCAGGGGATCCGCACCCCTCCGCATCTCTTTGGAACTTGTGACAAATGGTGTGTAAGCAAGGGCTGACCTGTCACCCCCCAGAGACCACACGCTTCCAGAGGACAGGCACAGAACAGGCACTGTGTCTACTCATCTTGGAATCCCCCCCCAGACTAGTGGAGCATTTTTCCTAAGAGCTGACTCCGCACCCACGAGCTAGGCACCTTTGAGCACCATTGTTGGTCTGGTTGGAGGAGCCATGGTCTATGCCACAGTGGCCTGGTTTTTGGAATGTCTCCTCTGGGAATGGATTGGGTGAAGCTGGTTGTTCAATGTAGTTCAGATGTTGTGTTGATTTTGGATTGGCTGTAACCAGAATCCATGCCCCCCCAGATACTCACGCACTCCCCTTCTTTAGCAGATGCTATCAGCCCTGGCTTTAGTTCTTGTTCTTAACAGTTCCCCCGCAATCCACTGCAGCCCCGTTTGAGGGCTTTCTCTGGCCGTAGGGGAATGGCTCGCTCATTCTTGGAGAAAGCCAGAAGTCCTGGGGAGTTAATGCTCCCGGGAGCCGCCCTCAACCCCTTGTGGAGGGCAGCAGGTGGATAAATATCACAGTTGCCTTGCCCCCCTGGTGGGACAACCTTCGGGCATGTTCTACCCATTCTCTCAGAAGTTTCCTCTCCGAGCTGAGCCCAGGTTGTCCATAGCAGTGACCAGCTGGCCCATGCTGCTGGACTGCATCATTGCTTCACCCTCCCCAGCACTTCCTGGGATCACCTCCCAGCTCAACTCAAATCCTGACCCCAGGCTCTGCTTTTGGGAGAGTCCAACCCAAGACCCTTTTGGGTTGACTGGGGCCACTGGACTATGGGTGGAAGTGCTGTGTGTCGCTTGTCTTGCAGAGCAGAGAAGAGCCAGGGCACTGCCATTGTGTCCATCCCACTTGGAGGGTCTGAGATGGAGGAGGGCTTCTCAGTCCACGTGGAATTCATACGGGCAAGAACTCTTCTAATGGTAGCTGCTGCCTGAGGCTCCTACCTACCTGCCGTGTGGCACTGTCCCTGTGGGGTGCCAACGCCGAAGTCAGTCCATCCTCCATTTCCCCATCCTGTGCTGAGAGCTTGGGATCTTACACCTGTGACCTCCTTTAATGCTTCCCATGTCCAAACTCTCCTTCTGCCTTCAGTGGTTTGATTAATATTAAAGTACAATTTATTTATGTGTTTCTGTGGCTTCTAAGTCATCTGGAATCCAAATTCATTTTACTTCCAATTATTAACCAATTTTTTCAATATTGAATAAAAATGATTCTTACCTTCCTGATTAGTTTGTAATGATCTTGTATTATACATTAAATTCTCATGCGAAGTGGTATCTATTTTGAGGCTACAATTTTCTTTTTTTCCCCTAAAATCCAGCTATTCTTGTGTAAGTACCAAGATCTTGCACTTGGAGCTCCGTAATATATTTTACTATCTTCATTACTCATTTTCATCTCTCTCCTGTCCTCCCTCAAAAATTGCATCAATACTTAAATGGCATCAAACCTACAAATGACACTTGAGAAGAACTGATTTTTTTTTTTTTGAGAGAGAGAGAGAGGGAAGCGGGGAATGTGCAAGTGTGGTGGGGAGAGTAGGGAGAGGGAGAATCTCAAGCAGGTTTCATGCCCAGCACGGAGTCTGACATGGGGCTCGATCTCACAACCCTGAGATCATGACCTGAGCTGAAATCGAGAGTCAGACACTTAACCAACTGAGCCACCCAGGCACCCTGGCAAGAACTGATATGTTTGATTGACTAAGACTTCACATTCTGGAATGGAAAGTCATTTAAATTTGCTTGTTGGGGTCTCTGACCAGCACTAGACATCACTAGCCCCAACATCATAGTCTTCCCTTAGATGATTGACACTTGTTAGTAATAGCATGTTTATATTGTGAGTCTGGATAAAAAGATGATGTCAGTGATCTTCAGTGAGGCAAAAGACAGGCCTACTATGTCAACCATTAATGTAGAACAAAATAAAAGGACACCACAGCCCTGGTCAGCGTCTAACCTTGTGTTGAGTTAAGAAAACCAAAATCATTGGCCATATTAATTTAAGAAGGAAAAGGAGACAGAAAGCAATCGAGTGCATTAGATTGAAGCTCCTTTTTCTTTTTGGAACTTGGAGTCAACTAATGACCAAGGGTTGCAGGCCCCCCGAGTAATGTAATTTTGAGGAAGCTCCTGAGTAAGGTTTTAAGTCTGCTGTGCGCTGGTTATTTGAACCATGGAGTGCTTTCTCTTTAATGCCATTAGTATTAATTTAGAATTCAAAGGAGTTGATCATTTTCTGCAAGAATGGCATAGCTAAAGATGTCTTACTGGTTTGGAAGGTAGTATTTTCCAGGGATGTTCCATAGTGTGAAAGGGAAACAGGAGTCCACACTCACATTAAGGAGAAATAAAGAATAAATGAGAACATCTGAGAACCAGCTGAAAGACCCCCCGTGGTTCCCATGTTCCCAGGAACATTTGTTTGTTATTTGCTCCCCCCGCGCCGGTTGCTTTGTCTACATTATAAAGCAAAGATAACAGAGGCTGTTAACAGAGGCTGCCTGGTTCTCTTTTTTAGCTTGCTTTCTTCATTGTGAGTACAAAGTAGGTGTCTTTGTGAAGCTCTTTTCTTAGAAAGGAAAGTGGAGTGTTGGTGGAGAGGTGGAGAGGGGACGGGTAGGGAGAGTGATCTCTTTCTTTATTTTGCCCCTCCCCCCACATGCTTACTTGGTCATAAACAGGATGTGTGGGCTCTTAAGTAGTCTTAAGTAAGGATGTTAACAAAGAAAAAACATACATGATGGGTTTTTATTCTACTGGGAGGAGGGAGTGGAGTTTTAAATACCTGCCCATTCCAGGGAGGGGAAAAAGGAAAGTTTTATATTCTCCGTGCTGCCTTGAATAACTGTCAAAAATTCTCAGCAGTTTCTGGCTAGCTGGCTGCCTCGATCTGGAGGCTGGCATTGTGTTTTCTTAACCTACAATTAACTACCATCCGCTCCAAATTCAACCAGTAACAGTCATATCCTTTCATGCGTTTTAAGGAACTCTTTCTTAAAGGTTGTTTAAGTTCCTTTCCTACCCTTGAAAATATCAGTTTTTGGTGTAAAAGTTACAAAATTAGATATTGGGAAATCACTGATGATCACCACAAACTATTCTTTCATTCACTCACATTTACTTACTGAGGGTCTCCTATGCCACCCACCGTGGGCACAGTAATTTTAATTAGTTTAAATTGAAATTGCAAATAGCCCCATGTAGCCAGGTGGCTGTGTATTAGCCTGTACAGAGCTGGAGGGCTGGGAGACAGGGATTAGAGCCTCAGGTAAATATTATGACACCAGTAGTGGTAAGCTGGGAGGGAAACAGCCCCAGGGTTGGTGAGGGAGGGGGATGGAGCGGTTGAGGGTCTTCATGGAACGCCTCTTGGAGAAATGATTTTAGATGGTTGATTGCAGACCAGACCAAAGGTTGGAAGGATGGTGTGTGAGAGTTTGAAGACACTCTAGGCATTTCTGTGTAATTAATTGCCTTTTGTTTTTAATGAAACATGAAAGATGGATGCCTTCTATGAATGAATTTGAAAAAACATGTCACAAAACACTCATTCTTATTTTGAGATTTAAAGACCTTTCATAATTTTAGGCAATGGTGTGGGTTCATGTTCCCTAGAAGCAGAACCTGAGCTCGGGATCCTTGTGTATATGATTTTGAGGGGAAAGCTGTCAGGAGAAGGGAGGTGGGGGGCCAGGGGAGCAGGGGACACAGCTAAGCAAGGATGTGGTTTCCACTGGAGATAACCTCAGCCCAAGCCCATGGGAGTTCTGGAGAATGCACTGCACACAGAGCTGGGCCCCCCTGGGTCTTTGGTACCATTCCCTGTGCTCATTAGTCACTGATTGTGGGCTGCACTTGCGAAGGTAAAGGTGGGTGTGTAACCTCCTGGGTGGGTGGCGTCTCCAGTCAACAGAGGGTAATTCTGGAAACTAGAGTAGTGGTGGCCCTTTAACAGCCTGGTGGGTCGGGGCCACTGCCTGGTAGGGGGATTGAGTTGGGCACCTGCATCCATGACTGTGCTGGCTCTGCAGAACATGGATGACTGAGTTGCTTTAGACAGACTTTGAGGCAGAAACAGATTGAAGGTGTAGGATTTCTTTGATCATCTTGGAACTTCCTGATAATTGTGGACTCAGCTGGTAGGTTGTGGTCATTAACACGATTATGGATCTCTTGGGTTCTTTCACACACACCTATTTATTGCCAGCCTACTGCCTGCCTGGCATTAGGTCTGTGTGCTTGGAACCTTGCCAAGCAAGGTCCGTTTATTTAGTAGACACCAGCCCTTCCAGTGATATTTTTGGCAAATGTCAAAAGAGCACATTGCAAGGGATCCTGAAGAAGCTTAACCATAGAAACTGCCAAGGTTTACTTCTATCAAGGTTCTGAAGGCACCAATCTTTGCCAAAACACTTATAAATGGTGCTCTCAAAAGACCTTCATGCAACAGTTGGGCTCTTTGAAGGAACTGTACACATTTCTGCCCACTGAGGTTGGCTTCTTTTTAAAGATTTATTTATTTATTTTAGAGAGAGAGTGACAGAGTGTGTGCGTGTGCGGCCCCCGTGAGCGCGAGAGGAGCAGAGGAAGAGAATCTCAAGCAGACTCCCTGCTGAGTGCAGAGCCCCCACGACCCCGAGATCATGACCTGAGCCAAAACCAAGAGTCAGCTGACTGAGCCACCCAGGCGCCCCTATGTTGGCTTCTTAGCAGAGGTGCTGGCTTGCCTTGGGGCCACTGGATTCAGTGTGATTGAACCATGATGTACTGAGTGCTTACATGTGCAGGTGACCTTATGCCTGTCATCTTGTTACAGTCTTCATGGCCATTCTGGGAAGCCAGGCCGGTGGTGGCCATGCAGGCCCCCATGGCAGCGAGGACCAGCAGGTACTATCCCAGCAGAGGTCCCTCTTGGCTCTGGCACTCAGGGTGGGTACTGGGCCCACTGCGGGAGCTTTATGGTGCCTGTTGGCTGTGGGTTGCAGCCTGGGTCCTGGCACGGTGACTTCCCTACTTTTAGATTAGAGGAAAACCAAACCCAGTTTGAATTGCCTAAAGGAAGAAGAAAAGTTTGTACCTTAATCTGCTTTCCCCCAACATCACTCTGTTTAGAATCTTAATACACTTTGGGGAGTTGTGTTTTTAGGTCATCCTGTCTACGGGGATATCAGGGAAAGGCTCCCTTGTTTATTACCAGCTGCAGGAACACTGTGGGACTTTATTTTGCCCAGTTGGGATGCTGGCTGCTTTAACAATTAGGGGTTAAAGGCTGCTTTGCTTAGGTCCTGTTGATGGGTTGGCGACCTGCTCTCTTTCCTCTCGTTGGTCCCATGTGCTTTGCTTTATTCCACGGTTACGAATGATACCCCTAAATTTGCCTGAGGCCGTTGATTGTTTTTGTTCTTACTAATTGGCTGTGTGGCCTTGGGCCCATTGTGCCCTCTCTTGTCTATGTTTGTATCTAAAAATCGAGGGTGTTGGGCTACTGGCCTTTTGGTTCTAACGTGCAAAGAGTTTCACCCACACAGTCTCTGCTTCCACACATCCTCCTTAAGGTTCCCTTTGCATCCTCCTTAGAATGGATGCAAGGCATTACTTTTGTTTACAAAGGATGTGTATTTCAACATAAGCAGTTTCTGAGAATTTTTAGCAGTAAACTCGATCAATTGTGTGATGACCATGTCTTCAATATTTATGGAAAGTTATTCCTCTGTCAGATGGACCCAAACCTCAGATAAAGAGCACAGTGGAGCTACTCAGGTTATTTCTTCCTGAGGGAACTTTGGTAATATGTGTCTTTCGTGGAGTCCATCCATTTTATTAAGTTGTCTTCTTTATTGGCATAAAATAATTCATAGTATTCCCTTATCATTATTTTATGTAGAAGGCCCCAGTACTTTCCCCAATATGTTGTCACTCCTGAATATGAGGGAAAACTATGTATTTTTTGGAAACATTTCCTTTTAAGATGCTTTACTTGCTTGTTATTTATTTATATGTTGTACATGGTGGCTGTCTTATCAAGAGGTCAAAATCATTTAAAAAGTGCTTTTTAGGGGTGGTTAAGCGTCTACCTTCGGCTCAGGTCATGGTTCCAGTGTCCTGGGATCAAGCCCTGCTCAGTGGGGAGTCTGCTTCTCCCTCTCCCGCTGCTTGTGTTCCCTCTCTCACTGTGTCTCTCTCTGTCAAATAAAGAAATAAATAAAATCTTGAAAAAAAAATGCTTTTTAAGGAATCCACAGGCTCTTTGCCTCCTTTGTCTTGTATAATAATGCTTAGCAGAGGGTCCACTGGCCCCGCAGATGAGCAGCTGATAAACAAGGAGTCAGAGTCTGTAGGGCCAGGCACTTTCAGATGGTTCAAATATTCCCAGTGTCTCCACATCAATCTGAGATCCATCCAAACCAAAGCATGAAGATGCAGAAAGGGGATAGATGTGCTCAGTCTCTCTAGAAAAAAGAAGATGGGGTTTGCTTGTAGAATCATTTCTGCCACCCCCCCTATAGAAATGGACTGTGGTGTAGCTCTAGCTAGCCCAGTGTGTTGAGATATTGTTAGGACACAGGCCAGTGGAGACTGGTGGTCTGGGGAAGGCCCTTGGGTGCAATAACCAGCCAGAAAAAAGGAAAAGATGAGGTCATGGAGGCATCAAGTCAGCTGGAGACTGTACTTTCTCCTTCCAAAGAGCCTCCCTGAACAGCACCGAGAAAAGCAAAATTCAGCCCAAATCAAGTTTCTTGGGCCGCAGCCGACAATTAGGATTAAAAATCCAGGTCATAGAAAACAAAGGAGCCATGCTCTGTTGGAATTTTACTGAGTGAGAGGTGACACCCCAGGGATGAGATCGTGGGTGAGTTGGGGCGTGTTGGGAGGAAACAGTAAACCCAGGGGTGAGACAGAAATATAAGCTGTCCCCAGGGGACGCTTCCGTCAAAGCAACCCAGCGTTGGATGTCGCAAAGGGGGACAACATGAGCGACAGGGCAGCATCTGGTGAGGCTCAGCAAACCCAGAGCCGAAGGGGAAAAGAGGAGCATAAAAGCTTCATGTGATGAAATCATCGGAAAGCGGGAGAAGGGTTCATCTGGAGGAAAAACTGTTGGAGAGAAATGGTTATTCTTGTGGTCCCTGGAATGTCTGAGGCCATGTTAATATTAATGCCCAGCTTGGAGTTCCAGTGGCCCCACCTGCATACACAGGACCTCAGCCAGCGTCCCCGAGTCCCCAGGACAGGATGTCACCTGTGCTCAGGTACACTGCAGCTCCTATTCTTTCTCCAGTGGTTAAGTCACTCCTCACTCCCCCACCTTTGCTGTCAGTGTGTCCCCAAGGCCCCACATTGTCCTCTTCTGCTGTGCTGGGGAAGGCGGGGCAGCTGCCTCTGTTTACTCTTGCACCTTGTCACCTGCGTCCCAAAGCCTCACACAGGCTTTTGAAACCCAACTCATTTAGTGTCCCTCGTTGACTCTGTGCTCCGAGGATTGGGAGGGCAGGTGCAGATGCCATTCCACGCCTCTTTTGTCACCGTCTCTTTTCTTCTTCCTTCCTCCCAGGTTTCTGGTACCTGTGCACGAAACACCTACTTCTTCCCCCTTCGCTCACTCCCTTGTCTGCCCATTTGGCAGCTGGTGCATGTAGATTCCACAGAAGTGAACCCACCCCTGGGCCAGAGCCGCCCCTGGATCCCACTTGGGATTTGGTTGGGTCATGCCACCATGCTTTCAGGGTTAATCAAAGGCATATGCACTAGTCCAAGGACTTTGTAATCTCCAGCGCCATGGTCTTTGTATTTTGGTTCAGCTAGCCACTTTGGTGATGCAAGAGGTAGTCTGTAGCAGTGCTTCTTAAACTTCCAGATGCATCAGACCACCTGGGGATTGTGTTAAAATGCAGAATCTGATCCTGTAGGTCTGGGCTAGGGTCTGAAATTGTGCATTTCCAACAAGCTCCCAGGTGAGTCTCGTGCCGCGGGTCCACTCTGGGTCGTCAAAGTGGTCCTTCTCTCCTTCACTTCTGTTTGCTGTCCTTAAAGGAAAACTCAGGCAAGGACAGTCTGATTGGACTTTCTGTTGCACTGCACTGGTGATGTCATGTTTTAATTACATACCATACGTTCCTTACTCACATGGTGAAAATAAAGGTACTGTGGGTTGTAATACTACTTTAAGGAATTGGTTTATGGGCCACTTTGAAATTGCTTATGGGTGACCGGCATTCCCAGAAGCATACTCTGGAACTTGTCTCTATGTCTGTGTTTCTCAAGGTGTGGTCCATGAGCCAGCAGCATAGGCATCATGTGGGACCTTGTTAGAGATGCAGGCTCTCAGGACCTATCCTAGACCTTGACTGGCTGAATTAGTTCCTGTACGTGAATGCAGTCCCCAGGCGGTGTGTGTGCCATTGGGGATGGGAGCTGCAGCTTAGCCAGTTTAGTTGGATGCCAAAGGAGGCACAATAGTGACAGTGGGGAAAAGTTCCTCCCTTGGTCATCGGTCCTCTTTGTCGTGGGGTGTCCTGGGATATTTGGGGAGAGAGGAAAATGCTTTCTGGCTTGCATGGAACATGAAAGTTCTTTAGACAAAATAAAACCAGCAGAAGAGGAAGTGAGAAGTGTGATGTGGTAATGAGGTGGGTAGCGTGTGCGGGATGAGATCAGGGGATCATGGTGTAGGGAAACCCAAAGGCGGGAGGAAGAGTATTACCGAGGGGGATGGGATGAGCTTTGAAAGTGAGGAGATATGTAAGCTTGTTCACTTTAAAACCCTCTTTCAACTAACTCATCGCAACTCCAAAGTAGCTGGGACAGTAATGTTTTTTCTTTCATTCCTTTTTTTTTGGTTTAAACAGAAATTTGTTGACTCCTGGTTATGGAGTCTTGAAGTCTGAAATCCGATGCTGGGAATGTTGGTTCCTTCTGAGGGCCGTGAGGGAAGGAGCCAGTGAAGGCCTCTCTCCTTGGCTTGTAGATGGCCGTCTTCATGTTCACATGGCATTCTCCCTGTACAATTGTGTGTGTCCAAACTTAACGCCCTTATAAGGATACCAGTCATGTTGGATTATAGCCTATCCCAGGGACCTCATTTGAACTTGACTGCCTCTGTGAAAACCCTATCAAAATCATGTCACACTCTGAGAGATGGAGGTTCAGGACTTTGGATGAATTCAAGGGCGGGGGGGACACAGTTCTACCCGTAACAAGGTTGTATAGGCAACTTTAGTTTTGCCTGGTCAGTATCCATTGCGCTTTCTTCTTTTTCTTCATTGATTTTTTTTTGTTAATTAAGTACAGTTGACACACAATGTTACATTAGTTTCCGGTGTGCAACATTGTGATTCAACAAATCTATATGTTATGCTGTGCTCACCACAAGTGTAGCCACCATCTGTCACTGTACATCACTAAGACAGTATCATTGACTGTATTCCCTGTGCTGTATCTTTCATGCCTATGACTTATTCATTCCATAACTGGAAGCATGTACCTCCCCCTCTCATCCCCATTTTGCCCATCCCCCCAACGCCTCCGCTTTGGCAACCACCAGTTTGTTCTCTGTATTAATGGATCTGATTCTGCTTTTTGTTTAGCAAATTCCATCTTTAAATCAGTGAGTAGCTTAGGAAAAAAGTATCAGGCATCTGTTAGGCAGGCTATAACAAGGACTGGCAAATATCCTTCACTCAGGGACCATACAAGGTTCTTGTGCCAATAAGCTGGGAGGTACATAGGAAAATGGGCATGAGTAGGTCAGCAGATTAAAAGACAACCCAGACCAGGGGCACCTCTGAGATGAGAGTTGAAAAGAGTCTTTTTAATTATTCTGTTTCTGATGTCTCAATTGATGTGCTGTTTGGTAATAAAGATTAAGTAATGACATCATTAATTAGAGACTGAAGTGTCATCAGCAATGACGGCAAATAAATAGCACGTCAGGTTCATCTTATTACCTCAGCTTTATTTGATTAATACAGACGTTGGCTAGGCTTGCAAGTTATGAAACAATAGCATTTTTGAGGCTTAGTGACTGGAGGCTGCATTCCAATTTTTTATTCATTTAGAAAACCCTCCTTGGATGTTTGCATAATCAAATGTAAGTTCACAAATGTTTCTCCTGCCTCATAATCTGCATATGAACAAAATGAGTTTGCTCCCAAACAGCCCCTGGAAAAAGCCCAGGACAAATGATTACTCAGTGAAAGGAAAAAATGATTCCAGCTGATCCTTCTTCATCTTCAACAAAAGAATGGAAGTGAACAGTTTCTCAGCGCTGCGTCCTGGGGCCACACGTGATCAATCTGGTGAAACCACTCAGAAATATGAGTTCAATAAAAGGGAAAGTATTCTAGGAGGAGCTTCCCTGCCAGGAAAGGGGGTTATATGCCACTAGATGCATTGACTTTCTTCCAGTCACTTTTTGTTGTTGTATTGCATATTACCAGATGTTTTGAAACACCAATTTCCATTTCTTTTAGTACTCATAATTTGTAAATGCTTAAAAAGTGATTATGTATTACTTATGCCTGATAGCAATTTGGTGTGATTCTCCCATTTCTTTCTCTCATGTGTCATTATAGCTCTCTAGAAACCAAGGTGAGAATTCCGAAGTTAGTGCTGACCTCAGACATTGTTTTTCTTTGTTAGACATATGGGTTAGGATTTGAAAACGACTAGGAAGAGGTACATTCTTTTTGTTCTGATTAAAAAAGACAAGTAAAAGATTAATTTTAGCAGGATAGTTTGTGTTTTTTAAAATCTTGATCCTAAACTCCATGATTAGCAGCCTAAACAAAATGTTATTAAATGATGACACAGGAAACAGGATTAATGTGACTTCCCATCATTGTGCTAGCCTGGTCAGCATGATAAGGTGTAGAGCTGACCCTTGTAGAATCAGGTTATGCTACCTCATCTGAATCGTGGCAGCAGATAGGAGACAGGATTGCCAGGGGCCAAAGCTGTTAGAAGCAATAAGAGCAAAATGCCCGTGCAGTTATTGGCTCACACCAGTCAGAAAATCCTAGGATCAGTGAGCAGGAAGTTCATTTAGCCTCCCAGAATTGCTGTATGCTTCAGTTTGCTGGACTATTCCTCTTATTATCCTGTCCTTACTGGTTTCCTATTTCAAACACTACGTGGGTGACAAATTCACCTGCTGAATCACACTTAGCATCTTTTTCTCTTTGTTCTCTAGATGTACAATGGATTTGGGGGATATCCAAGGTTACAAGACCTGTTTTCTTTTGGAGAGGGAAGAAAAACAAGCGTACGCTGAGCACTTTCAGCATGAGTGAGGTATCATGGTTGGCAGATGTGGAGACTGAGGCGCAGAGAGATTCTATAACTCTGCCAAGGTCACATGACTAGGAAGAGCCTGGTAGAACCGGGTTTAAGTGAGGTCTCTGACCCTGTGTTTGGTGTTCTTTGCATGCCTCTAAAATGAAGCCATTGCAAACTCTGAAGAAATGCTCTCCCTTGCCTGTTGTCAGTCCCTCTTTATAAATGCTGCTTTGGCAGATTTCCTTGTATTAAATGGATGTCTGTGATTGCACTTTCTTCCACCTCTCTCATTTAATCTCTTTAGGAGGTCTGGGGTGTGACGTCTACCAGAGCTGAAAGGAGAAACATTCAGTTGTCTACAAGGAGAGCTGGCAGACTGAGACGTGGTACTCATGTTGGATGTTAGTGCCGGGAATGGGTTCCCCAAATCTGCAGTGCCTAGTATCATTAATAGTGAGATGTGCTGAAGGGTAGACCAGATGTCCAGCAGCTAAGTGCCTGTATCCAGTCTCAAGCATTCAGGTGAAGGAACAAACAGAGCTTCAGAGGAGGGAGCTGACTGTGATAGTGAGGTCAGGGAAGGTTTGGCAGCGGATATGGGTCCCAGGTCTTACAAGATGTTGAGGCTTGGGTGGGTGTAAGGAGTGGGGGATGGGTGTGCGGTTGGGATGGGTAGAGGGCACTGGATTATGGAGGGCCTTACATATCAAGCTGAGGAGTTTCAGTTTGGCCCCCCAAGAAGGTAATAAGGAGCCATTGTAGGTTCTTGAGCAGAGGAGTGGCTCAGAGTAAGCAGTGTTTATTCTGCTGTGTGTGTGTGTGTGTGTGTGTGTGTGTGTGTTGGGGGGTTAGAATGACTCTGGGGAGAAACCCTATAAACATTTGTATTTAGGGTGTCTGAGGCAAAAGCAGCAGTATTGTCAAGTCAAGGCCAATTTATGTTGCTGTAGAAACTTAGAAAAACAGAGTGCTACAACAGCATCTTTTTCTGTGTCACTTTGTGGGAAGCTACAGGCTTGGTGACCGAGGACTGGGAATTAGGGTGTTTAATTTTCACTATCTCTACCTTCTTTAACTATTTGTGGTTGATGTAGGGGTTATTATCCTAGATCATTTTAGGTTGAGTCACGTGAAATTTCCATTCTTTTGCAGGTCAAAATGGAAGTACTGGCAGATTCACATGGTTCCATTTAATCAATTTTGTAAATTGTTGGTGATAAGTAGACACAAGCTGGTCTTTAGCTTTCTGGTTGGCTTGATGGGGGTACGTACCAGGATACTGCTGCTTCTATTTAGCCTAAATGTACCACTGTTGTCCTCGGGAGGTGATGCTGTTGCTGGAGACAGACCCAAAGGCTGTGCTATATTCTTCCTCTCCCTGCTTACAGACCAGGCATTCAGGGTCTCCTGATTTGATTCTCTCACCTTTAAAGAAGAAAACTTTGCTTTGGACTAAGGATTTTTAAGGGGGGAGGAGGGCTTGCACCTTGATGTTGTGTTTTCCTAGCACTGCCTAGTAGCTTGATGCAGCCAGAACCCAGTTATGTTGGGGAGGTGAGGGATTGGTAGTTCTCACGCTTGCCCCCAGACACCAGAGGTTTTGAATGAGTTTGTGATTGCCTGGGCAGTGGACTGCGCATGCCTGATGGGGGTGGAGCAGAGCTGCTCTGTCTTCACGTCCTTTGTCTCTGTGCCCTGGGATGGGGACCACTCTTATGGAGCCTCTCCTGGGTTCAGGGATGAGGTGTTCCCAGTGTACTCCCCTCACCACCAGGAATCAGGGCTGGATCTGGCTGAGAACATGCCCCTCCCCTACCCTGACTGTGGGTACCACAGGGCCAAGTCATCGATCACCATACCTAAACTCCCTAGTTTCACTGCACCTTGAGGCCACAGGTCCCATCATGACTCACCTCACTGTCATCCTTGGTCACTATTCAATGTGTGAGCACTACCAGTGTCTGTCCTGTTTCATGAGGACTCTTGTATGGTTCCCTGACATCCCATGCTGGATCCTTCTCTGGGACCCCCCCTGAGCCCCCTTCCATGCTAAACTCTTCCTGCATCCCTAATGTATTCATCAAATGCTCCTTTGTCCTTCTGGTTCTCCCCTAAAAATTCCTCTCCTTTCCCTTCCCTGGAACAGAGAATTCTTTTCCATTGACTTAGCCTGATAAGTATGTATGGCAGGTCCTGTGAGAAGCACCACAAGGAAAACAAATGACAACACTAGTCCCCTTGTGCACACACATTTGAAGGCCCTCTTCCTTGGTGTCCTTCCTTAATTTTCCCCGTGAGGAAACACAGACCAGTATTACTGCTGTAGATCTTTCTTCCTCGCAACTCTCTGACAAAAATGGAGGCAGATTACAGAGATTATGAGAAGAAAAGGAATAACAGATGTCCATAAATAGTTGAACTGTAAATGTAAGTGTTAAGCTCATAAATTGATGGCATATGGGATCAGTACCAGCCACTACTTGTCATCCAATCTGACACCTGTGTCTAGATGGAAATCATCTCAGGACAGATTGTGCATTATAATTAAAAAACAAAAAACATTCTGTGTAAATATGCTGGGCCAAATTGCGCATCCTGGCACAACTGGGGTTCTTGCTACAATTCAAATGCACATAAAAATGATTATCTTTAATCTCTTTTTAAAGGAAGCATAAACGGCAGATTCCTACATGTAGGGTAGGACAGATGGACCTGTGGGGTAATGTAAGTAATCCGCAGCCCACCCTCATGGTGTAACTCGGTGACACATTCTGTCATTTTCCTGTTTCCTGACCTGGACCGAAATGGAAATTGAACCAATTTTGCCTCAACTGCTTTATTCTGGCTGGGCATAGTTGATCAGGAAATATATCCTGTTTTATTCAATTATGCAGTTTATCAGGAAATACACTGAGAATGAGCACATTTTCATTATTAAAGCCCTGAACATTAATATGACCTTGGTTTCTTTCTTTCCTTTTTTTTTTTTTTAATATCAGGAAGAAAAATCATTTAGAGAAGAAAGTTTCTATACCTACACTGAAACTTGTTTCAACTTCCTTTCTCTTTCTCTTTCCCTTCCTCTTTCTTTTCTTTCCTTTTCTTTCTTTCTTTCTTCTTTCTTTCTTTCTCTCTTTCTTTCTTCTTTCCTCCCTCCCTTCCTTCCTTCCTTTTCTTTCTTTTTTGCAACCTTAAGAAATAGCCACCATGTCACGCTGGTCCATGAATTCTTGTGATGCCAAGTGAATTCTGCCTTATCAATATAATATATTACTACCAAAATGATAATTATCATACAAAAGAAATATTGAGACTGTAAGGACAGTATTAATAACTGGCCATTACTGTGCGCCAAACACTGCTTTAAGTGAACTTTAATTATTTTCCCATTTGCTCTTCAAAAAACCCTGGAAGGAAGGTGTTCTCATACCTACTTCCTAGATGAAAAAACAGAAACCTGAGTAATTTGCCCACATTCACGCAAGTACCCAGTGGCCATGCCAGGATTCAAATCCAGATCTGTCTTCAGAGTCTGTGGTCATCACCTCTTCACATTTTCACCTCACCTTGAGTGAGTTGAAAGTCAAGCTGAAAAAACTCTTCTTGGCAAAGAGGTGGGTGAGATTTTGGTTAAGGTTCCAGAATGTTCTGACCTCTTGTTGGTATTTCCTGGGCAGCGAAGCTTGGACCTTTTATCTCAGCTGTATATCCCTGAAAGACAGCTCACTTTAGGGTAGCAGAAGTTGTGTTTCCAGGGTCAGGCCATGCCTGGTGAGGCCTCTCAAGGTGTGGCACATAATGGGGGCTCCTGGGAGGCTTGGAGGAGCCACTCAGGCCCAATGAAGACTCGTTCTACTTTCCTGATCTCTTATAGGGGAGACTGGGGATTAGACCAAAAGTGCACAGGCTCCAAGATTTTAAGCAGATCCTCAAAGATCACACTTCTATAAAACCGTAATAGAATCAGTGACCTTCAGTAAAGCTTTGGTGAAGGCCAAAGGGCTCTTTGAACCCATCATGACTGACACTGTGTTGTCATTTTCCTCTTGCAGAACATCGAGGCCTCTGTGACCACTCGCTAAAATCTTTAAGCTCCAGAATCACGGAGCAGAAGCTGCAGGGCACATGGCTGCCTGCTGGCCGAGGGAATCTGGAGAAACCACTCCTGGGGCCACATGGCTCCGTGGTGCCCATGTTCAGCCCTCAGAATGGTCTTCACTCCGTCCATGCTGATAGTAGTACCCTAAAGCCCAGGGTGGTGACCGTGGTGAAGCTGGGTGGTCACCCCCTCCGGAAGATCACTCTGCTCCTCAACAGGCGGTCCGTGCAGAGCTTTGAGCAGCTCTTGGCGGACATCTCTGAGGCCCTGGGCTTTCCCAGATGGAAGAACGATCGCGTGAGAAAACTCTTCAACCTCAAGGGCAGGGAGATCAGGAGTGTCTCTGATTTCCTCCGGGAAGGGGATGCTTTCATAGCCATGGGCAAAGAACCGTTGACGCTGAAGAACATTCAGGTAGCTATAGAAGAACTGTACCCCAGCAAAGCCCGGGCCCTGACACTGACCCAGCACAGCCGAGCCCCTTCTCCGAGGCTGAGAAGCAGGCTTCACAGCAGGGCCCTGAGAGGGGGACACCACTGTGGGGAGACCGAGGCTGCCAAGAGCTGTGGTGAGGCTGCCCGGTCCAAGGCGGCCATCAGACATCAGGGAAAGGCCCCCGTGGAGCCAGCTCTGGGGGACAGGGCCAGGCCCCAGAAGAAGTGGGCCGGGGGGAAGTGGGAGCCTGAGTCGGGCGGCAGGCCGCCCAGGGAAGCCACTCTGGAGAGACCTGCGAGCGGAGAGAAACCCCCCGGCGTGGAGATCGAAAGGACCTCCGGTGAGCCCATCCGATGTGAGAAGTGCAAGAGAGAGAGGGAGCTCCAGCAGGGCCTGCAGAGGGAGCGGCTGTCCCTAGGGACCAGCGAGCTGGACTTGGGGAAATGCCACAGGTATGACGCAGCGGAGAAGCTGGTGAGGACCAGGAGCTGCAGGCGGTCCCCCGAGGCCCACCGTGCAGCCGGGGAGGAAGGGTGGAAGGGCGAGAGCCACAGGAGCAGCCCCAGGAACCCCCCTCAGGAGCTGAGGAGGCCCGGGAAAAACCCGGACAAGAAGGAGGACAGAGACCCCGAAGGTCAGGAAGGTCAAGCTCAGGCAGCCGCCAAGGCCAAGAGGGAGCTCAGCGAAGCCCAGCCCGTCAGAGAGGAGGGGCTGCGGGACGTGAGGAGGGAGGCCAGGAGCGCCTGCAGGAACAGGCCAGGCAGCCGGCAGCCCAGGGAGCAGCAGGCGGAGCCCGAGGCAATTCCGGAGCCGCGCGGGGGCGAGCAGGACGCGGACCGGGAGAAGCAGCC
This sequence comes from Callorhinus ursinus, assembly GCF_003265705.2. Taxonomy (NCBI): domain Eukaryota; kingdom Metazoa; phylum Chordata; class Mammalia; order Carnivora; family Otariidae; genus Callorhinus; species Callorhinus ursinus. The sequence goes on from NW_027397063.1 coordinate 142,748,085, forward strand.
CTGTACGCCGGCGTCAGGGGCCAGAAAACCGGCCGCTCGCGGGGAGAGGGAGCCCAGGGGCGGTCGGAGGCGGCGGCCTGCGGGCCTCCTGGCTACCGACGTGCACAAGCACTACGAGGCGGGCCGCGTGCTCGGGGATGGCAACTTCGCGGTGGTCAAGGAGTGCCGGCACCGCGAGACCCGGCAGGCCTACGCCATGAAGATCATCGACAAGTCCAAGCTCAAGGGCAAGGAGGACATGGTGGACAGCGAGATCCTGATCATCCAGAGCCTCTCCCACCCCAACATCGTGAAGCTGCACGAGGTGTACGAGACGGAGGCGGAAATCTACCTGATCATGGAGTACGTGCAGGGCGGGGACCTCTTCGACGCCATCATGGAGAGCGTGAAGTTCGCCGAGCGCGACGCCGCGCTCATGCTCATGGACTTGTGCAGGGCGCTGGTGCACCTACACGACAAGAGCATCGTCCACCGGGACCTCAAGCCGGAAAACCTGCTGGTAAGCCCTGACCTCCTGATGGTCGGGAAGCATGTCTCCTGCGCTGTTTTCCCCCCATTCTGGGAACACGGCCTTCATGTTATTTTAACATTCTTGTGCCAGTAGTTAAAACTCTGGTTATAGGTCCTAAGTTGCTGAGATGGGTTGGTGTTGATGACATTATTGAAAAAGCAACCTTCCAATTTAAATAAAATGGGAAGTGCTTCCTCATTCCTGGGAGAAAAATGCTTCCGCCTTGACAGTGACCGGGTGGACTTAATTTCGGGTGTATTTGCACAGCCTCTGGCCTTGGTGCCCGCAGCAGATTCCCCTGTGGGCTTTGTATCACCCTCGCACGGAAACTCCCTCTGTCCTTTTGAAGAGAACCTCTTGTCAGGGGTATTCATAAGGCTCAGCGCTGCGGGGGCCCTTGTGTGAGGTGGGTGAGAGGCTGTCTCAGGAGTCCGATAACCTGGCTTTCTTAGTTACTTGCTGTAGGATAAGTCTTTCACCTCGCTGGGGCTTTGTTTACTCATTTATAAAAGAGAAATAGCAATAGTACTTGTCTGGCATGGCTGAAGGAGGATGTCTGGGAGCTGACCTGGCATTCACCGCTCAGCTGTGATGTTTTCCTGTTGACCATAGACAGCCTCACAGAACACCAGCATGGGATAAGACCATTCCACTACCGTGATGGATCCAGACAAAAGCAAGACTCCTTTACAATCATGTCCAAATGCAGATTAAACCAAGATTGTCCAAACCACAAAGATGGCCACACATTCACTTTTGGCTACTAGGGGTGACTTCCTCCTACCTTCTTGGTAAGAATTACTGAGACACCCAATCGTAGAATTACCCTCACTTCCTGACAGTATCCAATTTGGAGCAAAATCCTGCTTTCTTGAGCCCTCCCCCAAATCACCTAACAACCCCAGTCTTAAAGTCCTTTGAACACCCTCTTATTTGGCTTACTGGATCCCAGTGGTGTGCATTCTCCCTTGTTGCAATGAGTCTGTAAACCCAGTGTTCCTGAACTGCAAGTGTGTTCCTGGTGGTCTCTGTGAGGACAGCATGCTTCACATGGTCACCCTCTGGCACCTTTATCCTACTTTTTGTTTCTTTTAAGATCTTATTTATTTATTTATTTGAGAGCGAGAGAGACAGAGAGAGAAAGAGGGAGAGCACGAGTAGGGGAGACAGCAGGCAGAGGGAGAAGCAGACTCCCCGCTGAGCAGGCAACCTGATGAGGGGCTTGATCCCAGGACCCTGGGACCATGACCTGAGCTGAAGGCAGATGCTTAACCAACTGAGCCAGCCAGGGGCCCTATCCCACTTTCTTCTTAGCCCTGATCGCCACGGGGATACTTTCCCTATTTATTCTTCCTTTTTCTTTGTCCTCTTACAGGAAAGACAGTCCCATGATAGCAGGTGCTTTGTTTTATTCAGACTTTACCCCCAAACCTTGAACAGTTCTGTCACACGGTGAACCATCTTTAAATAGTAGTTAGATGAAGGAAGGAATTCAGACCAGAGCGTGTTTGCCTGCCAAACAGCAAGCATTCCGTCAGTGGTGGCTACCATCATTATTATTCCTTTAGAAATGACTCTGATGTTAAGGTGGATATCACGAACAGGTATCCAGAGCCAGATTGCTGCAGATAGAGCACCAGCGAATGGGGAAAATGATCTCCATGAGCCACGTTTTTGTTTTTGTTTTCCTTTTTGGCAGGGCTTTACCCTGTTTTCTTAAATTTCATGCCTGTAGACCCAGCCTGGGAACATCATTCCACGGTACCTTCATCTATCTGTAAACTGCTTCCATGAGCAAACAGAAATACCGAGTAAATCAAACAAGGTATCTGGTAAAATGAAGTCAATGTTGACCACAAAGTCGAGCAACCTTGTTTTGGCCCAAATTTATAGAATTGAAGAAGCAGTTTGACTGGTTTCTTGAGAGGTCTGAAATACCATCACATGTCTCCCTCTGAAAAAAATTCATTTCTTCCTTAGCTGAGTGTTCTCATCCTTTCTTCAACTGCTTTTTGATTATTTCTGTCTTTTGGGTCCGAGCCCGCGCGTTCTCCATGTGCGGTGCACTGTTCACTGTTTATTATGGAGACATTTGAATGAGCCTCTGATAGTTTCACTGAATTGTCTCAGCAGAAGAGGTTCTGATTAGAGGCCTGGGTGGGTCCCCCTGAGCTGACCATTTTGGGCATGGGCCTAACCAAGCATTATAATGGTTATACAAGTTCTTGAGTATGTGGAATGAGATAATGTATTCTCTAGGATTGTTTTCTTTTGGGGACAGTCATCTCAGCTTGCATTTTCTCAGCCGGGTCCTTGAGCCAGTGTGTCGAGCCAGCTTATCTCTTGGGCAATAGCAGCTCTTACTTGTGTTATGGATTCACTCGTCAGCAGTTTTTAAAACAGAGAAAGCACCGGTTTAGATTTCATGGAGAAGTTTACTTGAGGAATTAGAGAAACTGCAAGGAATATGTTTAGTTTGGACAAGCTGACTGAGAGGTCAGCTTTGTCAAATGACCTTTGAGAGGTCATTTGACAACTCTGCCTGGATTTAAATGTCAGGACATGTCTGTTGTTAGTGCCCTTAAGGGCAATGAGGTGTGTACGTGTTTGTGTGTGCGCGTGTGTGTGTTTTCTAGAGAGAAGGCACAGCTACAGAGGAGCTGTAATTTTTTAGTCTCAATACATGAGTTATTCATTGATGTTGGTTACAACTTATATTTAGACCCTTTTTTATGATTTCAAGGAAAGCCCACTTTTTTTTAAATAACCTTTTTTTTTTTTTTTTTTTGGTGGTATGGCTCCTTCGGAAACTGCCAAAAGCTCCATATTTGAACCATCTTTTGTGAAATAGGTTAATACCTTTTCTGTCCCATGGATACTTTGTCAGCTTGCATTTATCAAAATGAACAGGTCTGTCACATTTATAAGCCACGTTAGTCCTTTTTCTGGGTGAGTGAAGTTCAACATATTGTTATGTCAAGTCTAAATGCTCTCTAATGTCAGTGTTTTTGGCTTTTCAGACAGAGTTCTGGATAGTGTTGGATTTGGCAGTGGGCTCATTGTCTGGGCTTAGAAGGGTGTCATCTCTCAACTTGCTGGTCTGATAACACATCACAAAGTTGCTTGGTCTTCTAAGACTTACCAGTCCTAAATACCCCCGTGGTGAACACTGTCCCTCAATGAATGTGTTTCAGTTGCCTTTAATTTAGTGTTTTGCGCTTGTGCTGAGCTTTGTATTATCAAAGTGATTGTTTCTTTATCCTTCAGTAGGTGGCCACTCTGTGTTAAGACCTGACTTTGCTAAACTTAGGAAAGCGATTTCACGTTAGAACTAATACCTGACTACACGAGTGATTATAACTATTGCTTCTTTTAGAGACTTTCTGAATGTGCAAAGAACTCTTTATGAATATAGCAAGCTTATCATGTTATTTTAATCAACAGAAATACTCGTGTCTAATAATTGGGCCCCGGGGTACAATTTTAGGCCTGTATTACTGAGTTTTTATCTATTTGTACTGATCACACTTCCTGATAAGATGCTAGCGCTCCTCTTCCCTTTGGTTATTTCGACTCCTGAGATCTTGCAAAAGAAGTTTTAATTATGAGAATTTCCAGCTTGCAGAAATGTTAATTGCTTCTTCTGCCAGTATGTGCCTCCCTTGGTAGGGTTGGAATGTGCTGTGTGTTGACGGGGCCCTGGGAAGACGGGAGGGGGCAGAGAGGAGCCAGAGAGGTGAGGACGATGAGAGCGGCCCACGCAGGATGGGAAGTGGGCAGGCCAGGCCTCTGATGGCCAATAGCTGCGATATTGCCTACAGCAAAGAAGGCTGAGCGAGTGGGTGGGGGAAGACGCTGAAGAGAGGTCAGACAGGAGCAAGGTCATTTGAGACCATCTGTCCCAGAGGAAGGGCAAGAGAAGGGACAGGTTCCCGCCCTGGAAACAGGCTGAAAGGAAGAAAATGGGCAGCAGGCATGGTGGCTGCAAAGTGCTTGGAGCAGAGACCCTCGGAATCCAGGGCAAATGGTGGTGGGCAGCTGTGGGGTCAGGTCACAGCTCATCAAGGATAAAGGTGGTACTCTTGTCTGGCCTCTCGTGAGTTCTGGGAAGGAACAGACTTTTCTAGGTTTTTAACTGCTGAATGCAACTAGGACAAGGCCGTGACTGACGTCCCCAAGGCTGGTAAGGAAAATCTGGAAGGATAAAAAATGGCCCAACACACTCCTTGCCCGTTCTCCCTGGAAAAGAAATCTATCCAGTCATTTTGTTCATTTTAATTCTCTAAGTTCTTTTTTCCACTTCTACTTGGATGCACAAGAAGGACTCAGTGCTTCGTGCTGTGAGCAGGTCTGCGGTGCATAATTCTCCCTGGCCGGCACGGCTTCTCTTTTTCCAGCTCCAGCTTCAGTCTTCTTTCCCCTTAGCATCTAAGACAGAGGCGTCCAGGTCCTCTCCTTAACAGCCCAAGTATTCATGAATGCCTTTATATACTGATGGCATTCACTAAACATTTGATGCCTATGAAGCATATCTCATTAGGGTATACTTAATAAAATCAAGAAATGGGGATTTCAGCGATAACAGGAAATCACGAAAGAAAAAGTGCAGTGATATAAGCCTTTCGGTCATTGGCCAATATTGATCAAGTTTGTGAGAAGACAGGTTTGTTAGAGACCATCTCAATCCCAGGGTGAATTCCAGCAGGAGACATCAGAGTTAGGACTTTAGGCTTGTATCAGTGAGAGTGGCTCATGGTCTCCATTTTAACAGTTTCCAGGAAAATAAAAAGTATCCACATACTAAGTGAACCCACATATTATCTAAGGCTTGACCACATAGCCAGAAATTTCAGGAAATTTCTTCAAGTCTTCAAAATTCTAGATACTGGGTCATTTTGGTAACTGAGGTTTTCCTCTGTTCCTTCTGAAAGAGTTCCCATCCACCTACAAGGGTGGATGGTCTGATAATTTACTGTCTGTAGTAAATTATCAGCAACAGAGACAACTTTAAAGCACGATTGAAAATGTTGCTGAACGTTGCTAAATCACTTCTAAAATTGTGACTCCATTCCCCCAAGGAGTCCTGAAGTTCAGGTCCTTTAGTAAGGGTGCATAACAGCAATCTGCTAGTCTTAATACTTGTGTTCATGTGTGTTGTTGCTGCTCTGAGAGCTATTTCTTGTGAGCTATTTGAAGATCTAAGATCAGGTTTCTTAAAAATCTGTATTTTCAAAATGCGCTTAATCTGAGGAAGCAAATTGGTAAATCCCTTCAGAGAGTGTCCAGGGTCTAAGATCTGGTTGTCTAATTGCAGTAATCTGAACCCCCTGGCACTGTTTCAGGTTCTTCCAGATGTCCTACGTGTTGGGGGTTATGTGAGGATGTGGAGAGGAAGGAAGGAAGGAGAGGGACAGATTAAAACAGATAAAGGCGCAGAGATAGAGATGGGGCGGGGCAAACTCAGCTGTGAGTCTTCTCCCACTTTCTCATTCGTTAAACCTTGCGGACGTGATTGTAGCGTTCTGACTGGGGCTTCTGGCTGAGGACTCCACAGAGCTGGGCGTTCTGTGTGGATGCGGGTATCCCGTTGATACCACCCCGACCTTTAGTTTCTAACTACCGTTTGGGCAAGGAGACTCCACTTTTCCGTATCGAGACAAAACTCTTAAAATCCCTTTCAGTCAGTCGGATAGAATATATAGAATCAGGTTAAAGGATGATTTGTCTAAGAATCTCATGTGGGCCACATGCTCAGGCATTGGACCCCAGGTGCCTTTTCAAGATGGTAAATTTCCCCTGTAGGAACCATCTCTGATGTTTTGACCTTGTCAGATCCCAGGGCACCGCCGGAGGCCCCTGAATAAGGAATGGTGACCATGACAATAGTAATCCTGTTGATCATAACTTTGGCTTTCCTGGGTAGGACCTTGACCTTGGGAGTTTTGATAAATTACGTGCACGGCCATACCGTGGTGGGCTTGGTGTTTTATGTTAGTTCATTACCTTTCCGGGAAGGAGTTGGAGGCGGAAACACAGAGATGTGTGCCCGTGGAGATACTGCTTGTGTGTTTGCATCCAGGGGAGCGGGTGCATTGTGAGGGCTGAGGAGAGGATAGGAGGGGGAGAAGACACCCTTCCTGGCTCTCCTTGTTGCAGCTGAGCTACCTTCCAGCTGCCGTGGGACCACGTGACTGCAGTGGGGTAAATCAGCGCTTCTTAAATCGCCACGTGCACGGGAATCTTGATAAGATGCAGATGCTGATTTAGTCGGTGTGGGAGGGGCCTGAGCTGCTGCATTTATAATAAGTTCCCAGGTGGTGCTAATGGTCTGCAGAGCATACCTTGTGGAGCAAGGGCTCAAATAATGAAGACATCTAGTTGTCTCAGTGACAAGAAGCCTGGAGACAAGTGGTTGCACGGATGGTTAATGGAGCAGGTCAAAGATCTCAAGGCAGTTTTTGCCATTTTCCTCAGGGCCCCCAAGTGTCTGCCATGCGCCAAGGATCACACTGTCACACTCACATAAATGGCAGGAGAAATAGGGGGTGGACTCTTGCTGGTGTTCTCCCTTTCTCAAGTGGAGGACACTGGCTCAGGAGCTCCTCAGCACACTTCCTGTTCTATCTCATTGGCCAGGATGGGTCCCTCAGCATGGGTCTGGCTCAGGGTCATGGGGGGGGGCTGCCACGTCTTCCCTCACTCTTCTCCGCATCCCCATTGTGGGGTCACAGGGATGCTGCCGAGTGCTCTTTCAGGAGATCTGGGGGACTGCTGGATGTAGGACAAATCTGGGGGACTGCAGTTTTCAGGAAAGCATGGATAAGAAGTGCCTGCCAGGTCTCTGTTTCCAGAGTCACCCAAATTTCAGGGGTTATTTTTCTGGATCTCTTGGGGCCCCCCAGCCTCATAGAAAGTTGGGTCTCCTCGTTCTATGGTACAAGGCATCTCTCAAATGCTTTCCCTTCCTCTCGGCCTGCTTTTGTTTACCCTGCCCTGGTGGGGACATAACAGCCCTGTTATTCTGCACGCAGACCCCCAGGCCTCTCGCCCTGACCCACACTGTCTCCTTGTCCAGCTGTGGTTGCCTCTGGGGTAGCCATGCCCTTTGGGCTTGGTTTCCACATGTGTGGGGGTGGGGCTCTTGGATAGGGAACGAGAAGGGTCCTTGCAGGGAAGCTTCTTTCAAGGGCTGTGCCAAGAATGACCTTGGGGTTCCAGCCACCCTCCTCCGCTAGTTTATCTGTTTCCAAGTCCGGATTTCATGTGTCAGTTTGTTTTTTACCTGCGGATCAAGCCCCGCCCACATTCCCGGGTTGTGGGGGGCAAGTGAAAGCTCTTTAGCTTTTAGGTACTTAGGTGTGGCTGCAAAATGGTAATGTTTCTAGTATTATTTTAGGTAAAACTTTGGTTTTAACAAATGTCAGGGACTCAAGGTGGTGAAGGATAGAATCAGGGAGACTGCAAAAATCTTCACTTCCTTTTAGTTAATTAATTCAAAGGGACTGGATTACACCTGTGATGGGGAACACACGGTGCTTGCTATAGACCCAGCACTGCTCCAGGCCCTTTCCTCCTGCTGCCTGCTGTATACACCCTGTGCAGTAAGTGCACTTACCTCTCTTTACAGGGAAGGAAACTTAGGCCCAGAGAGGTTGAGTAACTTGCTCAGAGTCACACAGCAAATGAGGAGAAGTGGGATTTGAACCCAGGACCATCCAAGCTCCTGGACACTCTACTAGACTGGTGCTTGGCAGATCTTAACATTTTTTTTTTTTTTTCTGTCCCTAAGTGCTAAAACTGAGATGAAAGAGATCCTTTCTTGCTGCATGGTTTCAAATCCTGGTAGATTGTAGCATAACCACAGAAAATTAGGTCTGCGTGGGAAGTCTAGAGACCTCTCCCATATCGTAGGTGATAAAATAGGCTCAGAAAAAGTCAAGGTGGGGGCCATCTGGCTCTTTTGGTGTAAGCAGAGCTAAAACAAAAATCCAGGTAATTCCAATCCCACTTCTGAGCTCTTTTGCAAAACACATGTTGACAGTTCAGTTGCTTGACTGGATTAAATGATTTCCTTAGAAAGTTCAATGCTGAATGTGGACTCTGGTCCCTTGAGAGATGGGGGTGGAGGGGAGGACCTGGCTGGGTTCCAGTATCAGGGAGACTGAGAAGCTGGTGAGGAGGAGCATACTCTTTGTGTTTCCATACAGAGAGAGGGGAGAGTATGGAAATCACACATTAGTCCAGGCGTTGGTTTGGAAACATCCTGCTAGTTACCTCAATGGTCTCTTTTACCAGGGGGTAGTCACTTTAGTCTGAACCTGATGGTGATGGCCCTATTTCTCTTGTTCTACACCAGGATTCTCCACTGACTGTTGGCATTTGGGCAGGATGACTCTGCTGTGGGGGCTGTCCTGGGCATTGTAGGAGGTTTAGCGGCTTCCTGGCCTCTACCCACTAGATGCCACTAGCATCCCCGAGGTGTGATAACCAAAAATGTCTCCAGACACTGTCTGGTATCTCTTGGGTGGTAGTAGAGGACTGTGCCTGGAGAATCACTACCTATACTTGTTGCACTGAGACATTGACTCTGTGCTCCCACCTGATTAGAGCCCGTGTCCCGTCAGAGCACACACAAACTTTATTGTCATGTCATTTTAGCACGTTGGTCACGATTCTATGCACTCTGCATTTTCATAGAATTCTCGCATCAACCCTATGGGGAAGGCTTCATTACTTCCATGTACACGTGGGGAAACTGAGGCTACACCACACCAGGGGGATGGCCGGAGATCCCCCAGCAGGGGGTGTCTGGCCACAGAGCCTGGGGGGGTAGTCCCTGGATGCCGTGTCTTTTTAACCCAGTGTTGGGTGTGGCCAGCCCTGATGCTGAAGAGTGGAGGGTGGACTGTAGATGTTCCCTGGCTCACGTAGGGCGGGCCCGTGGTCGGCCGCTCACTTCAGGTCACCACCTGGTTGTCTGATGTGATGAGCATCTCAAACTCAGGATGCCGAAACCGGGTTTCACACGGAACCTGCGCTTCTCCCATACGTCTCCAGCCCAGAACACGGCTGCATCATCACCTAAACAGACGTGCTATCTCCCAACTTAAGAAAACAAACCTTGTTTTCTCCACGCCCCCCTCAGCCACCACCCCCCCTTTTTCAACCACCCCCCCCCCCCCCCCCAAAAGCGGGCCCCCCCCCCCCCCCCCGTCTGCCCTGTTTGTGGTTTTCCACATTCCGTTCCATCCTGAACTCCAGGCGGGCTCTCATCCCCATATTGGGCTGCAACCCACCTTCTCTGTCACATGGGGCCCCCACCGGCCCAGCTGCTGGTGGCAGGAAGCTCAGCTGCCCCAGAGCCCCTTTCCTCACCCTCCCCATTCAAACCTTATCTTCGCCCTTAGGATGGCACTTGTCCCCACCTCCACTCCACCACCAGAGACCAAGCCACCATCATCTCCTGTTGGGACTATGGTAGTGGCCTCCTCACTGGTCCTCTCTCTTCCTCTAAAGGCCTTCTTCCTCCCAGAAGCCGGAGTGATCTCCGAATGTAAATCAGACCCTATAACTCCTCTCCTCAGTCATCACTGGCTTTCTGTCACACTCAAAGTAAAAGCCAAGTTCATTTCTGTGAGCTCCAAGGTCTTGCATCATGTGGCCTCTGGCTTCCTCTCAGAGCTCCACTCCAACCGCTTACTCCTTCACTCTCTCCACTCCTGCCCCTACTTGCTGTTCCTACATCGGGCCAAGCAAGCCCCTGGACCTTTGCACTTGCTATTTTCTCCACCTGAAAAGCTTTCTCCTCAAATTTGAATGTGGATCACGCTTGACTTTTTTCAAATGTTACTTTCTCAATGAGTTCTGCCTTAACCACCCCATTTAAAATAGCAACCCCTGCTGTTGTCATTTCTAGCATTGTCCAGTAGAACTTTCTGTGATGATGGAAATGTCCTGTCTCTGCACTGCCCAGTACGGTGGCCACCACTACATGGACACTTAAAATGTGCCTTGAGTGTCTGAGGAACTGAACTTTAAATTTTGTTTAAAGTAAATAGCCACATGTGGTTATTGGAAACTATACCAGACAACACAACCTTTATTTCACTTTTTCTCTTTTTTACCACACTTATCACTGTGGAACACTACATATTCATTTGAATATTATTTATTAATAGAAAGAAGGTTTATAAGAGCAAGGACTTTACCTGTTTCATCCACTGCTCCTAGTACCTAGAACAATACCTGGCAAACCCTAGGCATCTAAATGTTTGTTGGGTGAATATCAGGTGTTAATGAAGTAGAAAAGTACCAGATGAAGGCCTGTCATTGGCCTGTCATGACAGGTCCCAGGGAAGACTTTGTTTCCACTGATGCTTTCAATTATTGTTTTGTATTAGGGTATCTTTTGCTGTTGAAATGTAAATTGATTCTAGGCATTGGTATTTTGGTATTTCAGTGTCAGTTGGTTTCTAAGATCATAAAGTCCTCATAGCCAGTTGAAAATGGGACCTTGGAGGGAAAAGGCCGGAAGGACCATGAAGGATCAAGTAAGAAGTAGGCTTAACCACATCTGAATTTTTCTTGGCTTGGGGTGGGGTGGGTGGGGTGGGGGTGGGGCGGTGGTACTACTTGCTGCTTGGTCTATACTCTGCTGCCATCTTCTGTTCAGAGATGAACATTGCAAGGTCACATTTAAATTGAGGTACCATTGAAGGACAGGAGGCTGTTAATTGTTCAGAAAAATAAAGATTCCTCTTGAAGCTTTGAGGCCCTCCAGGTGTTATATAGGTGCTTATGTAAATAATAGAGAACACCTGGATTCAAATCAGGGAACTTTGGTGTGGCTGGGAAAGGGGGTGATGCATGCAGATGGATCAGCAGTCCTGACAGTGCTGTGTGAATTCATCTCTAACACTCTTGCAGTTGGAGGGCAGCTGAAAACCGAGCTCTGGAAGGAACATGACCCAGAGCAGTGAGTCTCTATGGACCAGAAGACAGAGAAATGGAAATGTCAGTGAAGCAAGTTCAGATGTGGGCACAGGGGCTATGGGCCAAACCTGGCCAACCTGGCCCACGAAGGTGTAGGGAAGGAAAAAAACCCTTTTGTCTCCACCCTCCTGGGTTCTTTGGCAGGACCCTGGAAATTAAATCGAGAAAAGACAGACTAACAAGAGAAAAACAGACGGAGGGCGTGAATGCAGCACACGCACATGGGAGGAACTCTGGGATGAGTAACTCAAACGGGTAGTTCAAAATTGGGGCTTTATAGAGCATCTTAAAAGAACAATACATTTTTAGAGAAGTGACAAGATAAAAGAAAAAGGGTTTCCAGGATTTTAGGGACAGCAAATTGTGGCAAGTAAAATCATGGGAAAACTAGTGGAAGATAGGAGTTGTTTAATAATCAGTATGTCAAAGTGGAATAATTTGGGGTGGCATGTTCGGAACCCCTCAAAAGGCTTTCTGAGGGAGGGGCATCAGAGTGGGACACCGAATGGAGTCTTTGGCTGTCTTTATGGCCACCCAGTGCCCCATTCACTGAGAGGCCTGAGGTCCACTGTCCTGATCAAATTACACGTGGAACATAGTGTTCATTTCTGAGGGTTCTTTGTTAAGAGAGGCATCGATGAAATGGAGATCATCCAGGACTTGACTGTGCACACGACTCACCCTGGGGGCTTGTCGACATGTAGGTTCAGGTTCAGTGGGTCTGGGCAGCCCAGATCTCTACCCAAGCGATGATGGTGCTGTTGGTTCAGGCAATGAACTTAGTGTAGGAAGGAGCTAGAAAGGGGTGATGGTCAGGAGAGTAGGTCTTATAAGGATCAATTGGAAGATCCTCAGATGTGAAGTTAGAGAAACCAGAGGTGACCTGGGGATCATGATAGCTGTTTCCCTTTGGGACGAGTGTGGCTTTCTTCAGTTTCCTCCCCGAGGGCAGACTTAGACAACTGTGTAGGGGGTGGAATTTGGAATCAACACAGGGGTGAACCTCCTCACAAGTTAAAGTGGCCACAAATGGGATGAACTGCCTGTTAAAGTTGTGGGATCCCTTCCATGTTGAGATTTCAATCAGAAGTGAACAGTCGTTGGTGGGAGGATGTTTTACACACGTTCCCATCTGGGTGGAAAAGCTGATGGTTTCAGAAGTCCCTCGGATGCTAGGAGGAAGAGTTATGCTGGGAGGATGTCACTCATTTGATTTCACGATTAAGATAGGGAATTGTTCTGAAGCCAAGAATGGGAGGTGCCTGTAGAAACAAAACAAAATGAAACTCACACAGTCAGTGCAGGACCTTAAGTATAATTAAGCTGCTCACGTCGATGGAATAGATGAGAAGCCGCAAGTCACACGGACGGCTCCAAAGGATGTGACGTCTCTGCTGAGAGTAGAAGCTGGAGACAGCAGAACTAAAAACACCGGTGGTCTCAAGCCGCTTTCTGGAAGGGACAAACGGCTCCACAGATCTCAACCAGACCCTGGGCTCAGCACCTGCTGTGGGCAGTGCCGTGGGGATGATCTCGAGTCACGCGCGGAGCGGGATGAAACCGTGAAGAGACAAGAAGCAGCATGCCATGTGTTAGGAAGGCCACAGAATGATGTAAAACGCGGATTCGGTGTTTGGACGTGCATGCGTCAGCATGTGGACATTTAACCTAATAAATGTGCGAAACAAAACACTGAGTGTCCACCATGTTGAATCTGCTGGTCCTTCAGCGGAGCCAGGGTTTGGAGTTGGGGGGGTTTCTCTGAGGAAAGGACCAGTTTGTTATTTCTCCTGGGGGCGTATTTTATTTTGGTGTTATCAAGGCAGCCAGATGCTTTTCCTGCTGATCATTTGGTTGGGAGAATACAAATATTTGTGGGGGACATATTTTTTCAGCAGTTACCCAGCAAATGTGATTAATGTAGATGATCCAGCTGGAAATTCTAGGCACCATACTATTTTGTTGTCCTCCCCTTCCAAACTCGTTTTTCTAGTCTAAATTATTCTGATCATTAGCTCCCTGTTTCCTTCTGGGCTCTGTCTGTCTCGCTACGCAGACCACAGCCGAATCGCATTTTTGTCTGCACCTGTGACTTTCCCTTCAGTTAGGTTAATTAGGGAGGCATTGATTAGGTTGCCTGCGGTAACTCAGACTTGGTAATTAAGACACATTCTCTTCTAAGAGCAGTAAGCTCACTGGCAGGATCCAAAGCAAGTGCAGAGAACTTCCTCTTGTCTGGGGAAACCAGAGAGTGCGTGCCCCGTATTTCTGGGTGTTGCTGTGCCCATGGCTCTGTTGGTGTACAGGGAGAGCCGGTCTTCCCATTGCCCTCGGCCCCCCAGGCACTGCTGGGAGCATTGGCAACCTTTGTCCCCATTCCAGGAGAGCTGTGAGAACATGTGCCTGCAGACAAGTTGATAATTTCTCCTATAGGTGGTCCCAAGGAGTCTCTCCCCTGGGGTTCAGTCAGCCAGCCTTGTCCCTGTTTTATCGTAGCTCAGTAATTAACAGCTCAGCTCCCCTTTGCCATGAGCATTCAGCTTCTATGAGGAGATGCAGGGCAGGCAAGAGCTGAGGGGGGCTGGAGCTTTCACAGCAGAGGATGGACCAGGGCCCTGCCCGATATACGGGCCTTCGGTTTGGACAAGGGAGACATCAAGGACAACCTCCCATGCTTCTCATTTTCTCTGAAGTCAGTCCTGCTCTTGGGGTTACAGAGGCTAAAATAATAGGGTTTACTTAACAAACACTTATGTCATGCTTCTTAGGTGCTGGGGTACTGTTTATCCCACCTTACAAATGTTAATTCATTAAATTCTCACCACACATCTCATTCACATCTCACTTTACAGATGAGGAAGTGGGGGCACAGAGAGGACCAGTGACTTAGCCAGTTACACCAGTAAATGGTGAGCTGGAGTTTGCACCTGGCTGTTGGGCTTTAGAGTCTGTACATGTAATGGGTGCTTGACGCTGAATCGTCCTGCAAAGGGTTATTTCAGTGCGGGACATGAGGAAGCCGCCCAGAGCACCCCCCTCCAGGAGAACCAGAAGCAGGTGGACCTGAGGCCGACCTCTGCCAGGAGGGGACAGAGCCAGTCACCTCGACCCTGATTTTACCCATTTGTTACAAAAGGGGCTTTTGCCATCAATCCCTCAGGTGGTGCTGGGTCCAGCAGGGGTCCCTCCAGGGGGGAAGGTGGCTGTATTCCTGGGGGCACTTCTGTGTGACCAGGATCCCCAGGGCACTGGCTGTATGTCTGGGTTTCAAGACGGCCATAGGGGCTGTAATTTTTTTTTTTTTTTAAGTGGAAAATAGAAGTTTTGTTGAGAACGTGCCTTGGAAAAAACTCCAAAGTATAAATTTACTTAATCTTATATGTAACAAAATTTATGTTTTAATTAAAACTATGCATTAGTTTCTTCCCCCCAGCTTTATTGAGGTGTGATTGACAAATAAAATTGTGATGTATTTCAAATGTACACCATGATGATCCAATCCAATACACGTATACATTGTGGAAGGATTTCCACACTCACGTTAATTTCCCTGTCCATCACCTCGTAGAGCTGCTTTGTTTTTTGTGGCATTTTTTTTTCTTGTAAGGATGTTTGAGATCTCTCTTGGCAGATTTCAAGTACACAATACAGAATGATGAACTACAGTCACCAACCAGGCTGTACATTGGATTCCCGGAACATATTTGTCTTACAACCGCATGTTGGTACCCTTGGACCACCAGCTTTCCCCAGTCCCTGGTGACCGCCGTTCTACTCTTTGTTTCTAGGAGCTGGACTTTTTCTGTTTGTTTTTTAAGATTCCACTCTTGTCTCTGCCCTCTATGGATAAATTCCCCTCTGGGCCCAAGACCTTGACAGCCCCCAGCTTTGTCCTTTCTGTTGGGAGGAAAGGCAGGATGTGACGACAGGTGTACCTTTCCCAAGAGGCAGAGGACAGGAGGGAGGAAAAGATGTCACACTTGCAGAATCTACCATTCAAAGCTCCCTGCTAGAGATCGCGTGGGCCGCTCTCTGTGAACATGAGGTTGGAAGGATGGGTAACAAGGCTGCTAAAGGGGCTCGGAACGCCTTCCAGGTAGGGAACCAGCATCTTCCTGGTGTGCACAGACCAGCTGCCAGGGGCGGCTACCTGGATTGCTGCAGAGCAGGGCCCGCGCGGGGCCGGAGCTGGAAGCAGGCAGGTACCACCGGGTTGTGACACCTCGCTTCCTGCCTCCCGGGAACGAGGGGCCGTGGGAATCCTTTGGCTTCTGCCTTTATTTCTTGGTGTCCTGAGACTTGGTCAGGGGGAAGGCTGTTGCTCTGAGTCTTAACACTCTCTGATGTTTGGAGGCCAGACCTCCTATGGGTCGCCCTTCTGCCTTACTTGTTTGGGTACCAACTAGCGTTGAAGAAGGTTGGAGTTCTGATGTGCCCGATGATTTAACCTTTCCCCAGAGTGCAAAAGCGCCTGCGTAGCAAGGAGGGAGCCAATGCACCTTTCACTTACTGCAAAATATGCTAGGTTTGCCCCCTCGCTGTTTGTTTTTACGTGAAATAGAACATATCTTTACTTACGCTGTGTCTTGCGTGGTGGTCTAAGTATCTGCTAGACTCACCTCTTGAGATTCATTTCTTTAGGGGAAGACCCACCTCTTCCTAACACATCATCTAGCATGCAGACGCCTTGAGGGAGAAGGACAGGACACATCAGCTGGGCAGTGGGAATTGGTTTATCAGTGATCAGAAAGCTGGCCACCGGAATTTGTTTGGAAGAATCAGACGCAGGTGGGATCCATTTTGACGAGGACAGAGGAGAGCAGGGGCTCTCCGTCTTCATTTCAGAGTGAGGCTCACATCTTTTCTGTTGCTCTAAAAATGACTGATTTTCCCCTTCTCCAAAACCTGGTGGAAGTGGGGTCTAAAGAGTCAGAACTAACTTCTTTCACCTTCATGCAAAAATGTTAACAGAACCCAGTCTGTCAGTTCTCATATATATATATATATATATATCTCATACATATATATATATATATGTGCCATATATATATGAATAAATCCCAATTTAGTAGTATTAATTCTGTATTATGTGGAAACAAGGACAACCACCTCATCCTGGTTTGCCTGTGACTGTCCTAGTTTATTTTTTTATTTATTTACTTGAGAGCAGGGGAGGGGTGGGGGGGAGAGAGAGAATGTCAAGCAGACTCCCTGATAAGCTCAGAGCTCGACACAGGGCTTGATCTCACGACCCTGAGATCAGGACCTGAGCTGAAATCAAGAGTCGGATGCTTAACGGACTGAGCCACCCAGGCGCCCAGAGATTGTCCTAGTTTTAAAAATGAAAATCTCACATCCTGGGAACCCTTCAGTCCCTGGTGGCCTGGGACAGTTGGTTACTTTAGAGGAGGACTTCGCAGGGTAGATTATGGACACTGATCGGAACTCCTGACATAAGCCTAATTGCTGGAATTGATTACCTCCCTCCCTTTTTAAAGGAGAAGACAGAGGCTTAGATGAGTAAAGAAATTGGTCCAAGACCATCCAGAGGCAAGTCTTGGATTTGGAACTAAAGACTTCTGGTCTGTTTGGTCCTTAAGACCTTCCCCAGTCCTCAAATTAGGGTCTGTACCTAGTGTTTCTCCACTGCTTACTTACTTCTTCCTTCTAATTTCTAGCTCTTTCCCCCCCCTTTTTTTTATTTCTGCCCAGATTTCACATTCCCCAGAGACATTTTCTAGTCCTCACTAATGCTAGTCAGGGCTCAAAATATCATTGATCCTTGTTCTAACTCAGTGGTGCCCAATAGAAGTTTCTGTGATGATGGAAAGGTTCTATAATTGCACTGTTCAATATGGTAGCCATTAACCCTCAATGGCTCTTGAGCACTTGAAATGTGGCTAGTGCGTCTGAGAAACTAAATTTTTAATTTGATACAAATTTTAATAGCCATCTGTGGCAATATGGTACTACCGTAGTGGACAACACAGTGAATCTAACTCATTGGTGTTTTACTTGAAAATGTGAGTATCCATCACCGAAATCAGGTGGGGTTTATCAACTATAAGCTCAAGTAGGTTTATCGTTTGCTTTTCCTGACCTTGCGTGCTTGTTGTCTCATTAGTTTTTCTTCTTTGTTCTCATCACAATTTTGATGATTTGGAGATTTTGTTTTCTTACAGGTTCAGCGAAATGAGGACAAATCTACCACCTTGAAATTGGCTGATTTTGGCCTTGCAAAGCATGTGGTGAGACCTATATTTACTGTTTGTGGGACTCCAACTTATGTAGCTCCTGAAATTCTTTCTGAGAAAGGTACGTGTTATACCTTGCTCCAAGGGACTCTGGTTCACTTACTAACAAATGTCTTATTTTTAATATTTAATATTTTTCAATATGGAGCAATCAAAAATCTCAGCGTTGGCACCAGGCTTGCAACTTGGATTTTAATGGAGATACTTGAAACAGAGCCCCCACCAAAGCGTGTGGACTTTTTCCTCATCTGGGCTGCCCTTACAGTGGAGGGATTGGGGTGTGTGTGTGTGTGTGTGTGTGTGTGTGTGTGTGTGTGTGTGCTGGCAGGAGAGCGAGATAAAAGATGATGGAGAATTAGCCAGGGGACTCCAACAAGCAAGGCCATTTGTGCCACTGACCCAAGGCTACCTGTAATGGGAAAAATTTGAAGCAGTTCTTATGGTAATCGGCTTAAAAATTCCTCCTCCAACTTTGCATTTTAAGGAACAAGGTGTCCCATTTCAAACCCCATGAGTAGTATTTATTACCAGTTTGTATATTATACGAGGATCCAATGAACTGTTTTAGTGACACATTCCATAAAGTACATAAAAAGGAAACCGTTATTATTATTATATGGCTCCAAATATATGAATGACTGTTTAGCCACTGTAGCACTTTGGGAGAAATCAGTTCAGGTGTCATATGTAAGATGGAAAGCTCTGGATGGGTTGTGGGGTTGGTGGGGAGAAGGGAGAGAGTTTCCCAGCAGCAGAAGCATCAGGGAAGCTAAGACGGGGAGACAGGACTATGCACGGGGGTTGGGTGGTAGAGCCATTGACAAGACTGGTCTCAGTTTTGCAGAGGGCGATTTAGTTGGCTGACTAGGTTGAGTCTGGATTCTCCACAACGGGGGAGGCTGAGCAGAGGAATTTGGACTCAGTGTGGCCAGCAGAGTGGCTATGGTACTGTGGTGACAACCAGAGACATTTTAGTGGAGGTATCAATGACCTGGGTAAAAGAAGGAAAGCAAATAGTCTCCCTGAATGCTGAGGGAAACCACAGCCTTGGTGCTGATACCAACTAAGGGTGTTGGAAAGCTCTTTTGGGAGATGCGGTGGGTGGGTTGAAATTTTAAACACAGTGATTTGGTAGAGGTATGAGGATGGATACATGGACTTGTCCAGTTGGCAGGGAGGTCAGGCCCTGCGCTGAGCGGGTGCTTTTGAGACTCCTCAACGCGGAAATGGCAGCCCATGTGGGCGAGATAAGGAGCTCCTCATGATGCCAGCAAGGGCGGCCGGGGACAGACTCTGGAGGGAGGCCCAGAGTTGGGGGATGGAGAAGGAGGGACGGGTTAGCAGGGGACCAGGCAGTGGAAGCAGGAGGACGAGGAGAGCACGGTGTCACAGAGGTCGACGGGCACGTTTCAAGATGGGAGGCCAAGCTAAGCCAGACCCTCCGGAGTGTGAAAGGTAGTACAGAGCTGAGAAAAGGCCAGTGAAGTTGGCCACAAAGAGGTCAGCAATGATTTATTTCTGTAATATGTATATATATTTTTGCTGATTTGTCTTGACACCATTGCTCTGGGGCTTAATAATGAATATCCAACTTCCCAATTATAGCTGCTGAGTGTTTTCCTTTTCCAAAGGTAAAAAGTTAGAACATGTTTGAAAATGTCCATACTGCTGTTATAGGGTTTTGTGAGGATGATTGGGCAGTACATATCAAAAACCTTCACTGTGTAAACCTTTACTGTATTGTGCATTTAATTTCCAGAAAGTTATTGCAAGAATATAGTCAGAGATGTGCCCAGATATTTAATAGATGAGGATGTTCATCACAGAATTATAGTGTAAGAAAGTTAGGAGATACTTAAATTACAAAATAGAGGGTTTATTATGTAAAGGGAATACTGACAGCTATTAGAAATCATGTTTTTGAAGAATTTTTTTTAATATTCTTTATAGGAAATTCCTCCATAGGAAATGCCATGATATATTAAGTGAATGAAATAGGGTATAAAATATGTCCAGTGTGACCCTAATCTCGTTACAGGAAGTAGAAATATGTGTGGGTGTGTGTTTGTGTGTGTCTGTGTGCTCATGGGGGGATACAGCTAGTAATGTCAGTCTTCTTATAATCATAAGAGAGAGCCAGTAAAAATATTTTTTCAACGTGAAAAGACAATGACTGGGATGGAGAGGCTGCTGGGGTAGACCAGGACTTCTTGAATTGTCTCTGGGGAAGGTTTTAGAATTTCTAATATAGTGCGGGCCCACATGAAGCTCTGCTACATGGGCCGAGGTCACCGCTCATGCCACGCGTGACTTACCACGTGTGCTCGACAACCCCCGAACTCTGCCCTAAACTCCGTTCAGTGAGACGTGTCCTTGACCCTGGAGCTGGATGTCATGGCCATGCCCAATTGCTATGAGTTTCCAAATGTTTACTTTCAGTTTCTGTGCTTATTTTATCCCAGACCGGTAAGAAAGGGTGCCAAACTGGCAGTCGTCTGAGGACCAAGCTTTGGGTAACACTGGAGTCGACCCCCCATTTGTAGGCATTGGCAGCAAAGCACCCCCCCATGTGTTTAGAAGTGGCTGGTGCTTACTTGAAAGCTGCGGGCCTTGGTCACCCAGAACCACAGTTCCCCACATTTGTCTCCTCCTGTCTGATCCAGCCTGGTCTCAGTTTGGCTTGTGTCTCTGCCTGTCGCACAGGTTACGGGCTGGAAGTGGATATGTGGGCCGCAGGCGTGATCCTGTATATCCTACTGTGTGGCTTCCCTCCTTTCCGCAGCCCGGAGAGGGACCAGGACGAGCTCTTTAACATCATCCAGCTGGGCCACTTCGAATTCCTGGCCCCTTACTGGGACAATATTTCTGACGGTGAGATTGGCTCCCCCAAGCGGGGGACACGAGGCGACGTTAGAGCTGGAGCCCGTCCTGGGTTCTGCCGGCAGAGCAGGTTTTAGGTCAGCTGTGTAATGAGGCGTGCAGGGGCCACCTCAGAACCGGGCAGGGAGAGGGGCTGTGGGCCTGCGCTTCATCCTTTGTTACCTGTGAGCTTCGTGGAGATTTATTTGTATAGCACTCTGGGAAACAGGAGTTTGCTTTGGATTCAGTGAAAAAGTCTGACCACTGGTTGCAGTCACTAGATACTTAAGGCAGTGGAGGGACCTCAGAACTGAAGAATATCAGAAATATAAACCCTCGTTTGGAAAGATCACAGTCATCTCGGATATAGAAGTACCGGGAATTGAGCAGCCTGGGAATGCATATCTTCCTGGTGAACAGCCAGGGTTTGTGCAGCGGTGTAGTTGGAGCACGGAGGCTCTGGAAGGCAGCGGGTGCCGGTCTTAGCCATCTTAAGTGGGACAGAGGCATGTCGGGTCTTCCTCCTTTTTGGCCCCTTTCAAAACCCACCTTTCCCCTTTTTGCTACTGATTTGTCGGTACCACCCATTACCCTGATAAAACTGGGAACTGGATATTCGGGGGTTTTGAGTCTTTGAGTCTCTAGCTTAACAAGTGGAATAGGAGTGATAACTTTATTTTCCCTCAGTTTCCCCAACCGTGTCTTCTCAGGTGAGTTATTGAGCTGCCCTCACCCCCAGCCTCAGGCTCCTCACTTGGGGTTGGGGGGTGAGGTAAGGAGAGAGCTTCGTTTTCTTCGCCCCTTAAATAAGGTGGGGGGGGTGGCGTGCTGCGGGTGGAGTGAGGGTCTGGAGCTGAGCAGGCCAGTGGTGACTTGGGAATTGAAGGACTGAGAATCATTTTAGAAAGTTCTGTGAAGCACTGTCCTTAGATTTGGGGATGGTGGCCCCTGCCCTGGGCCCCATGCCTTAGAGAGGGCCCTACTCTGGTTATACCCACCCCACAGAGCAAGGGGATTCTGGAGCCGAGGAGATGTGTCCTCCAGAACCCAGGTCCCCCATTCTAGGTCACTTAATCAGAACCCCAGAATTCTCTGCCCAAATGGTGCAGGCCTACTTCCAAGACTGGGGAGACCTCTTTACCCAGAAACTTCCTATACTGCCCCAGGGTAGCCAAGGAGGCTCTGTTCAGAGGGGTAGAGAGAGCTTGGACATGTTGGTGGGGTGTTCAGTTGTCCACGCTTGTACATGTGAGTCTGAGAATTCCCAGTTTAAACCTGACCCACTCCCCGCTGAGTCCTCTGGGGATCTTGATGGAGTGATGCTGTTTGGGGTGGGTGCCCAGGCACTTTGTTGGCAGAACTCACCCAGCTTGAAGTGGGCGAGGTAGGAGAAATCCTGTGGCTCCCATGCTTAAGAGGCGGCCGGAAAGTGGTGTAGAGGAGGGGCTGATTGGTGGGTGAGCAGCTGATCTTAAGCAAGAGTCATCACCCAAGAAAGGTAGGGAGAAGTGGGTGGTGTTTTTCTCACGTGATCAAAAAGGAAGCTTAGGGAGCTGGCCAGGGAGAGCCAACAAGCCACAGAGAAGTCGTTTCTCCCCCCCCTTGCCTGCCACCTGGCCCACCAGTTGCCCCCCCCAATCTCTCTAGACTCAGTCATGATCTTGGGCAGGAAATGAAATTCATTTTGACTTGGTGCTGTTTTGTACTTAGGTTTCCTTCACGTGTTTCTCAACTTTGCCAGTGTGAAGGCATATTTGCCAACTTAGGAAGGAGATTGAACAGATTTTATTTAACAGCCCGACGATTGATTTCAAAATGTAAGATATGTAGACATATGGTATATGGCCTCCATTTGTTCTCTTGCGCGGGGCGCCATGGCTGTCAGGGGTGGGCCTGGCCCCCTGACTCTAGAAACGAACGGACATCCTCTAAGGCTCTGCTGTCCCGACATGGTAGCCCCTCGCCGCTCATGGCTGTTGCAGTTGAAACGTGCACTCGTTGAAAGTCAACACATAAAAATTCCATTGCTCAGTCTCAGTAGCCATGTTTCAGATGCTCAGTGGGTAGTGCAGACATGGAAGGCTCTCAGCATCACAGAAAGTTCTGTGGGGCAGCGCCCTCTAGTGTGTGGTGCTGACATAGGCGTTTGTGATCTCAGTTCATGCGCGGGGCGGACAAATTCAGAGCCACCTGCATTCATTTCATTTTCTCTTCCTTCTCACCCTCCCACAGCTGCCAAAGATCTGGTGAGCCGGTTACTGGTGGTAGACCCCAAAAAGCGCTACACCGCCCACCAGGTCCTTCAGCACCCCTGGATTGAAACTGCGGGAAAGACTAGCACGGCGAACCTCCAGAAGGAGGTGCCCCCCGGCAGTGAAGGCCACGTCCGGAGGCAGCACAAGCGGTCTGCTGAGCAAGCCTCGTAGTGGCCGCCTCGGGTACTCTGCAGTCCCCTTCTCCCCCAGGGACAGAGAACGAGACAGAAATCCAGGAGGCCGACGGTGAGGAGGACTTCAGTGAGGAGGACTTCTGCCCCTCATTGGAGAATCAGGGGAAGGAGAGAGATGCTTAGTATATTTTAAAGCATATTTTAAAAAATGAACTTGAGTCTTACTGTTAAATGTTGTAACATATTTTTAGATTTGTATATTTGAAGACTTTAACACATTTATTTTGGGGGGGGGTTAAGACTATCAGGGAGGACTTTTTGGTAATAATGTTGTGTTTTGCTTCCTCCTCGTAATCAAGTTCATGGTAAACAACATGAGTGGTGCTTACCAGGATCTAAACTCCCCCTGTGAGGGTCAACAAGGTGAATCATGGTCTTTCTGTATTAATAAAATGACTGACAGAAGTGGGTTGTATTCCGATGACTTCTTAATGCTGGTGAGGGGAGCCAGGGAAGTAGAGTTTAGACATGCTTCCTGAAGCCAATATGACTACATCTAAATGTTGTGGTGGACACTTGATTAACTGGCAGGACCTGTTTATTTGGGATGTGCTGGTCTTGCTGTCCAGCATTTACTGAAAATCCGGTCTGGTACTGGTGGAAGAATGGAAAGGAGAAATCATTGATTTATTCTTCCCCCTCCAGCACCCCTTTATACTGTTTTTCAGCCAATTATCCCTGAACCTGAGTCACGTCCACATGAAGCTGGGCACTCAGGCTGTGACTGTGTTAACGTTTTCAGACCACCAGGGAGCCGTTTAGTGCATTAATATGTCAGCAGTGCCGTAAATGGATTATACTCAGGCTCCAAGCTGCTCAGAGAGTTCAGCCACGTTCCTACCTGCAGGGCAGACACACGGAGGCTTCAGGATGCATGTTCTCTGATTCATTCCAGATTCCTGTATGGAAATGTTGGTCTTTTCAGACGACTCGGGGGTATGCATGAGCCAAAAGCAAAACATGATCCTGATATTTTCCAAATTGACCTTTCTGGGTTATGTATATGTAACCCAGCCAGTGGGACACAGAACCAATCCACCAGGGTGGGCTTCTCACCCCGCCCCCTTCTCCCTACTGGTGTTGGAGTCCTCTGGGCAGAGGAGGACAATCAGGAAACCAGGAACAGTGAGAGAGTGTTTAGTGTAAGGAATCCCTTACGCGGGAGTTGGAACATCGCGAAAGTGCACTGGGGCCTCTGAAGTGATCTAGCAGCGGTAACGGCAGGAAATGGCTTCCAGTCTGAGGTGGGGGGGCCAAAGGAAGAGGCTGGGTGATACGAACCTGGAAACTTGGAGGAGAGACCCCTTGTAGTGGAGGCTGACTGTGCCGCCCTGATCCCTCTTGAGGAGGAAGGGAAGAGGTTGCCGGGGTGGCAGTCCTCAGCAGTAACTATCTACGGGCATCGCTTTCAGCTGGAAGAGTCGCCTCGCTCAGGGTCCCACCTCCCCCTGGGGCAGGCTGTGTCCAGTGACTGGTCCACACAGGGAAGGAAGGCTCGGCTCCCTTGTCCCCAGTGGGGACAGCGCTGAAGGGCCATCCCAGCCTCAGCAATCCAGCGTCGGCCTCGCCCAGTCTTGCTTTTTTCCGTTCTCAGAGGTGACCAGCCGGAGACCACTCCCTAAGAAAACTTCTGCATGCTAATCATGTCACAGTTGGCCTCCCAGGAGACAGAGCCTGTGATCCCCTCTGGAAACGTGGGACTGCTGCAAAGTGGTGACTGGTGCTTTCACCTCAGGGGCTCCGAGGAGGGAGCCGGGGCCCACACACCTGAGGAGAGGGTACCACCCAGTAGGCTGTACCATGGACTCTTGTTCTGCAAACGTGGAGAGAGGCTGGAAGCTGGAACCAGTTGCCACTGGAATGGCACCAAAGGCACTACATCCAAATGAGAATTTTCAGGCCACATTAGCATCATTTGATTCTCTTGACCACTCTCTCTCTGAGCCATTTCTCCTGTTGGCTTCCACGATGCCACGTTTTTCTGCTCTTCTTCCTGCATCTCTGTCTTCTCCTTTGGGTTTCCTGTATAGCTAGGTTCAGTCTTCTTCCAGTTGCTAAAGGTTGTTTCATCATTAGTCAGCAGGGAAATGCAAAGGAAGGCCACAATGAAATAATACTGTATACCTATTAGAATGGCTACAATGACAAGACTGACCATACCAAGTGTTGGCGAGGAGTTGGAGCAACTGGAACTTTTGTATGTTGCTGGTGGGGATGTTCAATAGTCTCCCCTCTTTGGAGAAAAAATTGGCAGTTCCTTTAAAAGCTAACCATGTCCCGCCCATATGATCCAGCCGTTCCACCCCTAGGTATTTACAAGAAAAGTTACAGTGTTTGTCCACACCAAGACTTGTACACAGATATTAATAGGTGCTATGTTTGTAGTAGCTCAAAAGTGCAAGCAGTCTGAGTGTCCATACATTGGCGATGTATAATCAAATTGTGGTGCGTTCATACAATGACTACAATTCAGCAATAACAAGGAATAAACTCTTGATACAAGCAACAACATGGACAAAAAAGAAGAAAGTAATTAGAGTGAAGGAAAGAAGTCAGACCAAAGCAGATTACATTTCGTGTGGTCCCATCTACATACAATTCTAGAAGATGAGAACTAATCCTAGCAAGGGAGCAGATCAGGGGTTGCCTGGGGATAGGAGGGAAGGAGAAGTTACAAAAGAACGCCAGGTAACTTTGGAGGCGAGGGATATGCTCATTATCTTGAATGTAATAATGGATCTTTGGGTGTATACATGTCAAAATTTATCAAATTGTACACTTTCAGTATGTGCTGTTTATTGTGTGTCACTTATACCTCAATAAAGCTGTTAAATAACATAGTTGTAGTTTCTTCAAACCCAGTCCTAGACCCTCTTCCTTACCCCCATAATCTCCCTTCACCTGTACCCGCTATCTTGCAGATGATCCTCTACCTCCCTCCTCCCAGTATGTCTCCAGCCCAGGCTTCTCCTTGTGGCTCAGACCGTCTGTCCAACTGGCCACGTGACGCCTCCACATGTGGGCATACATTCCTCCAGTACAGAATATGTGATCAGCACCCCATACCTGGCCCTTCTTTATTGCCCCCTCTTGCACGGAACGGGTCTGCTGAGCAAATTCAAAACACAGGCACCCTCTTTGAAACCTCTGTCCCCCACCTCAAATCCAGACCAACCCCCTTGGCTTTATTTTCCTTAGTGTTTCTTGAATCCAGCCTCTTAGCTTCCTTAGTTCCCCTCCTTAGGGACACCAAGGTTATTCTTGCTAATTCTATAATGTTACAAAAACACTGTGTTCATTGTATATCCATCTCCTTGTGCACATATGGGAGACTTTCTCTTAGACCTAGAAAAAATGTCACCTTATAGGGTATTGCCAACTTGATTTTGAATTGATCTACCTTCTCCCAAAGAGCCATGAAACTTTCCTCTTTTCTCTCAGGGATTCCCACACGATTTTGTCTTTTGTTGCTAAAATGTTACCTAATCTGGACATGCTTGAGAAGTAGCAACATAGAAACTGCTTTCTACTCTGACATTGGGGTAGCACGTCATAGCTTGTGGAGGGAATTCCTGCAAGCACCCCATTTCCACCTTAAAACGACAACCCCACTTAATAGATGGGGAGACTGAGGCACAGAGAAGTGACCTCACTTGCTCATTGTCACCCGGTTTACCAAAAATGCCAGCTGCCAGCTATAAACCCGAGGGCAGAGTGGCACTGTCACTTTAGTCCCCAGCCTTTACTCGGCTCTGACCCAGCAAGGCTTGCTCCTCAGTGCCTTCGGATGAGTGATTCCCAGCCGGCTCCTTTCTGCAAGCGAGGTACTCAGCCAGAGGCTTCATTAACCTCTCGTATTCCTGCTTCGTGGGAAGAGAAAGGCTGTGTTTGAAACTAGTACCCAGTACTGCTGGACCTGGGGCTTCTCACGCAAACCACCCCCCTGCAGGTTGGTTGAGAGTTGAGAGTGGGTCTGGAGGTGGCTTTAGGAGCCATGGTTGGTCCTTCCAGGCGTGAAGCCCCAGGGCATGGCTGTCAAGGGACTTGGCGTTCTTTCCTAACTCCAGCTCCTCTCAAGTTAGCATGGGACAGTCACTCCGTCGTCCTCATCTGCTCTGGGTGGCAGAGAAGTTTCTGACCATGCCTGCCTCTGAGTATTGTTAACACTGGGTGTGATGGGTGCCATGTTGCCTTATCAGCCCTGCCTCTGGACTGAAGCACCTGCTCTCCCAGACTTGCCCTCAGAGGAACTGAATCTCCGGATTCACATTCATGCCCCTCTCTGGGGCAGCTCTCATCCAGTGACTGGTCATTGTGGATTACAAAGGTCCAGCCCCTTGCTTCAACTCAGGACAGTTCAGCAGGGCCATCCCAGATCTCCCTGTGGCACCAGACAACGCCTTCGCTTCAACTGTCTCACATTCCTTTTACCCAGTCCCGCGTGATTTACACCCCCTTCCCCAACAGGTGTTGATACTGAGAACGGTCCCCAGGAAACTTCCTGCACACGCATCTCCTCAGAGTCTGCTTTCTTGGGAAATAGCCTATGAGTTTCTCACATCCAGTTAGTATGAGCAGGAGGCTGCTGCTTCCAGGGACCTTCCCCAGTCCTTCCAGACCCCCTTGATGGGTCTTGATGGGGTCCCTCTGCACCTGGAATGGACTCCCTAATGCTTGGCCACCCAGAGTGAGGCAAAGTCCAGGGGACCAGGGCACAGAATGGCTCTGGGTCCAGGCCTCCCTGAATGGGTGGGCCCTGGTGATTTTGGCGGGGTGATATAATCCAGGGACCAACAAGCTCAGAGAGGGGTTATAGACTCAACTGTGGTTTCCTTTCTTCTAAGGGAGAAATTAGAACTAGTTCCAGTGCATCAGCAAGACTCTCGGGGCCTGTGTGAGTATCGGGGTTTCAGCCCTGTAGCTGGGCTGCGGAGCGGAGGGAAGCTCCAGCAGGTGGTGCTGGAGGTTTCTGGCCAGGAGATGAGGAAGCTAACCCTGCCTGGGAAAGTTCTGGGGACACGGGGTTCTCCAAAGCAGAGGGTGAGACAGGGACCTATCTCCCAAGAAATGTGAGAGTGGGGAAGGGAGTCTGGGAAGGGAGAAAAGCCGAGCAAGCAGGTGTTCATGCCTGAGGACTGCTGTGGGCAACTGAGGCGGGGTGGGGGTGCTCCCAGATGCCGAGCAGGACACACTTCAGAATCCTCCCACTCCTGGACAAGAGAGCTGGGGTTTTAACCACCAACGCCCGTTCTTCCATTCGTGGAGTGGTTTTCCTGATGGATTAAGTCCCCTGCCACTTCTGGTCTGTTTTGGGCTAAAGCTTCCACATCTGGGGGATGCCTTTCATGCAGAGAGTCACGGGAAGGTGGGGACACCTGGAGCAGCTACAGCAGGTGACCTCTGGGTAGCCGATAGGATAGTGGGGGGGCTCTGCTGCACACGGGAATCGAGGAGGCAGGATTTGAGGAAGGCGAGCCCAGTGTTGGTGTGAGGTTGGGGAATGTGGGAGCTGCTACACTGGGACACTTGCTGTGGTGCTGATGTTTCCCTTCAGTACCCCAGAGCCATGGGGGGTGGGGCAGGGACCTTGTAAATATGACAAAAATGACAAAAAAACTGGATCAAAGTGATTCTGGAGAGGTTTTAGGGCCCTTGTGAATCCACGGCATCACAGTGGAGGTTGTGGCATTTGGGGCTTGCTCTTGGAGGCTGTTAAATCATCCTTTGCCTGGGATTGTCGCTCCTTGGGGTTGGCAGCCTATTTTCCTGGATGTGTGGTGTCAGAGGCACATGAGATCCCTGGAGGTGAGCCATTTTGGTGACACCTTTTAAATGGCTCAGAGAGACTGGGCCCTGAGGCTTCTGCCTGCATGCTTTTCCGAGACTGATTTGGTGAACTTGAGGAAAATGATGGCTTCTATTTCTTCCAACACAGCAGGGCAGGGGAGTTCCAGTCATTGTGATGGAGAATAAAGGCAGGTGCCATCAGTGACATCTTAGGATGGATAAAGATCAGGCTTTTAGAGAAGGGCAGGTAGGTAGGGGAGGGCTGGCAGGGCACTTTGCTGTAGAGAGACAGGTTCTCAGCAAACCGACCCCATCACCGGTGCTGACGGAGGATTCGGCCATTTCAGCGAGGCAGCAGAATATGGGCACCCTCCCCATTCTAAAATGGGGTAGGGTGGTGTGCCATTTGCATTTAGGAGTAAAAGAGGAGTCTGGCTCTTAATTCATGCTTTGGAGTTCACTGCCTTTTGTATAGTCTCCTCTTTTTAACTGGTCTCCCTTCCCCTGCTGACTTGCATTGAATTTCTACCCTAGGTCTGCTGTGTTAGCTCTTGTTGCAAAACAACCAAACTTAACGGTTAAAAAGAATACAAATTTATTATTTCTCAGGAGCCTTTGGATTGGGATCATGGGCTGGGCTCAGCTGGGCAGCCCTGATCTAGGCAGTGCTTTGTTGTTCTTGGTTAGAGGAGGTAGGATGGCTGGGACCCCTCCCTCCACATGGCTGTTCATCCTCTATGCAGCAGGCCGGCCTGGACTTGAAGACATGGCAGTGGAAGGATTCCAAGCATGAGGTTGGTAGCTGTGAGGTCTCTTCAGGCTTAGCCTGGGAGCTCACATAACATCCCTTCCACCACATTACTGGCTGATGCAATTCACACAGCCAGCTCATATGTAAGGGGCAAGGCAACAGGCTTCACCTCTTGATGGAAGGAGCTTGATGGGATTAGAATCTACGGCCATTTTGGCATCCTACCACACCTACCGTGCCCAGTAAGGAGAATCAACCATCCTTATTAACCCACTCATCTTTGCAAACCTGAATTTCCATCTCTTAACACCCATGGTGGAAGAACAGAAACTATTTGGGTTCCTTCCACCAGGAAAAAATCATTTGTGCATTCAGCTCTTAACTCAGCAAGTATGATAGAGAGCTTGTCATGAGTCAGGCCCTGTAGCAGGTCCCAAGAATACAATGATGCATATAGCATGGTATCTGCTGTCAAGGAGCTCTGTCTTGTTGGGGAGACAGGCCCCAAAACTGATCATTTCATGCAATGTATTAAATAGAAGAAGGAGGTATTCGGAGGGTTCCATACATATTATAATTAATAGTGGTCATTTAGGAGCCCAGATGTGGAGCCAGGAACTCTGCCAGGACCCTGATATTTTCTCAGCGAATCCCAGGCAATCCCATGATAGAGGCTTTAGTATCCCACCCTGCACCTCTTGCATGAATGATCACAGCCAGAGTGGAATTTTTAAAAGAGGAATGTGATCATGTCACCGCCATTTAAAATGACTTCCTGTTACATTTGGAATGCAACCCAACTCCTCACCGTGGCCTATAGGAGCTGAACGGACCTCCCTCGTTCACTGATCGCACCTCCCACCCTGTCCCACCGCTAGCGTTGCTATCCTCACATAAACACCATGGTGCCTCCTCAAGCCCAGTCAGCACTCTCTGGGGCCATGATACTGGCTCTTTCCTTTCTCTGGAATGATTTTCCTCAGCCCTGTGATGTTTCAGCTCAAAGGCTATCTCCTCAAGAAGCTGCCTCCCTGAGACGCTGTCCCATTCCCCTGTTTAATTTCCTCCGGTGAACTCAGCATCTCAAATGCTCACCCGGTTGGCCTGATGTCTGCCCCTCCCCAGCCCCAACACCCCTGGAACCTAGGCTTCAGGAGGGCGGGGACCTTCTCCGTTTTGTCCCCTTAGGTATCATCAGTGTCTAGAACAGTGACTGGAAAATTTTAGGCTCGTAATAAATATTTGTTGCATGAATGAAGAAATCTCTGATTTACCGATGAGGAAACAGAGGACCTGCGTCACACAGGTGGCCGAGTTGGGATCCGAACCCATAACTGTGGGAGGCCATAGCTCTTCCCTCCATGTCATCTTGCCTAGAGAACCTGGAAAAGCATATCTCTCCCCTTTTCTGGATCTCAATCCCACGTTTGATGACCTTGCCTTTGGTGTCAGTGTGGGATCACCGGGTGGCCATCCCCCTAATGGCAAATACTAACAGCTGAGTTGCTGTGAGAAAGAATCTCCATGGCTGTTCTTTCTTATTCGAAGTTAGACACTTTTCCATATCATAGCATTTCTTCCACTGAAGTGCATTTTACAATTGATGCATACTGAATATAGTTTCCTTTTCCCCTTGAAAGCTCTTCTTAAACCTAGGGGGTATCTTACAGTGATGGTGTCCTAGAAGCTGGAAACCAATAGCAGTGAAAACTCTGTAATTGTTTTCAAGAAAGAAACGATACTGGAATAAATAGCGAAGATTTCTCTTTTTCCTGTGGGCTATATTTTTTCTGTTTTACAAAGATACCATTCAGAGTAGGATCAGATATTTCTTTTGTTGTTAATGGTATATTTTTTTCCTCCTTGTCTATCTCCCTGATAGGATCTGGGAAATGAATAATAATACAAGAACATAAAGATATATCTAGATTTGTTCTGACAAGTTTCATATCACCGAATATACTTGGAGAAGAATATTTGACCTTAAGAAAAGTTACAATGAGAAATCCAGCTGCTATTATTAAAACCATGCAGCACAGAGAAAATGATGCTTCATCTATTGTGGTACCCGTGTAATTTATGTCAACAGAAAGCCAATAGCTTCATCATGATCTGAAAGTATACTTCACTTGAGAGATCTTGGGCCCTCCCCTGATCTGAAAGAAGGAAGAGTGTGCATAAATTCTCGGCTCCAACGTCCCAAAAGAACTTCGGGCAGGGGGAGGGTGGAGGAAGACAGTTGGTTCTTAGATTGCTCTACTTTCTCATCAGCCTTCAGCAAGGCCCCCAGGCCTTTGACAGAGAGATTTATGCAGGAGCCTCATGGAGGTGACTCTGGAAACAGGAAATATTTTAATAAGCATTCTTTCTAAAACTAAGGATGTCATTTTAAATTGATCTGTTGAAACTGATATGTTTCTTTGTCAAATGTAGATTCACGCAGTCTTTTTTGTTTGTTTGTTTTTTGTTTTTTAAGTCCAAGCTTGATGCAAGTTGCTTAATTAACCTTTTGGCTTCAGTTTCCCTGTCTGGATATGGCAGGTGTTAATATTAGTCTGAAACTACAGGTGTGCAACTATTACTGCATGATTTTATTTTCTGATGTTTTATGTTCTGATGTTTTGACTGTACCCCCATCCTGCTGGTTGCTGGGCAGTGACCTCCACCATTCGTTCCACATGTGATCACAGTTCTGGGGTCTTGTGAAGTGCCACATGGGGGGGGGGGCAGCCTTCAGCGATCAGTCCCCATGGGTTCCTGCTGCCACACCCTCTGTCCCAGCCCACCTCTCTGCTGCTCTCTTGCCACTTTAGGGCCTGGGAATCCTTTGTACAACAGTCCATAATCTGGTCGCACTGATTATTCTTCCAAGCCTCCACTTGGATCCCTGGGGCTTCTGAAGCCCGTAGGATTCTATTTGCTCAGTAGGATTCTATTTGCTCAAGCCGGGAAGGTTACTTTGTATGGTTCTTTCTCCTTTTCTCTCTGTAAGCTCCTTTCTCCCTCTTTCCACCCTCATGGGTCTTCCAGATTCTCCCCTGGGCAGGCCTTGGATTAGGGTGAGGTGAATGAAGATCCCTCTCAGACCCTAAATTTAAATTTAGGAATGTCCAGAATGTCCCTTAAGGGTACACCTTAAAAATCAGAGTTTTTTTAAGATTTTATTTATTTGACAGAGAGAGACACAGCGAGAGAGGGAACACAAGCAGGGGGAGTGGGAGAGGGAGAAGCAGGCTTCCAGCTGAGCAGGGAGCCCGATGCGGGGCTCGATCCCAGGACCCTGAGATCATGACCGGAGCCGAAGGCAGACGCTTAACCGACTGAGCCACCCAGGCGCCCCCAAAATCAGAATTTTTTTGTACTAATTTTTTTTTTTTTAAGCCAAGCAAGAGTATTTACTGGCTATTACTTAACAAGCCTGTGGTGAATGACTTAGTAATTTTGATTTTTTAAACTATTACATTAAAATATTATCTATCCTGATTCTGAGTTTCTTGGTAGCTCTTTAGATTTTGTAGCCGAGGACAGTGCCTCACCTGCCTCACCTTAATGCTGGCCATGGATTTTGGAAACAAAACCAGATAACCTGCGGTTTACTTGTCTTTTCTGCCTTGCCACGTACCTTTTGAGAACCAGCTAGAATTGAAGGAGAGAGGGGGGGAAATGCCAAACCAGCAAACCATCAATTAATATCTCAAGACACATCGGGGCGCCTGGGTGCCTCAGTCGGTTAAGCGTCTCCTTTCGGCTCAGGTCACGATCCCAGGGTCCTGGGATCGAGCCCAGCGTTGGGTTCCTGGCTCAGCAGGAAGTCTGCTTCTCCCTCTGCCCCTGCCCCTCCCTCCTGCTCATGCTCTCTCTCTGTATCTCTCTGTCGCAAATGAATAAATAAAAAAAAAAATCTTAAAAAAAATATCTCAAGACACATCGAGCCACGCAGAGGTAGAGAGTGGGCTCTCTCTTGAATGCATTCCGGCTCTCCTGTCTGCACTGCAGATCACATGGAGAGGCTCCTGGGCAGGTATGACCAGAGGAAGACACCTGCTTCCTCATCCACCTCAGGCAGCAGCAGCAATTCAAATTGTTTTCAGCTCAGATTCTTGGCTATGGAGACGTGGCCACTTGACAAAGACTCCCCGGCTAGAAAAATCACAACAGGAAGGAGAGTGGCCCTTCACCTGCTGGACGGCTCTTTGTTCCCTTTCTCTCATTTCTTTGAGGCCCAATGGCTTTCTTTCTGGCTGTGGATGCTCCGCACCTTTGCACTCATTAAAAAACAAAAACAAAAATACTTTCTCAAGAAGAGTCACCATTCTCGGAAATGTGATCCACGAAGCTTGATTCTATTTTTATAAAAGGCCCGGCTTTGGCCCAAAGGCATGCACACAGCACTCTGATTGAGGAGGGGAGCCGAGTCTTCAAACCGAGGGTAATTCCTTTTATAGTGCTTCTTTCTTTACACTTGCCCTCAGGGGTGGAAACCAATCCCAGGGAAAGAATGGAAGGTTGTGAAAAGTCAGCAGGGCTGTTCTCTTGCCTGGAATCAGAGAGCGCAGGCTTTGTAACCGGGGAGGCAGCCCCTTTCAAGCTGCCTGGCTGGCTTTTCAGCCCTCCTAAAAATCATTCAAGGGCTGAACATCACTGTTTTTTTCTGCTTTGCCTACTCCCTTGAAAATAACAGAAGCACCATGGGACGTTATGTCCCACATTTGCGGCTTCTGAGTGTTTTCTGTTGCCAAGCTCTGGGATGCAGGCCACCTTCTGAGGGCTGAGTGACTGCACGCCGTTTCCACTCATCTGGTTTTCTTAGGTCTGCTTCATCTCTCAAACAGAACAGAACGGAGCCAGCTGTGACCTCTCCTCCCCCCACCTCCCTTAGGTCTGATTTGTTCTTCCTTCTTAGGTGCTTTTCTTAGCATGTGCATCCATATAAGCTGCATCTTCATCAGGAATCATGATGTTGCAAGGGTGATGAGCAGCACAAGTGACTCAGGTAGAGAGGGGGCTTACTGCAAGGTCATGGGGGGACCCCACCAAAAAGGTCTCACAAGAACCAGAGGTCACCTGCACTGACTGTCCAGCCTCTTGGAGAGGTAGCCCAGGGGCTTTCAGCTAGGCCTGGGGCTGGGTGTTCTCTCCTCTTCCTCTGCACACCAGCCCGCTTCACACCAGCTCCTGGGATTTGCTCGCTCACAGTTATCGGTGTCCTATGCTTACTCCGGCTTTGGATTCTCCGTAACCTTATAGCATGTCTCCTTGGAGCTAACTGGCTCACCCACAGGGATCTGTTTCCATATTCCTGGGAGAGGAATTCCGATTGGCTGGCTTGGGTCAGGTGCCCACCCCTAGCCCAGACAGCTGTGTGTGATGGTGGTGGCAGGTGGCATGGGATGTGGTGGGCTGCCCCTTCTGGATGAGCATGAATTGAGAGTATTTTTCTAAGAAGAGGACAGTGTGGGCTGGGCAGGAGAGAGCCAGCATTTCTAGTGCCATCCCTAAGTGTCATTTCCTGCTTGCTGCCCAGTACTCTGGGGCACACCCCTGGTAAGTTTCCCTCTCAAGGCATCGCGGTACTCTTCTGGGCGTCTGACTCGCTGGTCTTGCCTGTTTTGGGTTCTGATGTTGATCGATTGCCTAGAGAGCACGCCCCCCCCCATGCCGAGATTAAATATTAAAACTCTTTCCTATGTGTATTTTTATTAAACATTTAAACTATAAATATTTCATCCATCCAGAATTTATTTTGGTGCAAGGAGTTAGGTAGGGAGTTGAGTTTTATTTTTCCCCCCTAGTGGCTAGCCAGCTGTCCTGACACAATTTTTGACTTATCCATTTAAAAAAAATTTTAATGAATATCTTATTTATTATATACGAATTTTTCTTCTATACATTCAGTCATTCAATATACGCATCACTATATCTAGACTTATTCAATTTCATTAACCTGTTAACTCATGTATCAGAAGCACCATATTTTAATTACTATGGGCTGTTGCTTCTACACTGTGGAGTCATTTTGTACGTCCGGTGATTCTTCTCGTTTTTTCATTGCAGTCCAGTTGACAGACAATGTTACATTAGTTTCAGGGATGCAGCATGGTGATTTGACAAGTCTGTATGTTATTCTGTGCTCGCCACAAGTGTAGCTCCCATCTGTCACCACACAGCACGATTACAGTGTCATGTTCTCTATCTTGTGCATCCCATCCCCGTGACTTACTCATTCCGTAACTGGAAGCCTGCGCCTCCCCCTCCCCCGTCTTGCTCTTCCCCCACCCGCTCCCCTTCCGGTCGTTTTCTGATTGCTCTTCCTCAGAGATTAGACTGGTCTCATTTGTATGACACTGGACGCTGGGGGAGAGCGAGTTGCAGATCTTCCTCTTCACGGAAGGGAGCCATCTCACCATGGGATCCCTCCTTTCTGGGGGCACTTCCTCTTCTGGTCCAGCAGACGGAAGCTGCCAGGATCAGGGCCCCTCGCCAGCCTGCCCAGGGCCACAGCGAGGCCATTCTCAGCAGGAAGCTCGCTACCCACACCCTCAGCGCACGGGGTGGGGGGAGCTCCGAGGACAAGTGAGGTCACCCTGCAGCCCCATTCCCTCAGGCCTTGGCAGCAGGCTGAGGGCCACTCTGTTGGATTTTGCTTTCGGTCGGCTGCAACACCACTCAGCCCCATCTCTGACCACTCAGCCCCGTCTCCGGCCACTCCTGTTTAGAGCTGGGGTGAGAGCGGGGGTCCTGGAGTCCGGCTCTCACAAATCTGTGCAGCAGGCCGGGTCCACAATCTCAGCTTTTAAGGATTTAGGTCTGGCCTCTGGTTGTGGTTTAGTCCTCAGTTCATTTAAGATATTCTGACGGAGATTTCAGAAATAAGAAAAGAGAATAAGATGCAGAGACTCGAAGGACGCCTGGGTGGCTCAGTCGGTTAAGCGGCTGCTTTTGGCTCAGGTCGTGATCCCCGGGTCCTGGGATCGAGCCCCACGTCTCCCTGCTCAGTGGAGAGCCTGCTTCTCCCTCTGCCTGCAGCTCCCCCTGCTTGTGCTCTCTCTGTGTCAAATAAATAAATAAAATCTTAAAAAAAAAAAAAAGATGCAGAGACTTGATTACCACTTGGATTGGAGGTTCTACACATTTTTTTAAAAGGGAGGACTAGGAATGTAGATGATCCCTTTCCTTAAAGGCAGTGTTTCTCAAATGTGGGTCTGTAATAGGTTGTATGGTCTGTCCACAACCCTACTTTCCCTCCTCCCCCAGTGCTGGCTTCTTTCCACTTCCATGGGAGAAATATACTTCCTTATCCTGTTGTTTTGGCCAAAAGAATGGGAGCAGATGTGATGGACACAGAGGCTTTAGATGTGTCATCCTGTTTGATGTGGCCTCTGGGCCTCTGCCATCAGCCACAAAAAGAGCGTGCCTAGGTTCAGAGATGAGAGACACGTGGAGCAGAACTGAACTTGGCCTGCATACCCAGAAGGGCTCTAACTGACCCGCAACACTTGCGGGTGAGGACGACAGACAGTGGTCACACTGTCAGCCATTGAGAACTGGGGGATGTTTGCTATATACCACGCCACCACTGCAGCCCAAACCTGACTCATGCTGAGCCATATATGCGCCCCTTTTAGAGGGAGAAAATTCTAGTGATCCCTCTGTGTTGACACAATTTGACCATTCACTCAACAAATAACACTGAATATGTGTGTGTGTATATTGGAGGGGGAAGCAGTCAGAAGGAGGCAGAAGTAAATCATTTTATATAATTCAACAAATATTTTTTAAAAAAGATTTTATTTATTTATCCGAGGGAGAGCAAGCAAGAGGGAGAGAGAGCACAGAGGGAGAGGGAGGAGCAGGTTCCCTCCTGAGCAGGGAGCCCGATGCAGGGCTTGATCCCAGGACCCTGAGATCATGACCTGAGCCAAAGGCAGACACTTAACGACTGAGCCACCCAGGCGCCCCTAATTTAACAAATATTTCGAACAATACTAGGTCTACATTTCTTATCCTTATAATTCATACTTCATCATACAAGCAAAACAAAATTACAAATTCGCTTCAAATAAAACTACCTCATAATTTATATCAATTTGATCGGATAGATGATGTTTTGTTTCCACTAAATTGCTCTTTTGCAGTGCAAATGTGGTCCTTACTGTTCTGTCTACATTCTTTCGAGTTAGGTGTGCTTATACCATCCTGAGTCCCTTGTGATGACTCAGTTTTCATCCCATTTTTTTTTTTTTTTTTTTTACAATCGCTATAGAGCTCAAAGCTGAGTCCTTTGGCTTTTACTTAGTATAAATACTTCCTTGAGGAGGCTGTCCACTGCTGTTCTGATCCATGAACACACCACAGTTAAAATAGTAGCACCAGGCGCAACTTCCTTGCGATATCCTAACAAATGCAAAATAGAGGCCGGGAATGTTTTGATGATTTTCCTTCCTATCAGTATGATGATCCAGCATGAGATCGAGTTTGTGTGAAGTTTTTTAGGCCATTATAAACACAAAAACATACAAATGGCTCTCAGATCATGGAGAGAACTTCGGATCCTGAGCTCGCTCATCCAGTTTGAGATGAAGGCACTTTCTGTTTGATGTTGCTGAAGGGAAAGGGAAGGAGATAGCCAACAAACCAAACTTTCCCCAGTCTGGGCAGCAGGTGGTGCTCTTGACATTTGGAATCACACTGGGGTCCGCAGTGCTGGGTTCCTGGGTCAGCTTTGGATAGAATTTGCCGGCGTTGCACTGCAGTAGGTTTGTTGTTTCTTCGTCTCCCTAAAAACACCCTTTCTGCAATGACCTTATCTGGGCCAAGTTTAGCCCTAATGCAGCACAGGCTGCTGACCGGGCTGTGGTTTGGTCATTGGGCAGCCTTCTGTTTTTTTCTAGGCTATGAAAGCAGCCCTTGCTCTAGCCTACCAGCCGAGGGTTTGCTGGGACACTTTTGGACCCTCTTTAGACACAGGCAGTCAGCTTCTCGGCTCTGGTCTACTCCAGAGCCCCACACCTGCAGGCTGGTGGCTTAATTCTAGTGCTACGGCAAGGGGGTGCTCTGGTTCTCAACCAGTCGAAGGAGCCTGTAAAAATGCAGTTGTGGTGATTTTACCTTTAGCAACATGGAAATCCAGTGTGCATTTTTCTTCTGTGGTGTGGTGATCAGAAGGCACTTCATTTTCAAGTTGCTATGTGGCCTTGGTTTTCCATTCAGAAACTTGGAAGAGCAGCATCTTCTTAGGGACCGTCGCTTATCAGAAGCCTCACTTATATCTTCTATGATTTATAATGCAAGTCACCCGAGTACTGCAAGATAGATAAAATACAGAATCGATCATAAAATTTAAGATGTAGAGATCACCTTACCCATCTTACTCCTTTTACGGTCGAATATATAATGCCTAGGGAGAGAAAATAAATTTGCTCAAGGGAGCCCAGTGGGTGCGTATTGAGCTTAGATCTCTCCCCTCCCGATACAGTTTTTAAAAAAGCCATAATGATATTTTCGTCCCTCACAGCCCCAACTCGATGCACACCAGCATGCCGGCACAATGTCATTAGCTGCTTCCCTGCTCTGTCCTACCCAGGTAGTTCCTAGTGTTGAGAATGACTGAACCCACACCCTAGAATAAGAATATTATATATATTCTGTCTTCTTTAACCTAATCCAAGTCTCGAGGGTCCTAAAGCATGGAACTATCACGTTTTACAGATTGAAGATGTCTTTGATGACATATATATTTGTCTGTTTCCAGATTGTAGAGATGCCCATAGCAAGTGTGTGTGTGTGTGTGTGTGTGTGTGTGTGTGTGTGTGTGTATGTGTGTGTGTGTTTTAAGGCAAGGGCTATTTAACATACAATAAAATGCACCAATGTTAAGTATTCAGCTTGATGGGTTTTGACAACCATGTAATTGCTTTTTGAGGACAAACCTGACTATAGATCTAAGTCTTAAGGAGGATGGAGTAATACAATTTGTATCTGAGAGAAAGCAAATCGCTGTCTCAGGGCTTGTCTGGAAAGGGAGGAAAACTGACATCTCCGTGACCCTGTCTGTTCTCCTGAGTTTCTTAAGAGGACCGAGCACTGGCTGTGCCGCCCCAGGAATTCACCGAGCTTCCTGCAGCTTGTGGGAGAGGATGCTCGGACCAGTGTTATTGGGGTCTCAAAAGACAAGGGGGCCACACAAAGTGCGACTGCTGCCAACCACAGGCTCTGATTTGGGCATCCTTGCTAACAATCTGGGAGTCACCCTCACCATCGTGGTCAAACACCAGGCCTGTCTAGGTCCGCTGCGGGCACTGTGTGTGGCTCTGGGCTTTAAATGCTTGGATTTTAATTCCATACTGCTGAGTCTTTACCTTCAGTCTCCATTTTATGTTTCCTTCTGGGTCTCTGTAATTCTAGTGGCAGTTTCCCGCAAAGTCTGTTCCTGCCAGTATGTTTGAAGTGGTGTGAATCTGAGTCTTCACCTTTCTTATATTCTAATGCTGAGTCCCATTCTGCTGGGTTGACTGGAGATTTCGCCTCAGGTGTTACCGTATGTACCGCTCTGCCCTGGGGTCGTGCCAGGGTCCTGGGGTCACTTATAGGGGTAAAGCCAAGGGGAGGCCTTTCCAGTCATGAGTCATGGGTCTGCACTAATTAATGCTGAGACATACCCTTTGTCCCAGCCTGTTGGGGGCTGTTCAGGTTCAGCTTGGAATGCCAGAATCTTTGGTGAGGCTTTGAGTTTGGGGCCCTTGGGTCTAGCGTCCCCTACCCTAGTACCCTTTGAGGTCTTGTGACCCCCTCACTCCCCACCCTGCCTCAGAGTGCTGTCCTCATGACTCAGACATTCCCGACATCACAGATGTGGGGCTCACAGATAGTCCCAGCCCTGTCCCGCATTCTCTCATTGCCAGCATAAGTTTCTCTCTCTCGACTCCACACCTGGGACACCTAGTATTTATCAGGGAGCCATTACAGAGGACAGAAAGACAAGCTTCTGACCTCAAGTCCCATCTGCATCCTGTTCTGTAAAAAATACCCTGAGGGGAAGAATTACAAAGGCTACTTGCATGAAATCCAAGGACATTAAAGTAGCATGAGAAAAACATAAGCTAATATCTCAAAAAAGTATTCTGCTAATGTTTACATTACCCCAATGGCCTGTTTTGCTTATGATGCTCTAGTATTTTCTCTCTTGCTCACTGTCCAGAATATTCTGTATCCCTTTCTTTGCTGTGATTTATCTGGTATGATCAGGATTATCATGCCAGGGGTTTAGTGCATATTTTTACCTGAGCACAGTCACTTCCTAAGCCTGGTTGAGCTGAAAGAACATACCCTCACAGCATCATACTCCTAGCTGCGGCATCTGTCGTCAGTGGCATTACTGCTTGGTTACCCCACCCATCTTCTCGTGTTTGCAGTAAGATTTTTGAGGAGAGCTGGATATTGCCGCCTTATGGTGCTTTAACATTGGGATGAGCATTAATTGTAAGGAGAGGTTGGCTCTGCTGTATTTGAAAGTGGACTGGAAAAGGTAAAAAGAGGCCTCCACGTTGTGCCACTGGCCACTAAATCATTTGGCAGCTGTACATTTTCCTTCTGGGTTGAGGACAGCCCTTGGAGATCACATTCAAAGAGTAAGAGGACCCTGCAGTCCTAGGGGGGCAGCCACGGAAGGCTGTCTCTGTCCTCATCTCCTGCCTTTACAAAGTCATTGAAGGGGAGGACAAGTGGGAAAAATCACTGCACTCCACATGGGCTGGAACATTCCAGCACTGGTCTGGCTGACTGTCTAATACATCCCGGAGAAGCAAATGCTTTACTTCAAGTGGGACTGAGGTTTGGCGGAGTTTTTTTCTCACCATGTGCATTACAAGGAACAGGAAAATCTTGACAATTAAACAAGAGTGAGCAGGTGGGAGAGAGAACTAAAGGCAGGGTGAAGTTTTGACTTTTCTGAACCCTTCTGGTTGAGATTTTGCTGGGGTCTTTAGGCTTGGCAGGCTGGCACGTCACCAAGGAGCCACCAGATGGCGCTGTGAGCAGCGTCACGTAGGGCCCCTCCCAGGTGAGGCCGATCGTCCTGGAATCTGTCCTTGTTCCCAGGGCGCTGTGTTGGGCTTGAGGAATCAGCGTGGCTCTGATCAGGGAATGACCTCAGTTTAACAAAGCGCAACAGTGCCTGGGTCTGGCTCCTGCATCCTGACCCTGTACCTGAGGGATCTGTGTTGTATTGGCTTCTTAAATGTTTTCTTTGACAATCTGGGTTTGGTATCTTTCTCATTTTCTGCCCTGCTAGGTTTAGTCTCTCAAAATGGGATATTTCTGTCAGACAAGATAAGGATCGTGTCACTGTAACAAGATGTTCTTGCTCCCGGCAATGAAAAGCTTCATGGATAAGCTCTAAAGTGTGCAGCCCTGCCCAGTCCTTACCTAGACTCCCTGACTTAGATTTGCCCTGTCCCAGATGTCAGGGTGAGAGAGAGTGTGAATGGACAGACCCAGGCAGGGGCTGGAGCTTGGGCAAAGGGCCAGGGGAAAGATGAGTTGAGGCTGCTGGGGGGTCAGAGGACAGGGCTGTTAATGGGGAAATGTTCAGATTCTGGTGCACCAAAGGCTGGGGTGCAGCTGTGGGAGGGGCTCATGCACACACTCTGCAAACATTCAAAAGGAACACTTTTATACCCTGACTAGGTCCGTGTTTTTATATATGCCTTAAAGACTAAATAAAAACTTCCTAAAGGTAAGAAGAGCCTTGTCAAATTGCTGCTTTGAAAGGTCCTGATTCATTCTATGGGAGGCTCAGGGAAATCATCTCTTCCTGGATCAACGGGGACACACGCTGAGCAGCATCTGCTGGGAAGCAGTCTCTGATGCATGGTGGGGTGGGGACATGAAGGCAGCTGGGGGCTGTGGCCACACTGGAAGGTACAAAGCAGTCTGGGTTCACTTCTGCCCAAATCTCCATCTGTGAGAAAGAAAAAGTTTGTTAGGGTTTGAACGTCAGTTCTGGGAACAACTCTCTCTCTCTCTCAACAGCTAACAGCCCTGATTCCTGGCTTAGGGAAGCAATAAATGCTTATGGCTACTTTGTCCAAG
This sequence comes from Callorhinus ursinus, assembly GCF_003265705.2. NCBI lineage: Eukaryota > Metazoa > Chordata > Mammalia > Carnivora > Otariidae > Callorhinus > Callorhinus ursinus. Next base: position 142,790,777 of record NW_027397063.1, read on the forward strand.
CTTGCCTGGAACCAGCTGTCATGAAAAGGAGATAAGATCTCAGGCTGAAATGTACAATTTTTTTCCCCTAATAACAGAGTTGTTGACAGTTGTGATGCCTCTACCATTTTAACCTTCTAAAATTGTTAAGGGTCAGTCAATATTTTAAAATCATAGTGTTAAATATGCCCAAGACACACTATTGGTTAGGTTTGAAAGGTGTTTTGTGTGTGTGTGTGTGTGAGAGAGTCTAAAGTTTTGGGACTTAGAATGTTTACTTTTCTAGAGCAGTTTTTTTTTTCCAACTCCAAGAAAGTTTCTCAGAATCTTCCAGAATGCTCCTAATCTCCAGGAAAAAGCATTGCTTCTTCTAGGTTAGGGAGAGTTAGGCCAGGTCAAATATATAGGAGGACTGTGTGCATATTATCTTACCTCAAGCCATGCCTTTTCCACAGTTGTTGCCAGCACTATCCTGCCCTTCTTTCCACAGCAAGAAGAGAGACATAATCCCTCACTTTAGCTTCTCAGGTGCCCATGATTGTCCACGAATTGACTAGTCTTGACAAAATCCCTGAATTTTGGGGAGAGAGAAGCATGGTGAGTGCATCAGTCAGCTATTACTGTGTAACAAGCAACCACAAAAAATCCCAGTGGCATATAACAAAAATCACTTATGCAGCTCATAAGTGTGGGTCAGCCATATGTCTCTGTTGATCTCAGTGTGACTTGTTTATATATCACAGGTTGGCTGGAGTTTTTCTGATCAAAGTGGGGCATGGCTGAGCCATTCGGCTTTGACTGTGATGGTTGGGGAAGCTCCAGTTCTCACTCAAGTCTGTGGGTCTTGGGGAGTGTGTCTCATCCTCTCTGGACCAACAGCCGATCCAGGGCATATCTTTGTCATGCAACAGCAGAAGTTCAACAGGGAGGGGCCCCTGCAAAAGCTAGCTTTGTCTCATCTCCTAAGAGCCCATTGGCCAAAGCAAGTTTTATAGCTGATCCCAAAGTCAAGAGATGGGGAAATGCACTCACTAATGCTTACATGGGGAAACTGTAAAGTCATATGGGAAAGGGTGTGGATATAGGGATGTGTAAAAATTTGGCCCCCAGAATGTAATCTACCACATTGTGTATGAGATGCTTCTCTGCATTGCATGGAAAACATCATTGACTCTGTATTATCCTAAGCCTAGCACTCAAATTTAAAGGGATTCTTTTCTTTACCTTCCTCTGTAACTTTTTATAGCCCTCCTCTGCCCACTCCCCAAATACATCTTAAACATGTCCTCATTTACCTAGGTAGCTCTCTCTAGTTTTTGTTTGCCCAAGCCCTACCCTTGCCTTGTGTGGAATGTGGGTTCTCCTGCCTCTAAGCTGTCTTACCCAAAGACAGACCTCTCCTTCAGAACTTACATTATCACTGCCCTTTGTGGCTGCTGGTCTAGCCTTGGAGCCCTTGGAGGGATACTGCACCTCTAAATCCCCAACATCCTGCCTGCACACCGCCCAGCATGCAGTAAGTATGCTCAGTAAATATATATATATATATATATATATATACATATTTTTTTTTTTTTTTTTTTGGCCAGGAGCTGGGAGTGAAAAAGGAAGGAGAAAGAAAAGAAGAAAAGTTAGTTTTTCAAAAGCTGGGAGGAGCCAGAATTTCTGCCTCACTCAGCTGTCAGGGATCCCTGTCCCCCTTCCTTCTCACACTGGACACTTAGGACACAGCTGAGACAGCAAGTCACTGGATCAGTTCAAGTCAAGAACACCCTCAGGTCATTCAGTCTTCTGCTTCAACACCTGATTATCTTGTTCTTCCTCTAATTAGTTCACTCAGGGTTGATCAGGCGATGAGACAATCAGCTCGTACCAGCTGGGTAATAAAATACACACTTATGAGTTGCGAAACCATCTTCTCATCCTGTAGGTCTTACCTGAGGAGGTTTCTTCATGTGGTTCCCTCTCCCGGGATGCCTTTATATGCTGAGAAATCAAGGTCCAATTCCAACTCAGCCTTTTCATGAGCCCTTAATTCTAGTTAGAGAGCTCAAGCACTCCAAGGAAATCACCTCGTTGCTTTGACTCTTAGATTCTTCATCGGTAAAGCAAATCAGATTTTTAAAAGATTAAATGAGGGGTGCCTGGGTGGCTCAGTTGGTTGAGCATCTGCCTTCGGCTCGAGTCATGAACCCAGGGTCCTGGGATCGAGTCCTGCATAGGGCTCCCTGCTCAGCGGGGAGCCTGCTTCTCCCTCTGCCTGCAGCTCCCCCTGCTTGTGCTCTCTCTCTCTCTGTCAAATAAATAAATAAAACCTTAAAAAAACCTAAAAGATTAAATGAGATAACATGCAAAGTGTTTAAGACGGGCATCACACACACTGGACTTGGAAAAAAACTCCACAACCACATCCTTTTATTATGAAGATTTTAGATCTAGAAAATTTCACAAAAAGAAACACACTTCCATGTACCCTGGATGCAGCTTTAATAATTAGCAGCATTTTCCAATCTTGTTTCATCTGTCCTCTCACTTTTTATCATATTGGAGAATTTTAAAGCAAATCCCAAAGTCGTATCATTTCACCCCTAAATACATGTAGCAGCCTGTTGATAAGCATTCCCCTGTCCTTTATCTTTTCCATCCTCTATGAATCTTTGGGCTCCTAAAGCCCTCTGGTTTCTGCTGAGTCTATTTCACAGCCAATCCCCTGACTTTGCCATGCTTTTCCATTTGTTTCCTAAGGGAAATTGCAAACAAGAGATAAAGGATTTTGTTTTGCTTTGTCTCTGTGTTCAGCTATGTATCTGTTGTAACAATAATCATGGAGCACAAGACACTGTATTTGAACACATAATAAAGGAGGATGAGCACCACAGCAGGTGCCACTGATGCATGGTGAGGATCAAATGGTTGAATCTGCACTTGGAGAATGAACAAGATTAGTTGTGAATTATGTCAGCAGGGTTGGGCTGTTTAATCAGCTCATTTAGCCCTCAATTGTTGGTTGATAAAGAAGATAGCTCTACAATGTAATATAAGAGAGAAACTGGAATCCCAGGGCCATATGAGCCCTGTCTTAGAGATAAAATAATATAATTCATTCAAGGGTAACAAGCTGATAGAGGTCAGGCTAGTGCAGGCATCTGAATCTTTTGTTTTTGATTCACATCTGTGCTCTATGGAGTTTGGGTATTCTCAGAGGAGCCTCACAAGCTGACTGAGGTCATGAAGTTGGGGAAGTTCTGGGCCTCATCTCTGCTCTATGTTCCACATAAGATTTCCTCTGAAGAGAAAAGGGGTTTCACGACTACAGGAGTTTCCCTGTTCCAAAGGGTCTTGCACATTCCTTAAGATGCTCTGTGGTAGCTGATGATCTCCAAACTGCATCCTGCAATTTGATAAAGTAAGAAGTGGGGCTTAACACATTCTCTTTTGTTTACAGTATTATAGAAACACATCTAGGAGAGATGAGCAGAAATGTGTCTCTGGCAGAAAAAATTTAGTGTTTTTTTTTTTTTTAACATTGAAAGAAAGGCCATGTGACCTCAGCTCAACATTTCTAACCTCTCTGAGCCTCAGTTTCTACATCTGTAAAATGTGGCTTATCACTAGCAGTGTAGGACACTGCACCACATCTTCTTGGACCACCTGGGATCAGCACACTTCTGGTGGACAGGTCCACAGACTTCAGAGTCCCCAGATCACATTTGAGAGCAGAACTCAAGATGCCTCTCTGTTCTGCCATCGCTGGGATTCCTCTGAGGCTGTGGGAGGCTGCCAAGCCTCATGCAGGCACAATCCAAAAATGCAGAGGAGTTAATGCGCCAGGGATGACTCTCAAGTAAAGGAGAGTGGGAGTCGGCTATTAATTCCCTGGTGTCTTCCATCTTATGGCACAATTAATTCTGAGATGCGTTCTATGCAGGTCTGTAGTGTCCACAGTGGGATTGAATCCCAGCTGCCCACGATGGTAATTAATTCAATAACTCATTTTTTATTGGTGTCACTGTCCCTCAGCCTAAGACCATAGGACCCCATCCGAAGTCAAAGTGAGGTTGATTAGTTGGCTGCAACAGGGAAAATACATACCATGGGCGACTGTGAGAGAGTTAAGGAGATTTTAGTATAGGAGGACTTGTGTTGGGTGATTTTGAAAAGGTTTGTAAGACATGAGTTGATCCCCCCACTCCCGAATTGAGTGCTGAATTGGGAGCTCAGAGCAATTTGACGACTGGGTATTTTAATAATTTTTATCTAAGAGGCAGGACCAACAAAGCAGATCTTGGGTTATTGTTGATAAAGAGGCAGAACTCACTTATGTCAGAAAAAGGGGATATTTGATTATTTTCATGGTCACACAGTATCCTTATCTTTGTGTTCAGTCATGATTATGGAGTGGTCTTGCTTTTGTCTTAACCTGCCATGAGTGGTCTTATCTGATTCTTTTTGAGAGTCTATGGAAGTTTTTTGGTGTCAGCAAGCAGTTGACAACATTAAGTCCTTTTATCCTGCCTATATTGGTTTTCCTTCCTTTCCTCTTTCTCCTCACCCCTCACTGTGCTTCCTGGGATCACACTTCTAATAAACTGGCTGCACCCCCGTCTCAGCTTTGCCCTCCTGGGAACCCAAAGCAACACAAGACTCTTTTAAATAACTGGACTTGGGTTCATGGAATATCTTTAAAAATCCAGAGGCAGAGCTGGCTCCTAGAATCTTAAGGCTTTTTTTTTTTTAATACTACAATAACCGTTATATTATGGGAATTTGGACACAGTTATCTCCTCCCTACCTCAGAAATATTCACTCATGAATGAAGGAAAATTAAAAAAACAACAATAAAATGAAACATAACCACAGGAGGATTTCACAGCCTTTCCCAATTTTTGTCACCTGCTATCAGTGTTATCAGAAAGGAGCCCTCCTGTCATTATGAACAACCTTAATTAAGAGATGTTTGACCAGGAGGTTTCCTCCCACTTTTCCCCACTGAGTTCTTAGCATCCTCTGATACTCATTTGCAGTTGTGCATGTTGATACTGGACCATCCCCCATGTCATGCATGTACTCATCAGCCACTAGTCTCAGTCACAACATAGCCTATTCCTCTATTGGGAGAAAGGCCAGATGCACGGCAAAGCAATAGGAAGAGCAGCTGTTCAGTATATGGGATTATTATTATTATTATACATTGTTGTAATTAATATATTTAATCTTTAAAGTATAGCTCTAGATTTATGGAATAATTAAGCAGATAGTACACAGAGTTCCATATACTCATTGTTCAACCCTCCCCCACCCCCATCCCAAGCACAGAGTTCTTGCGTTAGTGTGGTCCACTTGGTTACAATCAATGAACCAATATTGATACGTTACTATTACCTATAATCCATAGTTATATTAAGGTTCAGTCTTTGTGTTGTACAGTTCCATGGGCTTTGACAAATGCATAAAGACATATGCCCACCATTACAGTTTCGTACAAAATGATTTCACCACCCTAAACATCTCCTGCACTTCCCCTATTCACACCTACCCTCCCTTCTCCCCTTTCTAAAGCCCCCTAGCTCTGTTTTGATAAATGGATTAGGGAAGGCAGGACACTCTTCTATGACCCTGGAATATTTAACTAGAGTGGCTTTGCTTCTTGACTTCTGTTTCATCAGGAAGGCCAAGAAGCCTCCCTCTATCTATGGCCATCCTGCACGACTATGCAGAGAGTCATCCTGAAGGAGACAATGCGTGCCAAGTGCCCTACACATGGTAGGAGGCTTGGTACAGGTTATCCCTCTCTCCTTCCTCCATTGTGGCTTAGCTGAGGCTTGGCAGTTGGAGAGAAAGGTGAGGCAGCTCTAGACACCCAGGTAATTATATATTCTTAGGATAACTCGTTTCTCTGCCTACATCCCAAGGGGATGAACAACTGGCTTCTCTGGCCCCAGGCAGGAGAGAGATCTGGTGGGAAATTTAATTTTCTTTGTGAGTTTAAGGGAATCAGAGACCAAGACTTTCATTAATCACCATGAGAACCCTCTGCTGCCCTATTGCTTATGAGTGTCACTTGCTCTGATTTGTCTTCTTGGGGCCAGCCATTCAGAACAGCCTGAATTAACCCCTCAAGATTGGTTCTGACACACCCTGACACCACCTGCTGAAGGCTGGCTCCCTCCAGCAAGACCTCCCCACCCCCTGTCACCCTCAGTCTTCCCTGACATTGGAATACTTCTTCCTTGATGCAGACTCAGTCCTTTGTGGCATGATTTCACAATACAGACATTTCTCTCTAGCACAAACTTTCATAATGCAGATTGGAAATGATGTGCTGGTTTACTGAGGAAGCTTGGTTTGCAATGTGGAGAAAGATAATGGTTTTAACATGGTGCTCGCTCCATGAATATAGGAAAAAGTTGTTGCTTGAAACTTGTACTTTGTTGGGGTGGCTCTGTGCTTGGTTTATCCTAACAGTGATGGATTGGTCAGGGTCCCACAGAAAACAGATGGCACATGCAAATATAATTTAGGAGAGTTTAATGAGAAGGTGAGTGTTTATAAAAGTGTAGATATGGTGAAAGACACCAACAAGGGATGGTGAGGCAGTGAAGGACCCAAATCTGTGGGAAGCCACTGCCTTCCGTGATGGGCAAGGGGGTGGGAATGGCAATGGGAACGTGGCAAAACCTGTAGCTGTCAGAGAGGAGCTGTTTGAACGGTGCTGTAACCTTTGAGAGAAAAATGCAGACATTTGTCAAATGTTGTATAGCTGGGAGGAGGCCAGGGATTAAACATGTAACTTCTCTCCCCTGCCCTTCAGGTGCTTGGTGGTATCTCCATCTGCCAACAGAAGCCAGAGGGAAAAAGAGCCTGGGTGATGCATTCCACCAAGGTCAGCCCTCTGGGGTCAAGGACCGGGCAAGGAAATGTGGACAAGAGCCGGGGTGCAGCAAGTAGAGAGTACCCAGCACAAGTGGGTGATAAGCAGGATAAAAGTGATATGAATGTGTGAGGAGACCAGTGAGCTACTAAATGAGCTGATGGTGAAAGGGAAACATGGACATTAGTGTTGCCCAATAGCCAAGTGAAATAAAACCCTACATGAGCTCAATGATGTTTGATTTTGCAACTATGGGATATAACCATAAAGAAAAACTCTTATTTAAAATATCTACAGGAAAAATAACTCATGAATCTAAAATTCTTGAAGCCCTACCTTTTCACCACCCCTACCCCTGTGGTCACTGAGATAATAATTATTATTTTTTTATTATAGTAAAACCCAAGTAACATAAATTTACCCTCTTAATTTTTATGGGTGTAGTACGGTATAGTTAACTATATGCACATTGTTGTACAACAAATCTGTAGAGGTTTTCCATTTAGCATGACTGAATCTTTATACTGTTAAGCAACAACTTCCCATTTCTCTCTCTCTGAAGCCCCTAACAACAACCGTTCTGCTTTCTCCTTCTATGAATTTGACTATTCTAGGTACTTCATATAAGTGGAAACATATGGTATCTGTCTTTTGTGATTGGCTTATTTCCCTTAGCCTAATGACCTCAAGGCATATCTGTGTTATAGCATATACAGTCTAAGAAAGAGATAATTTTGCTTCTTTCTTTCCAGTATGGATAGATGTTATTTCTTTTTCTTACCTAGTTGCTCTATCTAGGATTTCTAGTATTGTGTGGCATAAAAGTGGCAAGGGTCAGCATCTTACTTTGTTCCTGACCTTAGAGGAAAACTTTCAGTTTTTCAACTTTGCTTACAATGTTAGCTGTGGGCTTTTCATGTATAGCATTTATTATGTTGAGGTAATTTTGTTCTGTTCCTGGTTTGTTGAGTGTTATTATCATAAAAAGGTGTTGAATTTTGTTGAATGTTTTTTCTGCATAATTGAGATGACCATGTGATTTTTGTCCTTCATTCTGTTAATGTGCTGTATTATACTCATTGATTTGTGTATGTTGAACTATACTTGTATCCCAGCGATAAATCCCAGTTGGTCATGGTGTATGATTCTTTAAAGTGCTGTTAAATTCAGTTTGTTAGTATTTTGTTGAGGACTTTTGCACCAATATTCATCAATGATATGGGCTATAGTTTGTTTGTTTTTTTTTTTTTTCCTTTTATCTGTGTTTGGCTTTGGTTATCAGGGTAATGCTGGCCTCATAAAATGACTTTAGAAGTATTCCATCTTAAATTTTTAAAAAAAGTTTGAGAAAAATTGGTGTTAAGTTTTATTTGAACGTGTGGTAGAATTGTTTAATGAAACCATCTGGTCCTGGTCTTTTTTTTAAGGAGGATTTTGATTCTTGATTTAATTTTCTTACCAGTTACAGATCTGCTCAGATTTTCTATTTAGTCATGATTCAGCCTTGGTAGGAATTTATCCATTCCTTCTAGGTTGTGCAATTTGTTGGTTTATATTTGTTCACAGTAGTCTCATGATCCTTTGTATTTCTGTGGTATTAGTTGTAATGTCTCCTCTTTCATTTCTGATTTTAGTTATTTGAGTCTTCTCTTTTTGTTCTTAGTTGATCTAGTTAAGGGCCTGCCAATTTTGTAAATCTATTAAAAACCCCAAGTCGTAGTTTCATCATTTTTTTAATCTCTATTTTTATTTTTGCTCTAATCTTCATTATTTCATACATTCTGCTAGAGTGGGTTTAGTTTTTTTTTTTTTTTTTTAATTCTAGTTCCTTAAGGTGTGAAGTTAGGTTGTTGAGTTGGGATCTTCTTTTTTAATATAGCCATTTACTGCTATAAATTTCCCTCCTAGACTGCTTTTATTGTATTCCATAAGTGTTGGTATGTTTTTTGTTTTTATTTGTCTTGGATATTTTCTAATTTCCTTTGTGATTTCTTCTTTAACCCATTGGTTGTTCAAGAATGTGTTGTTTAATTTCCACATATTTGTGAAATTTACAGTTTTCCTACTGCTATTCATTTCTAGTTTCATTCCATTGTGGTTGGAAAGATACTCAGTATGATTTCAATCTTATATTTGTTAAGACTTGTTTTGTGACCCAACATGTGATCTCTCTGGAAACTGTTCCATGTGCATTTGAGAGGAATGTGTGCTTTGCTGCTGGTGCCTGGAGTGTTCTGTTTATACCTGTAGATCCAATTAGTATTGTTTAAGTCATTTATTTCCTTATTGATCTTCTCTGTAGTTGTTCTATCCATTATTGAAGGTGGGGTACTAAAATCTACTGAAGGAAATATTGGTTTCCTTCTTATATTTGGGACCTCTGATGTTAGGTGATACATATTTATAATTGCTATTTTCCTGTCCACTTGATCATTATGTCCACCTGTCCACCTGGTCCTTTTATCATTATATAATGTCCTTCTTTGTCTCTTGTGAGTTTTTTTTTTTTTTGACTTAAAGCCTATTTTCTCTGATGTAAGTATGGCCACTTCTGCTCTCTTTTGGTTTCCATTTGTACAGGAAAACTTTTTTCATCTTTTCATTTCAGCCTGTATGTCTTTACATCTAATGTGAGTCTTTACATCTAATGTGAGTCTCTTGAAGATGGCATATAGTTTCATCTTATTTGTTTGTTTATTTACTTCCATTCAGTCATTGCTTTTTTTTTTTTTGATTGGGTACTTAATCCATTTACTTTTAAAGTAATGACTGACAGGGCAAGACTTATCACTGCCATTTTGTTAATTGTTTTCTGTCTTTCTTGTAGCTATTTTTTCCTCTTTTTTTTCTCTTGCTGCCTTCCTTTATGTTTCATTGATTTTTTTTTTTGTATTTTCTTTAAGTATTTTCTTTGTGGTTACCATAGGGCTTATGTAAAACATAACAATTTTAAGCTGATAAAAACTTAATTCCAATTGTACACAAAAACTTTATTCTTTTACATCTCCCCACCTCACCTTATGTTTTTGATATCACAAATTACATCTTTATATATTGTATATCCATTAACATCATTTTAGAGTTATAGTTTTTTTTTAAATTTTATTTATTTATTTGAGAGAGACAGAATAAGAGAAAGAGCACAAGCAGGGGGAGCAGCAGTGGAAGAGGGAGAAGCAGACTCCCCACTGAGCAGGGAGCCAGATGTGGGGCTCAGTCCCAGGACCCCGAGATCATGACCTGAGCCAAGGCAGATGCTTAACTGACTGAGCCACCCAGGTGCCCTGAGTTATAGTTATTTTTTATACTTTTGTCTTTTAGATTGTATGCCAAAATTGAACGTGCTTTATGGACCATCATTTCAGTATTACAGTATTCTGTATTTACCTATAGATTTATCTTTACCAGTGAGCTTTACTTTTTATATGTTTTTGTTTTGGTATTTACTATTTTTTATTTCAAGTTGCAGGACTCCCTTTACCATTAAAGGTAGGTCTGGTGGTGATGTACTCTCTCAGCTTTTATTTATCTGGGAAAGTCTTTCCTTCTCCTTTGCTTTCAAAGGAAAATAAAATCATTTTTTTCAAAGGACAATTATTTCATACTTTGGGTTGTAAGCCAATACGACTTAATTTTGTTGCTCAAATTGTTCCAGCTTGGGCCATTAGGAGGTCTTTCAGTTGGCTCCTCTATCCCTTTCACATACTCCCATCATTGTGAGGTTGTTTGTTTAAGTACTGCCTTATTTCCTAACACTACAAGATACTCTGGGCTCATGTTGTATATTTCCTGCCCCAGTCCTTGAATCAGCCACTTTTCCAAGGAGCCCTGGTTCCTTTTATTGGGGAATGATTTTAGAAGCCAAGATCTGGGTGCTGGGTGTGCTGGTTGCTACTGGGGTGTCATTGTTAGGTCTTCTAAGCTGACAGAGCAAGAAAATGTATATGTACATACTAACCCATCTGTATATACATATCCATACATATTTCTGTATGTAACAATCTGTATCTATATTAAGCTAAAATTAGTTTATACTGATGTCTCCAACTGTACTCTATTACTACATGGATCATTCTAGCCTCCTTTCTAATCTTAATTGTAACTTCCCGCTCCAACAGTGAGAAACCTGGCTCCTACCATCTGCCATCGTTTACTTAATTGTTCAGTTGCATATATGTATGCAGTATCAGAGTTGTGAACTCATTATTCCCATAGGAAACTACTTTATCAACCAGAGTACAGTGCTGATGCGCAGGTTTTTCTTGCCTTTAGTTTTACAAACTCTACTCATTTCCAAAGACACTTAGATCAAAGTCTCTCCCCCTCCAACCCCTTTAGCGAAGTTATTTCTTACATTCGTAAATATAGTTATTTTACTATACTCTGCTTTCCATTCTAGGATTCTCTTGACCCCCCAAATAATTTTTAGAATTTGCATACATTAAACTTCACTCCGTGCTATAAAGTTCAGTGGGTTTTGATGAATGCATAGAGTCCACCGTTCAGGTGTCATACAGAATAGTTCCACAACCCTAAAAATTCCCTGTGCTTCACCTATTCATCCCTCCTCACAGTTGGATAATATTTGTGTGATCTGTTCTTGTACTCTCTATTCTTTCCCAAAGATCTATAGCTATATCCTTTTTTTTCCAATACCAATAGCATGCATAGAATCTTCCAAAGCATGAATATGACTCTCTCTCCGTTTATTTAGATCTTTCATCTCTTTCATTAGAGTTTCATAACTTTTCTGCAATAGGTAGTATGTATTTTGTTAGATTTTTACCTACATATTTCATTTTGTTGGGTGTAATGTGATAGTATTACTTATTCAATTTCAAATTCTAATTGTTCATTGCTGGTCTACGATATGGGTTCTGATTCCAGCCCATCCCATGCTTTTCCCATTGAATCTTGCCATCTTTGGACAGGACCAGAGGCCAAAAGAGCCTATATTCTTAGGTATAACAGTAACATTGATGTTTTCCATGTTACTGAAGAAAGGGAAGGCTGGCACCTTCCTTCTCTGTGTTTTTGGAAGGCAGCCTAACTTTGGACCTCACATTCACCTCTGTAGAGGATTAGTTCTTTTGTCACCTTATGATCTGGATTGATAGAGATTTTTTTCCCTTAATAATTATGAATGATACAGAACTTTAACTCTACATGGAGGATAGTAGCTGGCTCATTGGCTATGTCTGGATTCTCCTCTCTGGCCCCAAATTTCGCACACAGAATGTGTCTACCCTCAAGGAGGGAGCTAGACTTTTATACACATCTACCTGTCAGTCACTGGCCACGGGCCACAGAGGGAGGATGTAAACTCCTGGGAGCCTCTGGCTTTCTTTGCTTATATTGTGGCAATGCAGCTCTGGTAGAACAAGGGCAGTTCTCGGAGGAAATCCCCAGAAGTAAACTGTTAGGAGGGGGGAATGCAGAGGCTAGAGAGGGACGTGTCTAAATAGTGGGAAGATCAAGGGGATCTGGGTGGAACACTGCCAGGAAATGTCCCCTTAGAGTCCTATGTACTGAGAATGCATGGCGGTTAGGGGCAGCTTTAGCAGGATTTAACATTGTGACAGTCCTTCCCATTTTCATTTCTCTCTCCTGATCTGAGGTGCCTCTGGCCCCTTTCTTCACCATACTTAATAGAGAAAAGACTCTTTTACAATGCTTTGCATTTTCCTCTGGAGAGAGACCATCAGTCTTCTGCATCCTTTATTTACAAAGTCATGGGGCTTCCCATTTCACTTCTCATGGTGTCAGAGCCCAAGACTGTAGCAGATGACCATATTCCTTGTTTCAAAAAATATATATATTTACTGGAAATATATACAAAATATATTTATAAAAATGTATTTTTACTGGAAGATAATGATTTAGTTTTTTGATTATTCATGCAGTTTGATATAATTTACTTTTAATTATCACATGTCTTAGGGGACTGGGAGGTGAGAAGAGAGAAAGTAATACTCAAATGGGCCTAAAATTCAAATGAGCTTGGTTAATACTGAGCTCCTTATTATTATATGTTGACCCTTCCTACATGGTTTTTGCATTAATGTGACTCATTTAAATAGGACACATTTCCCTAAAAGTATTCATAATTTGCACAGATGCTGTTGGTAAATTTATTATTGATTTTGGATGATGAGAGAAAAGCAGATCATTGATCAGTTCTAGAAGCTAAATTTAGTAGCTGAAGGCAGTGGACATGTGACTCCTCTTCTGTCTGGAGTGAGGGTAAAGATGAGGCAGGACCTTTAAGACTTTTTCCTTTCCTACCTTCCAACTGCCCTTCCTTCCTGCATGCAGATAGGACATTGACTGAGGTGGTGACCTGACCCTTCGTTCCCACACTCCCCTTCTGCTCAATGTAGTTCATGTCAGTGATGCATCTGTGGCCACTGCCTTTGTGCTATTTCAGCTGGCTGGTCCTCACCATTCTGGATGTTTCAGGCGTCCTGCAGCAGCTAAAGCAAACACAAATTAACATATGTGTATGTTATCCTGGCACACTTAATGTAAAGAATAATTGTTATCTTAAGGACTTGTCAGGACAATACAGGTCAGTTTAAGACTTGTTTTGTTTTAAGAAATCAGACCTCACACAAAACTCTGCCAGTAAGCACTTCTCAAAAGGCAGTTTAAATGAGAATCCACTGAGGATTATTAGGCTTCTACAGTCCCTTGAATATAAGGTTAGCAATGCCACATTATTAAAATCTGTGTTAACTAGGTACCTAATCTAATTAAATTTCTCTCTCTTATATTTCCTACTATATTTACTCATAAAGCACAGTTGCAAGCTGATATACACAGAGACAGAACTCATGAAGGACTGAGGGGTTTCCTGAGACATGGGACTTCTGTGCTAAAACCAGGAAATTCCCAGGCAAGCCAGGAATTTAGCTGTTCAAGCTGGAACACTCAACACATTGACACACAATGCAAACTGGGCACCAACCTTGACCTTAAGATGCAGGCTTCTGAGTTCATTCTGACTCTACTGCTGTGGGTCATTGGTGACTCCATTCTTCCCTAATTCCCTCTGTTCAGTCTACTATCAAACCTTTGTATGAGAGGGTTCCGGATTTACTCACATCATATTCAAATGTGGAAAGAAAAGCTCACCTCTTCATTTCTCTTATTATAGATCCAGCATTCCTCCAGAGCCTCCTCACCTGCTACATACTATGAAATGCCTGGGTCTTCCAGAGCTAGCTGGGTGGGCTTCCTTTTTCTCTTGTTGGGTGTGGGCTACCCTCCATCATGTCATCCTCTTTGCTGATACAACATTTGCCCTGCTTTCTTTTCAGACATAATCGATTTGATGCAGGCAGAGAAACTGGCTTCCTGGTAAGGGGGCATAAATTGGAAAATATTTACAAAAGTTTGACTTGTTATATTCATTCAATGTACCATGATAAAGTTTTGCTCTTGAACCAAATTCAAAGATAAATATAACAAATGTGGTATAACGACATACATCTCTGCTGGTATTTTATAACTAGATAGCTCTAGAGGAAGGGAGTTAAGACCAATGAAGAGTGGAATGATGGTTTTGGAGGATTCTTCAGTCTCACTGATAAATTTCCTCTTCCCCCGCCTCTTAGGCAGGCACAGCTGGGGTAGCCTGCCTTGTGAGCCAACAATCTCCCTATTGTTAGGATGTTTCAGGATCAGGGGAGCCTCTGTAGGGCTCCTTTTTTTTGTACTGCTCTTGTGAAAGCATCCTGACCTTAGCAGTGTATCTGTTATTATTGATACAGAACCTTCATCTCTCATTATCTGTAAACTGGTAATGGATGAGTGGTTTTTTTTTTTTTTTAAAGATTTTTTTTTTAATTTATTTGAGAGGGAGAGAATGAGAGAGAGCACGAGAGGGAAGAGGGTCAGAGGGAGAAGCAGACTCCCTGCTGAGCAAGGAGCCTGATGTGGGACTCGATCCCGGGACTCCAGGATCATGACCTGAGCCGAAGGCAGTCGCTTAACCAACTGAGCCACCCAGGCGCCCCGATGAGTGGTTTTAAATTCTCTTCTGATGGAATGAATGTATAAAGTTTCACATTTCCTAGAGAATAATTTCACAGAGCCATTTCTATAAGAGGCACGTTTTTACAGTTAGTTGAATTTACTATCCCAGTAATGACAGTTAAAGATATTTTTCAGGAGATATTCACCCTTCTCCCTGTTATTTACTGCCCAACTGCTAAAACTGTAGATTTACATCTGGCATCTTTTTTTTTTTCCTGGTTTTTACATGTTTAACTTTCTCTTTTGGTAACAGCACCTTTAGAGGAGATGGTGTATGAATTTTGGATATAAACATGACAACCATGAATACTAATAACCCCTGTGTTTCAAATGCAAATATGAGATACAAAAAAAAACCTGTTCCTTTGTTCTCTTTGGCTCTAGAAACATTTACTACTCTTTTTAAAAAGCGTTTCTTCTCCCCTCAAAAGTTCAACATTTGTAACTGCAAGAATCAGAAGGGATGACTGTTAATTACACGTACTATTTGGAAAGCAAATAGATAACTCCTTCCCTAAGCTAATTCTAGCACATCCAGGGTGTATAAATCCATGTCCAGTCATTGGATTACCAGGAGAAACAAAGTTTCTTGAAATTTTTTTCCTTGATCTTATTCTTTTTGTGTGAATATACTTATTTTAAATCCAAGACTGGAGTATTGGTTGTCTGTTTGCATAACAAATTGCCACACATCTAGAAGGTTAAAGCAATACTTACTTATTAACTCACAGGTCTGTAGATCAGAAGTCCAGTAAGGTATGGTTGGATTCTCTCCTCTAGGGCTCAAAGATACCTTCTTACCTGGAAGCTCTCAGGAAAGAATCAGTCTCCAAGTTTACTTGGGTCATTGGTAGAATCCAGTTCCTTGTGGTTGTAGGACTAAGATCTTATTTTCTTGCTGGCTGTTGGCTGGAGCTCACCCTCAGCAACTAGGTTGCTTGTAGGTTCTTTTCACATAGCCTTCTTCATGTTCAAGCCAACAGTGGCACGTTGAATCCTCCAGATGTTTGAATCACTGACTTCTTTTGCCATCAGCCAGAGAAAACTCTCTGCTTTTAAAGAACTCAAGTAACTAAGTGAGGACCATCTGGATCATCTCCCTTTCTTAAAGTTAACTATGCCATATAACATAACCTAATCACGAGAAAAATTTCTCATCATATTCACAGGTTCTTCCCACTCACAAACGGCAGAACTTTTATCAAAGCAAATGTCACTTCACGGTCATCTTAGAATTCTGCCAAACAGGATTGGTGATAATGATTAAAGGTAATGTGGTCATCAGTTTCTTTGTGCATTGAAAAGAAGATCTTTTGAGTCTTGAATCTCATGTTCACAGCTAGGCAAAATATGATGATAAGGATAAAAATGTTTAATTTTTATATATTAGAAAATCCACAGCATGATTATATTCCCTGGAAAAAAGAGAGAAAGAAAGGGAAGATAGAAGGAAAAAAATTACTGGAAGGAATTGTCAAAAAGAAAATCACAAGCCCAAGGTGTAGTCACTTATGCTAGGCCATGTCCTCAAACCGGGGTTTAATACCTAACCTAAGTGCAGTTTCACCTTCCTCCAGAAATGTATTCTCAATGCGTCAGTCAGGAATTTTCTGGTCAGCACTGTGAGGTAAACTGTCACATGGGCTGTCCATCCCCTAAAGGAAGGTGATGTAATCGGCCTCTGCTCTCATCGTTAACGGAAGGTGACCTTGACTGGAACAATCTTTTCTTTTCTTTTCCTAGTAATTCTTGCCCCACCTTCCTTCCTATAAAAACCTTCCACTTTGTACAACTCCTTTGAGCATCTCTCTACTAGATGGGATGCTGCCCGATTTATGAATTGTTTAATAAAGACAATTAGGCTTTCAAATTTTTCAGATGAATTTTTGTTCTTTAATAGAATGATAAACTTCAAATGTTATATTTCTCCATATTATGCAAATGATGCCTGCCTACTTTATAGTTTTTGTGCTTTTCTCTTTGAGCTGAGAGACAGGTGACTTGAATTCTAATCTCTGCACCACTTCCTAACTATAGGACTCTGGAAATTCTCCAGGCTTCATTTGATTCATGAAGATAATCAGAGTGCACTTTCCTGAAGACAAGCAACCTTGAGGGCCTGTCTGACTCTAAGATGCAGGAAGTTGGGTGTGAATGAGATGTGAAGGATTCACCCAATTGTGCAGAGTGGAAGCTGTGTGTTTTGTGCTTCCTAATCCAGGAATCTGACTGGTCTGGCTTCTTGTTGGGCCTCAGGTAGTTCCCATGGGTGGCCCGCCACTCTCCTTCCTCCTTCCTCCTTCCTGGAAAAGTGAAAGCTTCAAATCTCATTGGGATTTTTCTTCTTTTTTCAAATCACATTTATGGTGTAGGCAGAACCTAAATGCAAGTCTATTTGCAAAGCTGTGAATATTTGATGGGCAGGACAGCAAAGTCCAGTAGGACTTTGCTTAAAAGTCCATCAGTGACATGTAAGGCATCCTGGAATGGAGAGTGGAAAAGGAGGTGGACTTCAGCTTTCCCTCCTTTCATCCACTTTTAGCTAGCTTGCTCACAGCCTCTAGGGAGCTTCTCTCCTCAAAAGTCCCACTCTTTCCACATTCTTTTTGGTCCTCAGAGCTTGAAACCCTCTGCTGTCTCATCCTCCTCACCAGCTGTCAATCATTCCATTTCCTCCCCTCTCCTCCCCTCCCCTCCCCTCCCTTCCTCTTTTCTTTTCTTCTCTTCTCTTCTCTTCTCTTCTTTTCTCTTCTCTTCTCTTCTCTTTTCTCTTCTTGATAGAACTCTAGAAGGCCAAGGATCCATGAAAATAGGAGAAAGAATGAAAGACAGCCATATTCTGTTAAAATAATCAGAGTTTCACACTGCCAATCAAGGCTTAGCAAAATTCCTGTATACCATTTTTGTTTACAGAACCACTTCTTTTCTTAGTGTGATTTGGGTTGTCCCCTTCTGTTAATATGGATTGGTACATGCCCACTCCTGTAACTGAGTTGCTTTGGGTTTCTCTTGGGAAGAGTATGTAAGTTTCTCTGCTCACTAGCTGTTTCAATGCCTGGGCAAACACCAGTTTTATTCTTCATATTTGTGGTTTAAATCTTCCTTGCACTTGGGAATACCATTTTTCTCACACATAAGGTTTCATTTCTAAAAAGTTAAGTCAAAATTTGCATGTGCCACTGGATGATGCCATTAAACGGGTCAATATTAATAAATCTAGGATGTTCAACTCAAAGGTTTTAATTGATCATTGAAGAAAATAGGCTCAAAATACTCTAGACTATTGTTGCTTTCCAAATTGAGATGGGAATAGGGTCCTATATTAATCTGTTTATTTGAATTGAAAAGTGAAATTAGATTATCTGGATGGAAAGGAACTCTGATTTGATGATTGGTTTGATGTTAGGAGTGGCATTATCATCAGGTTATATGAAAATAGTCTACCCGCTGCTACAGGCTTAGTTATAAAATAAAAGCATCCCAATGTTCATAGCAGCAGTGTCCACAATAGCCAAACTGTGGAAGGAGCCGAGATGAATGGATAAAAATGATGTCATACATATATACACTGGACTATTACTCAGTCATCAGAAAGGATGAATACCTACCATTTGCATTGACATGGATGGAACTGGAGGGGATTATGCTAAGTGAAATAAGTCAGGCAGAGACAGACAATTAGGATATGGTTTCACTCATATGTGGAACATAAGAAATAGGGCAGAGGACAACAGGGGAAGGGAGGGAAAACTGAAGGGGAAGAAATCAGAGAGGGAGACAAACCATGAGAGACTCTGGACTCTGGGAACCAAACTGAGGGTTACAGAAGGGAGGGGGGTGGGAGGGATGGGGTAACCAGGTGATGGGTATTAAAGGGGGCACGTGTGGTAATGAGCACTGAGTGTTATACCCAACTAATGAATCATTGAACACTACATAAAAAACTAATGTTGTATTATATGTTGGCTAATTGAACACAATAAAAAAAAAATAAGGCTGTTACCAAAAAAGAAAAAAAGTAAAAGCATCCCCTCATGAAATATTGCCTTAGCACAGTTGAATTAAAATTAGCTGTATTGTATTTCCCCATCCCTTTTTGAGTATATTGTGTTAAACAAGGTGACCATAAATGAGAATATCTGGGATAGCCAGATATAATTAACAGTCACTTGACAGGTCCTGATTAAGTTCTCTACATGTACATCCTAGAAACCGAAAAAGTGAATAAACAGAATGACTGTGTAATAAAATATTTTGCCAAAAACATCATTTCCTATTTGTTGCTTTCAGCAAAATTGAAGGAAGACAAATTAAGTTGTTAGCATATAGATCATTAAAATTAGTTTTTGATGGTGGATCGTCATGTGATTTTTGGTATATAATGAAGAGTTCAAAGAATTGAATACATTGCTATGGAAATCTCTTTATAGCTATAGTTATGTAAACAAAGTTTCTCGATGCTCTTATCTATAAAAATGAAAATTAGTTAAGAAATTAATGCTAAGGGGTGCTTGGGTGGCTCAGTCTTTAAGTGTCTGCCTTCGGCTCAGGTCATGATTCCAGGGTCCTGGGATCGAGCCCCATATCAGGCTCCCTGCTCAGCCCTCTCACTGTCTCTCTCTCTCTGTCAAAGAAATAAATAAATTCTTAAAAAAAGGAAATTAATGCTGAATCTTGCTGTTTTTGTGTTTATAGTATTTATGCCCAGATATAGGACATATTTTTAAAAATTTCATATCATTAAGAGATGTGTTTCCTATAAAAATTTATTTATGTTTAACAATTATTTTTCAGAAATTATAATATATTTTTGTGTTTTGATATCTGTTTGCAATAATTATAATGATAATTCAGTTAGAAGAAAGTTTTTAAATTTTAAATGATCAATTGGATGTAGACCAAGAGCTGGCATCCAGGAGCAGAGCACTTTACTCCTACCTCAGAATGGATGGAGACCAGGAATTGAACCCTTATGCCCAAGCAAAGTAGGATTTCATCCAGCAATTCTCCCAGATTGTCAAGGTGCTGATCGAGGATGGCATGGGCCACCCAGAGACAGGAGATGGAATTGCCTGGCTTAAGGAGGTCTTGGAGTACAATGCTATTGGAGGCAAGTACCAGTGAGGTGTTGACAGTGCTGATAGCTTTTCAGGAGCTGGTGGAGTCAAGGAAGCAGGATGCTGATAGCATCCGGCAGGCCCTGACTGTGGGCTGGTGTGTGGAACTGCTCCAAGCTTTCTTCCTGGTGTCAGATGACATCATGGATTCATCCCTTACCTGGCAGGGGCAGATCTGCTCATATCAGAAGCCAGGCATAGGTTTGGATACCATCAAAGATGTTTTGTTTCTGGAAGCATGTATCTACCACCTGCTGAATCTCTACTGCCAGGAGCAGCCCTGTTACCTGAAATTGATTGAGCTTTTCCTACAGAATTCCTATTAGACTGAGATCAGACAGACCCTGGACCTCATCACAGCCCCCCAGGGTAATATGGATCTTGGCAGATTCACTGAAAAGAGGTATAAATCTATTGTCAAGAACAAGATGGCTTTCTATTCATTCTATCTTCCTGGGGCTGCTGCCATGGATATGGCAGACATAGGGAGAAAAGTATGCCAACACCGAGAAAATCCTGCTGGAGATGGGGGAGTTCTTTCAGATTCAGGATGATTCCCTTGATCTCTTTGGGGACCCTAGTGTGACAGACAAGATTGACACAGACATCCAGACAACAAATGCAGTTGGCTGGTGGTTCAGTGTCTTTAGCGGACCTCTCTAGAACAGTGCAAGATCCTTCAGGAGAGTTATGGGCAAAAGGAGGCCGAGAAGGTGGCCCCGGGTGAAGGCGCTATAGGAGGAGCTGTACCTGTCAGCTGTGTTCATATGATATGACTTGGACAGCTACAGCCACCTGATGGGCCTCCTCAAACCGTGCCCTGACCCCAGCCATGTTCCTGGGGCTAGCATACAGGTCTACAAGAGGAAAAAGTGACCTAAAGATGGAGAGGGCGGGGAGGGGAGTCTCTCAATAAATTGTCTAGCCAAAAAAAAAAATGATCAGTTGGATTTATGTTCTCAATTGTTCACTCATCACCCTTGCAGTAAAGGGAGTACATTTCCCCACTCCTTTGACGTTGGACTTGACCATGTCACTTAGTTTAAGCAATGGAATCTTAGCAGGTGGGATGTAAGTAAAGATTTTAAATGTGTTTGTGTGATTTGTCTCACATCTTGAACTTATGCCATTCACCTTGATAAGAAAATGCCTAGGTGCAATGTTTTTCAAGTTTCTCTTAGAGTATATGTGAACAAGAAGTTCGAGGCACCACTATGGATATATATGACTGGAAGATATCTTTCAGATCCTTTGGGACAAGGACCTTTAAAGACCCTAAAGTCCCAAGTGCAAGCATTGTTATACACATGAAGGTTGGCATCTGATCTGCTTTCCGGGTTTGCTTTGTGATGTCCCACCCAAACTGTAGTTTCATTGCTAAAAAAGAGATGTATATAAAACCCAAGTTATCTAGATCTTTGCCCCATGATCTACGAACAGTCACACAAAGGCAACATTTGAAAATGAAATCTGGCAAGAATATAGAGAAATGTCTTAATTCACCTATGAAAGAAGACATTGAGAATCTTCTGTAACTGCAAACTAGGTTCAATCTTAGCAATTTCCCCATTTTGGATATTACATTAAATTATTTCTATATAGGAAACTCCCTAAGACTGAAGCTCTGAAAGTGGAGGTTTGTGATCCCAGGGGCTCTCATGTGAGTGAAGACCACAGCTTACTCAACGTCCAGGAGAAACATGGCTCCACTTCCTGGGATATTCCCAGTAAATACCAAATTAAGTCTGGAACTTCTGTGGAACAGGATGCAAGGTATTGGTTGATGAACTTTAAAAAACTTCTAGGAAATTTTGAAATTATGATAGGATCTACCAGCCCCACCTCCAGGACTCGTGTACACACAGTTAACCCTTTTCTGCTGGTAGGGATTCTTCAGTGAAATGCTGGAGAAACCGACTTTAATGGCTTCACCTGCTTAAGGTGGTCCTTGTTGCCTTGGGGAGAGAAAGGATCGCAGACATCACTAATGCCTATACTTCATGTTGCTCAGATGCAGCCCTTGTGATCGGTCATGCTGCTGGCCCTTTTCCTGAGCCATTCTACATTTTGGGTTTGAGAGGAGTTTGTGGAAGTTCTGGAGGGTTTTCTTCTTGGCTGACATTCAAAGGGAAACTGTTTTTGCTTGGATTACAAGGAGGTCGATATCTCATTAACAGCGATGACAGATTGTAGGAGCTCTAAGACAGCCTCATACCAAATGTGAAACAACCAATATGTTTATGAAATCATTTAATCCATAATCACAGTGTATAATGAAAGGCACTGGTGCCTTGGCATCGGCATTTACAAGGCCGACACCATGATATGTTTCTGCGAATTACAGATTCAGCAAACTGTGTAATTTATGAGTCATGAGAAAAAAGGATCCATCTGGGCAGTTCTCGAAGCTTGTTGAGGCAAGGTGACATCGTTAATCAACCTGAATATAAAAAGCACACTATTGAGTTATTTCACTGTTCTGTGCAATGCCACATTCCTCTGGTCCTTACTGTTTTCTGAGGGATTGGGGAAACAGAGGGGGTAACATTCTTTTCAACTTTGCTGCAAAGATGCTATAGATATGGTGCAATTATTTTCTTTTGCAATTCAGAGGCAACAGAACTATGACTTGGAGGTCACTGCTTGTATTGACCTTGAAAAATTACTTGAGTTACCTTTCATCAGAGAGCTCGAGAGCCATAATTTGGCCCTAAACAAGACTGCAGACGGAGCATCTGTGAGATTTCTATGGACTCTGGGCTTTCTCATCATTTTCCATGGTAGAATGCAACCCCTCTCTGAACTCTGGCCACAATGATCTCCATTCCAATGGGTCATTACCTTGCTCACAGCTATTTATTTCTTTATGACCACCTTAGAAAGGCCCCATATGTTGGCCTCTACAATCGCATCTCTGTGTTGTGTTTGGGACTGCAGGTCAAATTTAATATATATTCAGCAAATCCATGCCTACCATGATCTGTGGGGTCTTTATCTGGAAGGTGATGATAATAAGATTAATTCTTATGGTGGTCATGAGAATAAAATAAAATGAGCACACTGGTGCCCAATCAATGCCAGTTTGAGTTCCTTCCCCACACCAGTTATACATACTCAATAGATACTCCCAGGATGGAGAAAGAGTGCTGGGGTGTAGCGACATGCTCTCTCAGTTTTTATGGGTATAGGTGATGTTCAGAGCTTGTAGGATGAACATCAAAAGAACCAGACAAGTATTGGTTGCATATCATTGTAGCACGGGTTACATACACATTTTCTCCTGCTATTTCATGTTCTTTAAAACCCACAATTTGAGGAAAAAAGGTATAATTTCATCTGTTAAATTTCAGCTCCTCTTATGGCCCTCAAGTGCATTGCTCTCTGCAATAGCATTTTATCCATACCATTCTTCTGGATTTTTGTATTAGAGCTGGATTTAGTATAAAGCACTAAAAGTGCTTTCTGTGAGTTGCCAGAATTCATGGCGGTAGTGGCTTGGTATTGGAATCCAGTTCTAGGTTTCCCTACATCTGTCTCCTCCCTACTTTTGTTTCTCATTATATTTGGGATGTCTGGGTGATTTGGGCTATGGTCAGATGTGGCCAGGGGATCTGAAGATCACATCTTACAAACCTTAGTCCATCCTCGGTATTCACAGGTACACCTCTTTCTGGCATAAGAGAATTGTTTCATACTCACGACCCAGTCCTGGGGTTTATAAAAATAGAAATATAGAAATATTAGATCAACTTTTACTTTTTAGAAAGAGTCACCATTCCTGTTATGATTAGAGAAATAATTAATGGTGCAGACACAGATATGGTAAGAATGTTCATTGCAGCTGTGTTTATAAGAGCAAAAAAAGAAAAATTGTAATTATCCATAATTATTATTGAGATATCAACTTCTTTGTAACCTTCACAAAAAGTAATTCCACTGCAAATGTCAGTCCAGAAGAAAACACTCTAAAGCCACTTCAGCCCTGCAACTCTTCTCAAGCACAGCATCTAGAATGGCTTCAAGGAGATGGTCAGTGGCAGGGCTGGAGGGGAAAGGGCCATAACTCTAAAATACAAAATTTATTCCTGTCAACAGGAACCACTTTAAACAACAGGAAGCAGTCATAAAGCCTTGTCTCTCCAATGTTCTCAGTACTGAGAAGAGTGAATGACTGCACCTGGGGGACAATGGGGTGGGGTGAGGAGATGTAAGTCATCCGGAATCATACTCATATTTTCCACCCAAATTTCAAAATCTCCTACAAGTCTTAGGTTTTATCTTTAAGAATTAATACACATTCTATGTTTTACTCCACAACAATTCACACGTTATTTTAATATTTAGCAAGTTTGAAGTTACTGCTATTAAAGTAAAATTGATGCCCTGAGAAGCTATGCCATGTTTTTCCTAGGCTTTGAAGACCTTGTGACCTTCTGCCAAGGGTCAGTTATCCTAGGTTAAGGCCTGAGGGCGAGTGCAATTTCTCTTTTATTAGACATATTTTCTGACACCCTATCTTAGAAATGGCTGATCTGATGGTCCCCCAGGCAGTGGTAACTCTTGGGAAGTAGTCTTGCCAAGCTATGGAACATGTCACGAGCAAAGCGGAGTGATGAAGAGGACAGATGGTGAAGGTGCTCTCAGGAGAAGCATAGAGATAATCTGGCAAAGAGAAGTGGCCTGGGTCCTTGTTGAGGATCAGCCTATTTAGCTTTGTCTCAGCAAGAACATCTTGTAGCCGGGTATGGATACAGGAGGAGCATCTGATTCTGGGGAATGAGGCAGGTGCAGCACAGATAAAATGTGAGGACCAGTGAGTTGTTCTGGCTGTAGTCAAGACTGGAATGAGGAGAAATAAGACCTAGTCTAAGTACTGGGCTGTCTTGAAGGAGGTGGGAAAGCAGGGCTTAGTCTGCAAGTCACGTGGGGCCAGAGCAGAATTTCTGTCTTGGTTCCAGGCCCCTAGATGGGATAGTACTCAAGGGACACTTGCAGAGGGGGACCAGATAGGCTGGTCTTTGGTGGGAGAGGGATTGCATTCAGGCTTTACCTAAAATCAGGGGCTGAAAAAGACGGCCTCCCAACTCCATTGGCAGCCCCTGGACTTCTCTGGTTTTAGAAGGATGGTACTGGAACCGAGTCCATGGACTGATGTGTGTGCAAGGGTGGAGGGCTAGCAGCCAGGGCAAGAAGAGAAAAGGAGAACACATATATAAAGCAAGTACACAATATCAAAGGCAGGGGAGTCTGAGAGTAATCACTAGCCAATGAGTCATAAGAGGGGTTACTCAGAAGTGACTGTATTTCTGGTAGTGTGTGTCATCAAAGGAAAGTGAGAGGTTGGCTTTCAGTGTAGTCTCAGCTTGGGGATAATGAGACAACATTTGGTTAAAACTAAAAGTGTTCAGGCATAGATTTACGGTGAATGAATCACACAGATGATCAACTTGGGGTTGAAAAGAGGTTTGGGATTTTTCAGAGCTTCATAATTCACTAGAATGGCTTGGTCTTCCAAGCAGATAGACAATTCCTTTTTTAATTTTTTTTATGAGAAGAGAAATATGGGTTTGTTTTTGTGCAGGAGGCCTGGTTCCCTTCTTTCATTGTCATTATTTTAAATATGGAACCTAATTGGACAAGTAATGGTGAAAAAACATGGGATGCATGAAATAGGAAGGCAAAGGCTGAGGAATTTATGACTTTATGAAATTCCTTTGAAGTCACATAGCTGCATCTGGTATTTTACATAATAAAACTGACTATATAAGTAACTCTTTTTGATATAAAATAAGTATCCAAGAATTATATGTAATACTATGTGAAAAGGACTGTCTATATTCTGCCCCTAAAAATCCTTTAAAAATTCATTTGGTTCAAAATGGGATATTTTTGATACAAACATGAAAAATATTTTTGGCTGTAACTAGGCTGCTTGATGTTCACTGTGAATGTCCAAATGAATAATTCTTTTCTTTATTCTCATTTTCCCTTCATTGGAAATCTAACAGCTAAAACCAGGGTGAACACTATAATCTTTATGAGACCCACTGAGCACCCTGACCTCTGCAAGAGATGCCTGCTGGCTACATGGACTCTATCTCATCTTTTTCACGGTGGCTTAAGTTTGGAGAATAGGAAACATACTTGGTAAAGAAAATCCATATGGTAGATTTTCTCGTGTTTGCTTTCTGTAGGAAGATGGTGAAATAATTCACTATACTCTGATGCTGTGGAGGAAGGTGTCATCATCATCATCACCACCATCATCACAACATCATCATCATCACCATCACCATCATCACATCATCATCACCATCACCATCACCATCACCATCATCACATCATAACCATCATCATCATCACCACCATCATCATGATCACCACTGTCACCATCATCACCACCATAGTTTTAAAGACATGACATATTTATTTACTCGTATATTTATATATTGATGTAGTACTGTGTTAGGTATTGGACAGTCACAGAATCAGCCTTAAATAGTTGCTGATTGCTCATCTTCCCATCATTATAGGGAAGATGCAGATGTTAGGCAAGTCTGCGAGTACACTAAGCAGAATGTGGCTGGTGAAAGATACCTGCCTTGAACCAGCTCAAATGAGTTCTAAACATAAGTTGTTATTATAAACAAATAAATAAATAAACAAAAATTATAGTAGCAAAGCTATACAGAAAACCCTGGGGGTTCCAAGCTAAATAGGAAAGATTACAGCTTCATGATGTTATCTATGGGAAAACCAACTCTTAAAGCTTGAGCTAGGTAGCTGATTAATATCAGATTTTAGAAACTCAAGGGAGAGTTCTGCCTGAGATTGCTGCTTTTATTGCCATTATGTTAACATCTTGCTGTATCTGTGCTCAAAGGAAAGCAATATTTTATTTTATTTTATTTTATTTTATTTTATTTTATTTTTTATTTTTAAAGATTTTATTTATTTATTTGACAGAGAGAGACACAGTGAGAGAGGGAACACAAGCAGAAGGAGTGGGAGAGGGAGAAGCAGGCTTCCCGCTGAGCAGGGAGCCCGATGTGGGACTCGATCCCAGGACCCTGGGATCATGACCTGAGCCAAAGGCAGACGCTTAACAACTGAGCCACCCAGGCGCCCCAGGAAAGCAATATTTTAATAAATCAAGGACATTTCTCACACTTCAATCTCCATTTTACCTGCTCTGTTATAGATTGTGACCTGATTTCAAAAGTACAGCTGATTATGATAGCTATTTCTAAAGGGTGAGATGAACCAGACCACCACACCAAGAGTGAGTCTGAGCTGGAATTGACTTTTAGTTCAATCATTTGCTGGGTAACTTTGCATAGGTTAATCTCTCTGAGCATCAGTTTCTTCCTTAATGTAAGACCTGTTTGGTTTATAAAGTTTATAATGTGGATCAACTGAGTTAATAAAGGTAAATGCATTCAGAAAACTGTCAAGTAGTATTCACACGTGAATTGGTGTGATTATGTCTATTTTTATAGTTTTACTGGTATTTTAACATCCCTCATTATTCTACCTTTTAAAAATGTTCTTGAATATTCTCCAGATTAATTTGGAATTATTTTGTCAATTTTTTCAAAGTATTTTGTTGTGACTTTCATTTTTTTATTATGTTATGTTAATCACAATACATTACATCATTAGTTTTTTTTCTACTCTTTGTTTTAAATTTTTTTATTGTTATGTTAATCACCATATATTACATCATTAGTTTTTGATGTAGTGTTCCACGATTCATTGTTTGTTCATAACACCCAGTGCTCCATGCAGAATGTGCCCTCTTTAATACCCATCACCAGGCTAACCCATCCCCCTACCCTCCTCCCCTCCAGAACCCTCAGTTTGTTTTTCAGAGTCCATCGTCTCTCATGGTTCGTCTCCCCCTCTGACTTACTCCCCTTCATTCTTCCTCTCCTGCTATCTTCTTCTTTTTCTTTTTTCTTAAAATATGTTGCGTTGTTTCAGAAGTACAGATCTGTGATTCAACAGTCTTGCACAATTCACAGCGCTCACCGTAGCACATACCCTCCCCAATGTCTATCACCCAGCCACCCCATCCCTCCCAACCCCAACCACTCCAGTAACACTGTTTGTTTCCTGAGATTAAGAAGTCCTCATATCAGTGAGGTCATATGATACATGTCTTTCTCTGATTGACTTATTTCACTCAGCATAACACCCTCCAGTTCCATCCACGACGTTGCAAATGGCAAGATCTCATTCCTTTTGATGGCTGCATAATATTCCATTGTGTATATATAACACATCTTCTTTATCCATTCATCTGTCGATGGACATCTTGGCTCTTTCCACAGTTTGGCTATTGTGGACATTGCTGCTATAAACATTGGGGTGCATGTACCCCTTTGGGTCCCTACATTTGTATCATTGTGGTAAATACCCAGTAGTGCAATTGCTGGATCGAATGGTAGCTCTAATTTCAACTGTTTGAGGAACCTCCATACTGTTTTCCAGAGTGGTTGCACCAGCTTGCATTCCCACCAACAGTGTAGGAGGGTTCCCCTTTCTCCACATCCCCGCCAACATCTGTCGTTCCCTGACTTGTTAATTTTAGCCATTCTGACGGGTGTGAGGTGGTATCTCATTGAGGTTCTGATTTGGATTTCCCTGATGCTGTGCGATGTTGAGCACTTTTTCATGTGCCTGTTGGCCATTTGGATGTCCTCTTTGGAAAAATGTCTGTTCATGTCTTCTGCCCATTTCTTGATTGGATTATTTGTTCTTTGGGTGTTGAGTTTGATAAGTTCTTTATAGATTTTGGATACTAGACCTTTATCTGATCTGTCATTTGCAAATATTTTCTCCCATTCTGTCGGTTGTCTTTTAGTTTGTGGACTGTTTCTTTTGCTGTGCAAAAGCTTTTTATCTTGATGAAATCCCAGGAGTTCATTTTTGCCCTGGCTTCCCGTGCCTTTGGCGATGTTTCTAGGAAGAAGTTGCTGCGGCTGAGGTCGAAGAGGTTGCTGCCTGTGTTCTCCTTTAGGATTTTGATGGACTCCTGTCTCACGTTTAGGTCTTTCAAACTTTTGGAGTCTATTTTTGTGTGTGGTGTAAGGAAACGGTCCAGTTTCATTCTTCTGCATCTGGCTGTCCAATTTTCCCAACACCGTTTGTTGAAGAGACTGTCTTTTGTCCATTGGACATTCTTTCCTGCTTTGTCAAAGATAAGTTGACCATAGAGTTGAGGGTCCATTTCTGGGCTCTCGATTCTGTTCCATTGATCTATGTGTCTGTTTTTGTGCCAGTACCATACTGTCTTCATGATGACAGCTTTGTAATAGAGCTGGAAGTCCAGAATTGTGATGCCGCCAGCTTTGCTTTTCTTTTTCAACATTCCTCTGGCTATTCGGGGTCTCTTCTGGTTCCATACAAATTTTAGGATTATTTGTTCCATTTCTTTGAAAAAAGTGGATGGTATTTTGATGGGGATTGCATTGAATGTGTAGATTGCTCTAGGTAGCATTGACATCTTCACAATGTTGGTTCTCCCAATCCATGAGCATGGAACATTTTTCCATTTCTTTGTGTCTTCCTCAATTTCTTTCCTGAGTATTTTATAGTTTTCTGAGTACAGATCCTTTGCCTCTTTGGTTAAATTTATTCCTAGGTATCTTATGGTTTTGGGTGCAATTGTAAATGGGATCGACTCCTTGATTTGTCTCTCTTCTGTCTTGTTGTTGGTGTATAGGCATGCCACTGATTTCTGTGCATTGATTTTATATCGTGCTACTTTACTGAATTCCTGTATGAGTTCTAGCAGTTTTGGGGTGGAGTCTTTTGGGTTTTCCACATAGAGTATCATATCATCTGCAAAGAGTGAGAGTTTGACTTCCTCTTTGCCGATTTGGAGGCCTTTGATTTCTTTTTGTTGTCTGATTGCTGTGGCTAGGACTTCTAACACTATGTTGAATAGCAGTGGTGAGAGTGGACATCCCTGCCACGTTCCTGACCTTAGGGGAAAAGCTCTCAACCTTTCCCCATTGAGAATGATATTCGCTGTAGGCTTTTCATAGATGGCTTTTATGATATTGAGGTATGTACCCTCTATCCCTATACTCTGAAGAGTTTTGATCAAGAAAGGATGCTGTACTTTGTCAAATGCTTTTTCTGCATCTATTGAGAGGATCATATGATTCTTGTTCTTTCTTTTGTTTATGTATTGTATCACGTTGATTGATTTGCGCATGTTGAACCAGCCTTGCAGCCCAGGGATAAATCCCACTTGGTCGTGGTGAATAATGCTTTTAATGTACTGTTGGATCCTATTGGCTAGTATTTTGGTTAGAATTTTGCATCCATGTTCATCAAGGATATTGGTCTGTAATTCTCCTTTTTTGATGGGGTCTTTGTCCGGTTTTGGGGTCAAGGTAATGCTGGCCTCATAAAATGAGTTTGAAAGTTTTCCTTCCATTTCTATTTTTTGGAACAGTTTCAGGAGAATAGGTATTAATTCTTCTTTAAATGTCTGATAGAATTCCCCTGGGAAGCCATCTGGCCCTGGGCTTTTGTTTCTTGGGAGATTTTTGATGACTGCTTCAATTTCCTTAGTGGTTATAGTTCTGTTCAGGTTTTCTATTTCTTCCTGGTTCAATTTTGGTAGTTGATACATCTCTAGGAATGCACCCATTTCTTCCAGGTTATCTAATTTGCTGGCATAGAGTTGCTCATAATATGTTCTTAGAATTGTTTGTATTTCTTTGGTGTTGGTTGTGATCTCCTCTTTCATTCATGATTTTGTTGATTTGGGTCATTTCTCTTTTCTTTTTGATAAATCCGGTCAGGGGTTTATCAATCTTGTTAATTCTTTCAAAGAACCAGCTCCTAGTTTTGTTGATCTGTTCTACTGTTCTTTTGGTTTCTAGTTCATTGATTTCCGCTCTGATCTTTATTATTTCTCTTCTCCTGTTGGGTTTAGGCTTTATTTGCTGTTCTTTCTCCAGCTCCTTTAGGTGTAGAGTTAGGTTGTGTATTTGAGACCTTTCTTGTTTCTTGAGAAAGGCTTGTATTGCTATATACTTTCCTCTCAGGACTGCCTTTGCTGTATCCCAAAGATTTTGGACAGCTGTGTTTTCATTTTCATTGGTTTCCATGAATGTTTTTAATTCTTCTTTAATTTCCTGGTTGACCCATTCATTCTTTAGTAGGATGCTCTTTAGCCTCCATGTATTTGAGTTCTTTCCGACCTTCCTCTTGTGATTGAGTTCTAGTTTCAAATCATTGTGGTCTGAAAATATGCAGGGAATGATCCAAATGTTTTGGTACCGGTTGAGACCTGATTTGTGACCTAGGATGTGATCAATTCTGGAGAATGTTCCATGGGCACTAGAGAAGAATGTGTATTCCGTTGCTTTGGGATGGAATGTTCTGAATATGTCTGTGAAGTCCATTTGGTCCAGTGTGTCATTTAAAGTCTTTATTTCCTTGTTGATCTTTTGCTTAGATGATCTGTCCAATTCAGTCAGGGGGGTGTTAAAGTCCCCCACTATTATTGTATTGTTGTCAATGTGTTTCTTTGCTTTTGTTATTAATTGCCTTATATAATTGCCTGCTCCCATGTTCGGGGCATAGATATTTACAATTGTTAGATCTTCTTGTTGGATAGACCCTTTAAGTAGGATATAGTGTCCTTCCTCATCTCTTATTAGAGTCTTTGTTTTAAAATCTAGTTTGTCTGATATAAGGATTGGCACCCCAGCTTACTTTTGGTATCCATTAGCATTGTAAATGGTTTTCCACCCCCTCACTTTCAATCTGGGGGTGTCTTTGGGTCTAAAATGAGTCTCTTGCAGACAGCATATCATTGGTTTTGTTTTTTAATCCAATCTGATAGCTTGTGTCCTTTGATTGTGGCATTTAGTCCATTTACATTCAGGGTAACTATTGAAAGGTATGAATTTAGTGCCATTGTATTGCCTGTAAGGTGACTGTTACTGTATGTTGTCTGTGTTCCTTTCTGATCTTTGCTGCTTTTAGGCTCTCTCTTTGCTTAGAGGACCCCTTTCAATATTTCTTGGAGGGCTGATTTCATGTTTGCAAATTCCTTTAGTTTTTGTTTGTTCTGGAAGCTTTTTATCTCTCCTTCTATTTTCAATGTCAGCCTAGCTGGATATAGTATTCTTGCCTGCATATTTTTCTCGTTTAGTGCTCTGAAGATATCTTGCCAGTCCTTTCTGGCCTGCCAGGTCTCTGTGGATAGGTCTGTTGCCAATCTAATGTTTCTACCATTGTAGGTTACATATCTCTTCTCCCGAGCTGCTTTCAGGATTTTCTCTTTGTCTCTGAGACTCATAAGTTTTACTATTAGATGTTGGGGTGTTGATCTATTATTATTGATTTTGAGAGGGGTTCTCTGTGCCTCCTGGATTTTGATGCCTGTTTCCTTCTTCACATTAGGGAAGTTCTCTGCTATTATTTGCTCCCATATACCTTCTGCCCCCCTCTCTCTCTCTTCTTCTTCTGGGATCCCAATTATTCTAATGTTGTTTCGTCTTATCGTATCACTTATCTCTTGAATTCTGCCCTCGTGATCCTGTAGTTGTTTCTCTCTCTTTTTCTCAGCCTCTTTTTTTTCCATCATTTGGTCTTCTATATCACTGATTCTCTCTTCTGCCTCATTTATCCTAGCAGTTAGTGCCCCCATTTTGGATTGCACCTCATCAATAGCCTTTTTGATTTCGACTTGGTTAGATTTTAGTTCTTTTATTTCTCCAGCAAGGGTTTCTCTAATAACTTCCACGCTTTTTTCAAGCCCAGCTAGTATCTTTAAAGTCATGATTCTGAACTCTAGGTCCGACATCGTACTAATGTCCGTATTGAGTAGGTCCCTGGCTGACGGTACTACCTCTTGGTCTTTTTGCTGAGGTGATTTCTTTCGTCTTGTCATTTTGTCCAGAGGAGAATAGATGAATGAGAGAACAAAATGCTATCAGGTTTACAACGTCCCCAGCAAATATACTGTATACAAATCAGAAAAGACCTGAAACCAGGGGAAAAGAAAGGGAAAGAAAGAAAAAAGAAAGAGAAAAAAAAAAAGAAAAAAAAGATAAAAACAAAAATAGAACAATACAAAAAAAGCAGAATATGATCAAATATGATCAGGCTAGTGCATAGATCAGTGCCACACACTAGATTTTGGGCGTATTTTGGTCTGTTAGAAAAAAGTGCCTCCTAAAATTTTAAAGGAAGAAAGACATATATGTATAAATTAAGGGTTGATACAATGAAGGGATGGAAGATGGCTGTAAAGATGAAAATTATAAAAGATTTTATAAAAGGACTTGATAAGATAAGAAGTTCTTTGAAAAAAGAAAGAAGAAGATTTAAGAAAAAAAAAAGGAAAAATGAAGAGAATGTGATCAGGCAGGAGACTAGAACAAAGCCATACACTAGTGATTTGGGGTATATTTTGATCTGTTAGAAGAAACTGTATCTCAAAATTTTAAAGAGAGAACAACTTATATATATATATGCCAAAAATAAGGCTAACTAGTATGAAGGGATAAAATATGACTCTAAAAATGAAAAATAAAAAATGTTTTTTTTTTTAAAGGGATTGATAAGATGTTGGTTGAAAAAGGGAAAAATAAAAATAAAAAAAACAGTTAACAAAAATTAACTTTGATGAACTAATGAATCATGGTAAAAAAAAGCCATGAATTCTATGTGCAGTATTCCCCTGGCGCTGGAATTCTCCCGTTCTCCTTGATCGGTAAACTTGGTCTTGGCTTGCTGGCTGTTCGTGCTGATCTTCTGGGGGAGGGGCCTGTTGCTGTGGTTTCCAAATGTCTTTGCCGGAGGCGGAATTGCCCCGCCCTTGTCGGTCCGGGCTAAGGAAGCTGCTCGGATTTGCTCTCAGGAGCTTTTGTTCCCTGGAAGCTCTCGGTACAGCTTTGGAGGACCAGGGCAAAAATGGTGGCCTCCCAATCTCCACCCGGAGGAGCTGAGAACTCGGGGCCCCGCTCCTCAGTGTGCCCCCAGAGAAAAGCAGTCACTCCCGTCTCCCTGGTCTCTGGCTGCAGTCCGTGCTCACCCGGGCTGTGACCGAGCATTTCTATCTCTGGCACCCGATCCCGTGTGGAGTCTCCAAACCCAGCAGATCCCTGTGGTGCGTTTCTGCGCCACTCCTCCCCGGGAAGGAAGGGGAGTCTCCCCGGCTCTGCCGCTTGTTGGGTCCCTGCTGGAGGAGCAGTGGTCTGACTGGGCCGCGGATTACAGTTTATGGCAACCCCGAGCTGAGAGCCCGTGCCTCGGCTCCATCTCTGCAGCCGGCTTCCCTGCTCCAATACCTGGGAGCTCTGCCGCACTCAGGCACCCCCGGTCTTTCTGTGACCCCGAGGGTCCTGAGACCACACTGTCCCGGGAGGATTCCACCCCTTGCTTAGCCACTGCAGCGACGTCCCTCAGCGGAGCTGACTTCTAAAAGGTCCGATTTTGTGCTCCGCGGCTCTATCACTTGCCAGAAGCGGCCGACGGAGGCCCCCTCCCCCGCCGTCTATCCTCCTGAATATCGCCTCGGATTCACTTCTCCGCACGTCCTACCTTCCAGTCAGTGGTCGCTTCTCTGTTCAGAGAGTTGTTGCTACTCTCCTCTTCGATCTCCTGTTGAGTTCGTAGGTGTTCAGAATGGTTTGATCCCTATTCAGCTGAATTCCTGAGACCAGACGAAATCCAGGTCTCCTACTCCTCCGCCATCTTGCTCAGCCTCACATCATTAATTTTTGCTGTAGTGTTCCATGATTCATTGTTTGCATATAACACCCAGTGCTCCATGCAGTACTTGCCCTCTTTAATACCCATCACCAGGCTAACCCATTCCCCCACTCCCCTCCCCCCTATAACTCTCAGTTTGTTTCTAAGAGTCCATAGTCTCTCATGGTTCGTCTCCCCTTCTGATTTCCCTCCCTTTATTTTTCCCTTCTTGCTATCTTCTTCTTCTTCTTTTTTTTTTTTTTTAACATATAATGTATTATTTGTTTCAGAGGTACAGAGTTAAACTACGGCAAAAAAAAAAAAAGATTCTCAAATGTCTGCAACTTAACATTATAGAAATGCAATGCAGTTATCCTCCAGCCAAAAAATGAAAAATGCGGAGATGTCAAGAAGGTGGCTGGACATGGATCCAGAACTCAGGGGAGAGATGAAGAGATACAAATATGGGGCTCCTTTGCATGCAGGTGACATTCACAGTTAGAGAGAGATTATGTAACATACAGAGAGAACACAGAGAAAGAAGAGGAAGAATCTGGGATGGCCCTGGAGAATTTTGACATTCAAAATTCAGATGGAGGAACAGGAATCTGAAAAAGGAAATTCGAAATGGTGACCCAGGGAAGTAAGAGGAAAATCAGCAAGGTGTGGAGTTGCTGAAAAGAGGAGAGGAGTATGACAGGAAAGAGAGGAGATTTCAAAAGTCTGCAGGAGTTCTAGTAACATGAGATGAGAACATCTACTGGATGTGTCGCCATGGCTCTCACTGATGGCTGTGGTGAGAGCAGCTGTATGGGAGGGCTGTTATGGATTGGAGTGGGTTGAAAAACAGCTCTTTTGTGAATGTTTGCTACAAAAGGACACAGTGTTTCTCAACCCCTTTTTCATTATTGTCCCTTAAGGAGACTGTTTAGACATTTTTCTCTAATTGCTCCTACCCCCCGAAATTTCAAACCACAGGTGCACTGTGTATCTGGTTATGTCCTATATGTATGTGTCATTGTTGATACATAAAATGAGTAAAATTTTTTTCACTTCCTTAAAAATTAGTTTTACATGATATCATCCCTGCTGAGAATGCGTGGTCTTAGCCTAATAATTTCTTAGCATCTACAGAGGGGATCAACATATTTATTTATTTATTTATTTAGTGAAGAGCTAGATAGTAAATATTTTAGGCTTGGCAGGGCCATATGTGGTGTCTGGTCTCTGTCACATACTCTTCTCTTTGCTTTTTTTTTTTAAAACAATTCTTTAAAAAAATAATAAGAAGAAAATATGATTTCTAGCTTGCTGGCTGCATAAAAACAGGCTGTGGGCTGGGTTTGGCTCACACCCCATACTTTGCCACCTCTCTGATTTGTAATGATAAAATCAGATAAATTTCAGAGTTTAAATAAATACGTTTTTGCAGATTTTTTTTTTGCATGGCATTTTGAAATATATGATTTAATTATAGATTTGAAAGGCTACACAGAGTTCACTCATTTATTAGCCAAATGACGATGGAGAACTTCTTGTGTGCAACAGGTATGAGTAATTTTTATATTATGGCAAAACAACCAACTAAGTAACTAAGTATTAAAATGAGTCGAGGGGCTCCTGGGTGGCTCAGTCAGTTAAGTGTCTGACTCTTGATTTTGGTTCAGGTCATGATCTCAGGGTTGTGAGATCGAACCCTGTGGTGAGCTCTGTGCAGGGAGTGGAGCCTGCTTAAGATTCTCTCCCTCTCCGTCTGCCCCTCTCCTGCTTTCTTTCTCTCTTAAAAAAAAAAAAAATCCGAAACAGCCAGCAATGTGCAGAACATGCTGTGGGTGATAACTAGGGGAGGGCTGGAGTGGTGTAAGAGGGACCATCTTAGGCCTGGGATCAGAGAGACTTAGGTATGTATCTGCATTGACCTTGGTCTAGTTCCGTGACCTTGGACAAGTCACTTAACCTTCTAGAGTCTCAGTGTCCTTAACTGACAATGCAGGTATTAATAAGCCACCACTATATAGTATCTGGGAGGATTAACTATAGTAAGATCACAAGGTGCCTGATGCCTCATAACAGCTCTGTAGTGTT
Organism: Callorhinus ursinus; assembly: GCF_003265705.2. Classification (NCBI taxonomy): domain Eukaryota; kingdom Metazoa; phylum Chordata; class Mammalia; order Carnivora; family Otariidae; genus Callorhinus; species Callorhinus ursinus. Next base: position 142,827,593 of record NW_027397063.1, read on the forward strand.
AGTTTCCTTTTTCTCTCCTTTGCTCTTAACATGACTGAAGAAGGTCTTACGAGTATTGTGAATTATGTCTGAAAAGCAAATATATATGCCCATTTCAGAGATTGAGGACAATGGTGGCAAGCTGTTTCTATAATGAGGATGCAGATGGAATCCAGGAAGTGTGTACAGAGCACCTGTGGGAAAAGAACCACCCTGGCGGTCTGGTTTGGGACATCTTGGGGCACCTAGGAATGTGTATTTTTAGAGCTTCCAGGTGACTCTGATGCAGGTGATACCTGGGCTGCACCTTGAGAATTACTGTCCTATGATTCAATGGGAAAGACTGACTGAGGTTCCACGATCCCAGAAAAATGTAGTTTTCCCACCAGGTTTCCTAAGACTCCAGGCATGAGAGGGGGAAAATTTCAGGGTCTGGGGGGGATTTAACCCAAATGTCAGACTGGCCTCTCTGCTGGGGTGAGCAGTTTAAACAGGCTCTAGGAGGAACAAAGTCTAGCTTGGTCTGGGCCCAGGTTGACATCCCGGGTTCTCCGTTAGGAGCTGGGGCCTGCAGACAGACAGGGCCCTAGCACGGTTCTGGGTTTTCTGTCTGAGGGTCCTGGACCATGGAGGCTTCTGGAAAAGGGATTGTAGTCAGGAGGAGGAGGATGGCAAGAACTAGATGGGGTTAAGGGTCTTGGCCACAGTCCAACTTTGCATGTGGCGGGGGTGAGACAACCAGAGACAACCATTCACTGGTTGTGTGCTAACTTTACTGGCCCTCATTTTTCAAATCTGTGAAATGGGATCATAATTCTTACCTCTGAGTGATGCTGTGAGGATGATATAAGGTCTTGAAAGCACCCGCTATGGCACCTAGCACACCATGGTTTCTCAACATAAAGGGATGCTTACTACCATTATTGCAGAGTGGAGTTCTGCTTCCAGCCAAACCCTAGAGAGCTGATCAGGAAATCAGACTCAGGCCAGTCTGGCGAGGGCTGGGGGAAGGGTCAGCTCCCACGCTGCATAGGCAACCAGGTTTTATGGCATTGGGGTAGACCCTGAGCATCACTGAGAGGAGTGTGAGGCCTTCACTGTCTGGCATGGAAGAGACCCAGGGTCCAGGTGGCTGAGCCTGCAGCACCTGGGGCTTGGCAAAGCAGATGTATAGAGCTGGACTTCAGGGTCCAGGCCAGCAGGGGTGACCCGTCTCATTTGGGACTGAGATTTCCAGAACCATCCATTGTTTGGGATTCACTCTCTGAGACTCTGAGACTCTGAGCTTTTGGATTGCGCCCAGAGTTGGGAATGTGCATTTACTTTAAAACATCTCTTCCCCTTGCCTATGACCTCGCCTAGACCTCTGGTTCCCATCCTGAGAAACACTGTCCTGGGAGGTGGCAGACAGACATGTGGAGCGGGGTTCTCAGCTTTTTGTGTTTGTAGCACACTGGTGGATTTGGGGCAGCACACGGTGAGGGTGCTAGAAGTCAGTCTGGCACCGGCAAGCCAGCCTGCCCCTCCAGCATAACCCCCCACTGTCTCATACTGCCCTGGAGTGTCCGCCACCCCTTAGTCCCTTGTCCGTTCCTCATAATCATGCTTCCATCTAAGCTAACCTGTTACTGCCCTGACTACATTCTTGAATACGGCTGGAGGCACAGTCCTCACATTCTTCCTCTGAGGATGACTGACTTGCTGCTGTGCCTTCTCCCTGTCCTTCCTAGCAAGCAGTGCTCCCCTTATGTTGCCCTGCACCACTCGGACTCCGGACGGGCAGCTGATGGACCGGAATGTATCCCTTGCTGTGGGAGGAGTAGCTCTTTCACAGTGATCAACAGCTGGGGGCGCACTTGTGCGGCCACTGTTTTCTGGGGTGCGGGGATTGAGAGCCGTTGACACAGGCAGGTGGGGGAGAGACGCGCAGAGCCCCAAAGTGGGAGCCGAAGTAGACAGAGACAGATGAAGCGAAGTTCAGTGCTGTGGGAGGGCAAAATATTTCCCCAAAAATCCTTTTCCACAGAAGGCAAATAATTGCAAACCATTCCCAGGCCAAGCTGTGGCCTCTACTTCTGGCTTCCCTGATCGCCTATGGGGTGGGGGTGTATGCCCCATGCACGGACTGACTCCACACACCAGTTGATCAGCGGGGTTGTTACAAGGATGCTGGAGCTTTCCAGGTGGTGGATCTGGCTTCAATAGTGAGGGCATGAATTGATATGAGACTTTAGAATTGACTTCGGCGCCTCCTCTGGGGTGCCAGATTATCCCTTGTGGTCCTCTCTTGTTTGCTGGCAAAATCACAATGTGTTCATATTAATTGGATGTGTCTGCTTGAAGCTGTTTTCTGGTGTCATGATGAATGTGAAATGACAATTATTATTTACAAGAATTTCAAACAAAACATACCCTTTATAAATAAATGTAAAGTTAATGTTGTACGGAAATGGCATAATTTTAAAACCGAACACATGAATGTCTGTCAGCTACTTGGCCATCTGCATGGTTTTGAAGGCATTAAGCAGTTACATGCACTGCCCCAAATATGTTAACTTTTCACACACCGTTGAATGAATCTCTGATGTTCAAAAGAGGTTGTGTCCATTTACCTTGGGGTCTTGCAGAAGGAAATACTGACCGGTGGATTTTTCAAGTCCCACAAACCAACGCTATTGAAAGTATGTTCTGAGGACCACACTAGTTGGCCAACTGTTTGTTGGTGAGTAAGGAAATATAGAGGGCACATTTAGAATTTTGATAGCAACTCGACATTGTTGCCACCCAAGCAATGATCAGTGGCTTTGTCTTTGAATGAACTATAGACCAGTTTTACGGTGGGCTTCATGGTGAGTCACATGTGGTGTAAGCTGCAAACTAGTCCTGCTTGGTAGGGCCACATTAAAAGTTGGAAAGGAGCAACTTGAACTTGTTGAAATTGCTTGAAACCTTCTTCTTACATCTCTGTCAACATACCTCAATGGTTTATCTACTATGAGTCTATGAATGCTCTTAAAACAAAACACAGAACTAATTTGGATATACTTTATTCCTTGTGAGTCGTGTTGCCAATCCAATTTAGGATACCAAATCCATTAAAACCTTTAAATGGTGATGTACATGGTGTTCGCTCAATATGTGCACATAGATGCTTAATATGGGGAATTGCTAACTCATAATTTTTGGTGTAGCTCTAAGTGTGAGATGACAACATTACAACTGTAAATAATGATTCTCTATGTTCTTTGCCTCTAGCCATGCTTCCAATGAATTCGATACCTAGGTTTTGTTCTTTCCCATCTTATTTGTTCTGACTATATTTGTCAATGAATTGATATATTTATTGGTATGTAATTTTGTACCTGCTGAATCTAATCATAAAACATTTGGACTTATATTTGTATATAAGTGTCTGTTTTTTCAAAATTTCATTTATCTAGTAATTCACTTTTATTGTATTTTATAAAACTGTAAGTCTGTGATGGACTGGAATTTAAGGAAAAAGTGTTTTTTTCTACTACACAGACTCAATTTATAGGAGTATTTCTCAAATGAGATCCATGGAACACATACATCCAAATCACTTTGGGGGTATTAATGAGGATTCCCCGAAGAATCTCTGGGAACAAGCTCAAGGATTTACATGAGCTACCCAGGGTATTCTGAGTCTTACCTGAATTTGGGAAAGACCTGACTATAACATGACTGTGTATTATACGATAAAGACTGCACTAGGTACTTTTGTATTTTAGGATTCTTGGAGGGCTGACATACAAAGGAAAGCAGAATTGTCTTGGAAGTACCACATCCATCCCTAACTGCTTTACTCAGAACTGGTCATAAGGTCATTTTCAAACTCTAGACAAGAACAGAATCCTGGATGTTGCCTAGAGAAACATTGTCCCAAACCATAGTCTTTCAGTTTTATTTTTGTGACTGTGGGCAATGTAAATGCCCAACATGTTGGACTATTGGCAGGTTAATTGCCAAAGAATAGAGGAGAATACACATGGTCAATGCATTTATTAATATGATTGGCTATTTGCCTTGACAATCCCAATGACTGAATCAAATCAGCATTGTGGTCCTCTTGTAGCTTTTTTGACAGTTAACTGTTGAGAAATAAGGAAAGTGAATTTAGTCGTCTCTCCAACCACCCACTTCCCAACTGGATCCTCTTCTCAATTTTTATCATGAAAAAACCATTTCTCCATACTTGGATTACAATAGTAGCCTCCGTGCTCAGTAGTTGTCAGAATTTTATTTTAAGAGAGAACCTAAAAATATATCCCATGGCTCGATGTCCCATGGCTGTCTCCTAGTGGCAATCTTGAGACCATTTTTTTCATTAACTTGTATCCCCCAAATGACCCTGATTCCATCATATGCTCATGGGAATTGAATATATTGCTTAAAATTTTGTGGGGAAATAGAGAAGATTCTGAATTTGGAGTCAAAATTAGAAAAGGCTCTTCTAATTTAAGACTAAAATAATTCACCCATGTTTTCTTTGAATGACATTTATATAATGTTATTTAAAAAAATTTTATCTTTGACATATTTGGAGTTTACTTTTTTCTGAAATATAGCTCAATTCCTATCCCCTCATTGCCAGAGGGTTACCTGGTTGCTTTCAACAGTGGTTCTTAAATATGGGCAACTTTGCCACACAGAGACCATTTGGCAATGTCTGGAGACATTTTTGGTTATCACAGCTTGAGGGTGGGTATTATTAGCATCTATCTAGTGGATAGAGTCCAGAATGCCACTAAATACCCTCCAATGCACAGGACAGCCACCGAGGACAAGGGGTTTCCCCCCAAAATGTCAATAGTGCCAAGAATGGGAAACTCTACTCTAAAATCATTTATCAAGTAATCTACATTTACCTTACTGATTTGAGATGCTTCATTTATCATACATCAACTTCTGAAAATCACTTGGGTCTATTTTTGTACTTCCCATTATGTTTCTTTGGTTTGCCCATATATCCATGCATCACTAACACACAGTGGCTTTATTTTATGCAGTAGCTTTACACTCTGTTTTAATATCTGGAAGGTATCCCTCGTTGCTTGTCATTCTTCAGAGTTTTCCTGGAAACATTTTTTTTTCCTGTATTAAAATTAGAATCAGCCTATCGACTTCTAAAAGCACCCATTGATACTTTTATGGAAACTCTGTTAAATTTATAAATTAACTTAGTGAGATTTGACATTATGATGTTGAATCATCTTATTCAGGAACACGGTATGATGCCTTTCTGTTTTTTCAAATCTCCTTTTGCTAGTTTTGAAAATTTCTGTTTTATAGTCCTTGAATATTGTAAAGTCTTGTTAAGACTATTACCAAGACTATTTTATGTCACAGATTTCTTGTGTAAATGGAGTCTTTTCTTTCATTTTATCTTCTAACTGTTGGCTGTTTATATAACTGAAAGCCATTGTTTTCTGCATTTTGAGTTTGTCCCTTGCTAACTTTGTGAAATCTCTAATTATTTACTGTAGTTTTCAGTCAGTTTAGGGGAGGAGACCTTCCATGTGTGCAACTGTATCATCTGTAAGCAAAATGTTAACACCAGTCTTTTCAATTAAATACTAGTGGTAATAGTGGGTAGAGTCAGGGTACCATTGGACATCCTTGTATTATTCCCGACTTTAGTGAGAATGTCTTTCTCGGTTAGCATGAGGCTGGCATGTGGGCTGAGGAGAACATCTTTTATCTATATTAGAGTAACATCCGTCTATACATAAGTATCGAATGTTTTTGTTATTTATTTTTCATATCAAGAATGGTTGTTGAATTTTTTCAAGTGTTATTTCATGGTCTATAGTGAGGATTACATGCTTTTTGTCTTTATTTATATAAATATGATGGCTGATAGTAATAGATTTTCTAATACTGAGCCATTTTTGACGAAATCTTCTTAGTCTTGATATATTGTTGTTTGTATGTGCCACTGGCTTTTCTTTTTTAATATTTTAATAAGGATTTTTATATTAATATGAAAGTGGTTTAAGGTTTTCTATTTTGGGTAATCTTTATCAGGGTTCCATATCAATATTATAATCACATAATTTTAAAAATGTCAACATTTTCTTTCTTTTTTTATCTTTTCTATATTCTGAAATAAAATTTCCTTGTGAAATCCTCTGAACCTGAGGCTTTTTTGGAAGTTGGTAAGTTGATAGCTGGCTTTTCTACATTCTATGGAAATCAGTGTTTGGAGTTTCTGTCTTTCCTGGCATTAGTTTTGGTAACTTACGCTCTTCTAGGAAAATATACATTTCATTCAGTTTTTTATAATCTTGAGTAATGTAGTCTAGTGTTAATCTTTAAATGTTCTCTCTTTCTCTAGTTGTTTATACTTAACCTTTCTTCTTCATTTTTTTTTGGTAAAAACATTTTTATAATAAAATTTCTTAAAAAACATTTTTATACATTTTTTGGGGGAAAAATAAATACCAATTTTTTATCTTCAGGGAATGTCATTCATACATCAGCGAGGCCTATCATGTCGGTTCTGTTAGTTAGGTCTTTTGTTGCCCCATTTGCCTTTGCCCAGAGGACTTCCAGGGGTGGTATGACATTAGGAGGGGCCCAGCAGGGCCTTCAAAGCCTATGGCCTAGAAGGTTCCTACTCTTGCCTGGGTCTAGGATAGCACTGCTGTTATATACAGATCAGAAGAGTTAGCATTAAAGAGACTGACAAAACCAAGTACAGGTGAGAAATAGGGCTTCTGGAACTCTTAAGTACCACTAGTAATAAATTGTGTATAAATTGATAGAACACTGGGATATTGTTGCACAGCCTTTGCTGGGGCCTACGACAGAAAGTCCACTGGAGGGATACACCCAACAGAAGCTTGCACATACAGCTACTGAGAATTAGTGCAAGGATTTCAGAACAGTCTTGCTTGTACTAGCTCCAAACTGCAAAGTCTACAGTCCATTGATACTAGAATGGATAAATAAATTATGGCACATTCATTCATTCAGTGGAATACTATAGAGAAATGAAAATGATCTACACACAATGATTTGGATCAATCTCACAATCAACGTTGAGCCAAGGAAGCCAGACTTAAAAACATATGTGAGGTACAATTCCATTTGTATAAATTCAAACACAGGCAAAGTAATGTCTGGGGACAGAAGTCATGATATTTGTTGCTTTTGAGGAGGAAGGAGGAACTTCCTTTTTTGTTTTTAAGATTTTATTTATTTATTTGAGAGAGAGAGAGAGCATGCGTGAGCAGGGGGGAGCATGCCGAGGGAGAGGGAAAAGCAGACTCCCCACTGAGCAGGGAGCCTGATGTGGGCCTTGATCCCAGAACCCTGGGATCATGACCTGAGCTGAAGGCAGATGCTTAACCAACTGAGCCTCCCAGGCCCCCCAGGAGGGACTTCTTATGGGAGGCATATGAGGGTGGCTTCTGGCTTCAGAAATGTTGTATATTTCTGAATTTGGGTGGTTGATAGATGGGTGTGTTTTTTGGAGATGAGCCATCAACTTGCATGGGTATAACTTTGAACTCCTCTCTACATAGGCTACAGTTCAATTAAAAAGATTACTTGAAAAAATCATAGATTGCCATATCTGTCAGGTTTTCCCTTGCTCAAGGAACTGAGGAAATAGAGGGTTGTGTCCATACTCTGCAGTAGCTGAGCAGGGACCCCACAGTCACAAATAAATAACTGTCACAACTTTCCTCCCAGTGGGTTTGGGAAGACCATGTAGTGGAAACTAAGAGGGCCAGGCCTGGACTGGGTGGCCTTCTTGAAAATCGGATGGACCTGCAGAGCAAGTGCAAGCCTCTGTCCCAGGAGTGGATCCAGTGGATAAAGTGCACACTGCCCTGGGGGCGGCTGAGTCAGGTTCAGGAGGTGAGCACTCACCAGGAAAGGGGAGATGAAGGTAGCAAGACAGGAGCCAGCAGAGTCTGCATGGAGCTGGGGGTAAGGACGGAGGTGAAGCTTGAGGCTGAGGAGGGCCACGCAGTGCTGCCTCCTTGGAGCCGTGTGAGCCACTCAATGGGGAGAAGCTGGGGAGGGGGGCAGAGGACAAGAACCTGATCTAATGATACCCTCATATTTTAATCCTGCAAATGGTCTTAAAACGGTATTTGTCCAAACCAAGGCTTCAAAATGGATAAAAACAAGTGCATACGCGTTATAGCACGCACATTATCCACTGAATAGAACACCTGGAGGTTAGCTGTCTTGTCTAGGGAATGAAAATAAAGCTTTTCTGGCAAGGTGCTTATACCACTGCTACCCATGGTGGAGTGAGAGCTTAAAATAGCCCAAGGAACTGTTGGGGGTGGAGGGGGTTTATACTGAAGTTTGTCTTTGAATTATTGTTAAGGCCACAATAAAACACAAGGAGAGAATGTTTTGCAAAACCCAGGAAGTTATAAAATATTTTTATTCCAGAACAGTTCAGTCGGTGCTAAAATGTCAATTAAATCAGCAGATGGTTAGCTACTCCTCTTTACAAGTTCCACGATATAATTTCAGAATTAAAAACACTGACAAATTCTGTACACATCTATTCCATTTCTTCATTTAGAGATATGAGACGTGTCTTTCAAGTCAGTTTGACAAACATTTATTCACTGTCACCCCCACGGCCCCCAATATGCACGGCAATGAAATAGTATGAGGTCCAGAGGGCTGGGATGGCTTCCTACAGTTTCTTTTGTTTTCTTCTGGATCATGACCTCAGCTTTTCAGATTGATGGATGATGTAGTTTTCAGTCGTGTCACACATGAAAGAAGTGAAAACAGAAAACGTGTCCAGAGTCACGCAGGTGGGGACTCGCAGAGCTAGAACTGGAATTTGGGCGTTCTTTTTGTAGCCATGGAGGAAGGTTTATTCACTGGATGGGAGTCAGACATGCTTGTTCACTTGCCTAAACCATCCAGTCATCGAAAATCATTTAACAGTCATGAGGGAGGTCAGATATGGACAGGACACGCGAACAGAAGCCAAAGTGTCTTATTTATTGGTGTTTAGACCTAATCTGGAGATAGGAGAAAGCAATAGAAGTCCTTATCTCTGACAGAGGCAGGGCAGGGCAGGCCAGCAAATTATGATATAGAAACAGCAAGGGGCACTGGCCTCATCCCATTCTCTTTTTTTTATTTATTCTTCACAAATGCAATTTATGACTCCCAGTTTTTTTTTTTTTTTTTTTTGGTCCTATTACAGAACACAGCTATCAGCTTTGTGCCCTGACACCATAATTTTGTTCAAAGCCATTCTCTCTATTCTTATGCATTTCCTGGCCACATTTGTGCACCCGCTTGTCAGTTCCATAAATCATCATAGATAAGCAAATTCTTCTCTTAACCTTTTGGAAAGATAACATGACCAATATTTTCTGAACATATTTTTTCCAGGCTTTCTTTGGGGAGATAAATGTGACCTGTCTTGATGGTGCATCACTAAACAATAGCATGATTTATGAGGAGGAGTGGGGCTTGTTCATTGTGGCTTACCCAAAGACTTTTCAAATGTCTTCTTTTTGGAAGGACCATGGAGAGTTGTAAGGAGACACAGTATAGATTTTTATTTTTTTTTATTTTTTTATTGTTATGTTAATCACCATCACAGTATAGATTTTTGACAAAGACCTTGTATTCAGGATTTCTGCGGTGGTTTCTATACACCAAGGTGAGGTAGCATGTGAAAGCTTTGATATAGTCACTCGAATTATCTAGAAATTATTTTTGAGGGATGTGAAACTTGGTTATATTTTTTTCTATATGCTTACATAGACTCTCCCAAAAGGTCTCAACAAGGAGCTTCCTTCCAGCTCCCAGACACATATTTGCAATCTGCCTATAGGATGAAGGGAATTTAAGTGAGATACAGAGAGGAAATGGAATGTATGTAGCCCTGGAAATGCGGGGCGGGGGGGTGGTTGTGGCAGGGAGCCCTTTACTTTAGCATAACCATGATATTGCACAGCCAAAGAGAGGACATGTAGAAAATCATATTCAGGGGTGCCTGGGTGGCTCAGCCGGTTGAACATCTGACTCTTGGTTTTGGCTTGGGTCGTGGTCTCGGGGTTGTGGGATCGAGCCCTGTGTTAGGCTTTGTGCTCAGTGCAGAGTCTGCTTCAGACTCTCTCCCTCTCCTTCTCATTCTCTCTCTCTCTCTCTCTCTAATAAATAAATAAAATATTTAAAAAAAGAAAATCACATTCAGCATGAACATCAGAGAAGGAAAAAATGTGTCATGGTTGGAACATAGGCTGTGGAGTTACGAGAGGGTTGGGTTTTAATCCCTATTTGTCAATGCAGTGAAGTTGGGCACCCTTGGGTATCTATCTTAAGTTCATCTGTTTTACTCCTTTGTAAAATGAGGATAACGTGTACCTCAGACTGTTGTAAGCATTAAAAGAGCCATTATCCTGGCATTGGATGAAAGCCTTTGTTCCCTCCCCGCATGAAGAATTGAAACGATCGGATCTGTTCCTCAGTTTCTAGCACATGAATATTCTTACTCCCTGTACTGCTTCACTGTTCACTGTTATTACTTTATTTATTGTCCCTTTCATGTTCCATTCCTGATCCTGTTTCTTGCTCCAACAGGCACCCACTCCAGGGGAAAATTGGAGGGGTCTGCATCATGGTGTTCTGACCCACTGCCTTGTGCTCATGAGCTGAAGAGCTGAGCGTCAGCACCCAGGCCTGTCTCTTTCATTTAGTTCAATCTACAGAATATATAGAAAGGCCAGATGATATACTTCAGTGTTGGCAGAATGAGGCTGAGACTTTGTTTTAGGATCAGTCAACACACACACACACACACGCACATGCACACGCACATGCACGCATGCACACACACACACGCGCACTTTTCTTTCTTTTTCTTTTCAGGGAACATCACAAGATTCTGTTTTTGTTTTTAGTAAACATTCACTTATATTTTTCATGTAAATTTGCAGTATTTTTTCTTTTTGCTGTTGGAATAGGGGAGCCTTCTGACTTTGGTCCTTATCTCTCAGGCAGGAGTGGGACTTGATACCCTTGGTCCCATTCTAAATTCTAAACCCTTGGAAGCTAATGTGGATAATTTCTAGCCCCAGTCCATCCTGGGCCCCTCATCAGGGGAAAAGGGAATCTTTTATTTATTTTTTAAATCTCCACTGTCTTTTTGCTTCTTAAACAAATGGAGTTCATGACAATCTTTAGTCTCTATAACCTACTGCTGCCAGAGCATTTGGAGCTTCTCTTTTTGGGGATCTCACTTCGGCAGACTGTCCCTGCCCCTCTTTTTGGAGGTTGGGTCCTTAGACTTGCAGAATGCAATTTGATGCAGAAAGATCTGAGGGAGGTGGGGGTTGTGAGGACCAGTGGTGCAGCACTCAATGCCACACCCCCAGCCAGACCAACCGCAGGAAATTTCTTTCATAAACCTTGAGGCTATTAAGAATGTTTCACGGTTTTACTTAATTTTAATTTATAGACTGTACCCTATAAAATGACCTTTTCATACCTTTAATTCTGATTAATTTGATGTTTATATTACCATCATGGGCTTTTTTTCTTTATTAATTTTTTTCTTGTCCATCATTTAACTTTTAACTTCTATGTACCATTTTTAAAACTTATTTATTTAAAAAGATTTTATTTATTTATTTGAGAGAGAGAGAGAGCATGAGCAGGAGGGGAGGGGTAGAGGGAGAGGGAGAAGCAGACTTCCTGCTGAGCCAGGAGCCGAAGCAGGGCTGGATCCCAGGATCCTGAGATCATGACCTGAACCAAAGGCAGATGCTTAACCAACTCAGGCACCCAGCGCCCGCTACATACCATTTTATTTTAGGAGTCCTTATAAGCAGGATACAGTTGGCTTTACTTTTTAACCCAATTTGAGAATTTTCCCCTTTTGATAGGGGGATTTAACTCATGCCATCTGTATGAATGAAATAGAAATATTTAGCCTTTTGGCAACTTTCTTATCTGCTTACCTGCCTACATATTTTCTTTCCTTATTTTCCAGGCACTTGCTAAATGTGTGTAATGCTTTCCCTTTTGATCTTACTGTTCAACTTTTCTGAAACAATCATCTCTGTTTCTCGAGTGCTTAAATTTAAGATCAGTGTAATGATTCCAGGTCATCCTTATGTCATTCTTGGTATTAAGGTTGCTTCTATTTACCCCTGCTCACCATACCATTTCCTGATCTTTGGTACCCCAATTTGGGATTATAAAATCTGGATTATTATTATTGTCGAATCGTTTCCCTTATATTACAAATCAGTAGTTGTGATCCTGCTTTTTATGAACATCAAAATCCATTCTGATTTTGTGCTTTTGGTTTCCTGCATCATTTTCTCAAAGGCTTCTTTGTTTTTTCAGTGAGTTTTCTTTAATTTAAATTCAATTAATTAATATATAGTGTATTATTAGTTTCAGAGGTAGAGCTCAGTGATTCATCAGTCATATAATATCAAGTGCTTATGACATCACATGTCCTCCTTCAGGTCCATCACCCAGTTATCCCATTCCCCACACCTCTCCCCTCCAGCAACTTCCAGTGAGCTTTTAATCTCAGTCCATATTTTAGTCTGTGCATTCCCTAGTTTATTTTGCATGTTAAAAATGGAGTTGATACATTCTTATATTTTAGTGAGAGCACAAATTAGATCCATTATAAAGATTACTTTTGTGTTTTATAGCAGTTTCTTTTGAATGCTTGCTATTTCTTTGAATCATGTAGGTCAAAGGGGTAAAGGTGAATGAAAGAAAGCTCTAGGTATTTGGGGTGAGCACCAGGTGGATGACAACACCGTGTGAATATTCCATTTTGGACTACGTTAAGTTTGAGACAGCTCTTAGATAATCTTAGGTGATATATGAAGGATAAACCTCATGAGGGAGTTTGAAGCTGGAGTTGTAAATGTAGTTATCACTTATATGTGGGTCCTATTGAAAACCAGAGGATGCTTGAGTTTATCAGGTAAGAGTATATATATAGAAAAGACCCAGTCCTGAGAAATGCCAACATTTACATTTTGGATAAAGGTGGAAGAGTATACAAAGAAGCAGAGAAGGGGTCAATTATGTAGGAAGAAAAATAGAATATGACATGTTACAGATCCAAGAAAGAAAAGCACTAAAGGCTACTCTTACTGGTTTAGGTGTAGCCATTTAGACAATCTGGATTTGCTAGAGTAAGTACAATTGATCCAGCCAAATGTAAAATGAACATTAACTGGATGTAACAAAGTGAATAACCATCTAGTTAACACTGGAATATCAGCAAAAAATTAACCTGTCTTCTCTCCAGCATCCCTCATTCATCCTATGAGAAGAGGTAGCCTGATGGTATGAGACCAAAAGGTAGAGCAGCTGAGCTATGTGTTTAGGAGACTTTGTGGTGTTTCCAACCATCTGGTTCTGGAACAATTCATTGCTCACCCATTCTGGCTAATTTAAATAGAATAAGTTATTGAATACTCAGAGAATCAGGCTTCGAGTCTCCTTAGTCAGGAAGAAAACCAAAATCATATTCCTCAGGACTCCTCACAGATATAGTCTTCTGATGGCTGGACACTCATCCCCTGGTTCTCACCAAAAACAGTGATCTGAGACACTATTATGAAATCCTCTGACATTCCAGATTCTAAAAGCTTGGTATTTCTCTTCCAAGCTCTCTATCCCTTTCCAATAAAATGGTTTCTGGGCTCAATTCCTCCTGGTATTATTTTTTGTCATTGAAATTTGTGAGGGTGTGTCTGGTTCACTTCCTTGTGCCCTAATTGCAAGGGAGGCCAGGAAAGCACATTCCCTGATTTCTGTCTTGCACAGGTGGATCTCACCATGTAGGAAATTTACAAAGGTTAGGAAAGGTGCCAGAAAGGCACAAATAAGACAAATAGAAGAAGCAGTGGATCCAGTAATGTTGTCTAAAGCCTCAGTAATGGGAAAACAGAAAAAAAGCACTCACCCAGTTTTGTAATCATTCTATGTTGTTTTTTCCCACGGCATTTCAAAAACAAGTCACCTAAAAAGAAATGAAAAAGAAAGAAAAAAATCTAATTTCTAAAATTTGATTTTTTAAAATTGCATTTCTTTTTCTAAAAATTTTTATTGTTATGTTAATCACCATACATTACATCATTAATTTTTTGATGTAGTGTTCCATGATTCATTGTTTGTGCATAACACCCAGTGCTCCATGCAGAACGTGCCCTCTTTAATACCCATCACCAGCCTAACCCATTCTCCCACGCCCCTCCCCTCTAGAACCCTCAGTTTGTTTTTCAGAGTCCATCGTCTCTCATGGTTCACCTCCCCCTCTGATTCCCCTCCTTCATTCTTCCCCTCCTGCTATCTTCTTTTTTTTCTTAACATGTATTGCATTATTTGTTTTAGAGGTACAGATCTGTGATTCAACAGTCTTGCACAATTCACAGAGCTCACCATAGCACATACCCTCCCCAATGTCTATCACCCAGCCACCCCATCCCTCCCACCACCGCCCACTCCAGCAACCCTCAGTTTGTTTCTTGAGATTAAGAATTCCTCATATCAGTGAGGTCATATGATACATGTCTTTCTCTGACTGACTTATTTCACTCAGCATAACACCCTCCAGTTCCATCCACGAAGTTGCAAATGGCAAGATCTCATTCCTTTTGATGGCTGCATAATATTCCATTGTATATATATATACCACTTCTTCTTTATCCATTCATCTGTTGATAGACATCTTGGCTCTTTCCACAGTTTGGCTATTGTGGACATTACTGCTATAAACATCGGGGTGCACGTACCCCTTCGGATCCCTACATTTGTATCTTTGGGGTAAATACCCAGTAGTGCAATTGCTGGATCGTATGGTAGCTCTATTTTCAACTGTTTGAAGAACCTCCATACTGTTTTCCAGAGGGGTTGCACCAGCTTGCATTCCCACCAACAGTGTAGGAGGGTTCCCCTTTCTCCGCATCCCCGCCAACATCTGTCATTTCCTGACTTGTTAATTTTAGCCATTCTGACTGGTGTGAGGTGGTATCTCATTGAGGTTTGGATTTGTATTTCCCTGATGTGAATTGATGTTGAGCACTTTTTCATGTGCCTGTTGGCCATTTGGATGTCTTCTTTGGAAAAATGTCTGTTCATGTCTTCTGCCCATTTCTTGATTGGAACATTTGTTCTTTGGGTGTTGAGTTTGATAAGTTCTTTATAGATTTTGGATACTAGCCCTTTATCTGATATGTCATTTGCAAATATTTTCTCCCATTCTGTTGGTTGTCTATTGGTTTTGTTGACTGTTTCTTTTGCTGTGCAAAAGCTTTTTATATTGATGAGGTCCCAATAGCTCATTTTTGCCCTGGCTTCCCGTGCCTTTGGTGATGTTTCTAGGAAGAAGTTGCTGCGGCTGAGGTCGAACAGGTTGCTGCCTGTGTTCTCCTTTAGGATGTTGATGGACTCCTGTCTCACATTTAGGTCTTTCAACCATTTTGAGTCTATTTTTGTGTGTGGGGTAAGGAAACGGTCCAGTTTCATTCTTCTGCATGTGGCTGTCCAATTTTCCCAACACCATTTGTTGAAGAGACTGTCTTTTTGCCATTGGACATTCTTTTCTGCTTTGTCGAAGATGAGTTGACCATAGAGTTGAGGGTCCATTTCTGGGCTTTCTATTCTGTTCTATTGATCCATGTGTCTGTTTTTGTGCCAGTACCATACTGTCTTGATAATGACAGCTTTGTAATAGAGCTTGAAGTCCAGAATTGTGATGCTACCAGCTTTGCTTTTCTTTTTCAACATTCCTCTGGCTATTCGAGGTCTTTTCTGGTTCCATACAAATTTTAGGATTATTTGTTCCATTTCTTTGAAAAAAGTGGATGGTATTTTGATGGGGATCGCATTGAATGTATAGATTGCTCTAGGTAGCACTGACATCTTCACAATGTTTGTTCTTCCAATCCATGAGCATGGAACGTTTTTCCATTTCTTTGTGTCTTCCTCAATTTCTTTCCTGAGTATTTTATAGTTTTCTGAGTACAGATCCTTTGCCTCTTTGGTTAAATTTATTCCTAGGTATCTTACGGTTTTGGGTGCAATTGTAAATGGGATTGACTCCTTAATTTGTCTTTCTTCTGTCTTGTTGTTGTTGTATAGGAACGCCACTGATTTCTGTGCATTGATTTTATATCCTGCCACTTTACTGAATTCCTGTATGAGTTCTAGCAGTTTTGGATTGGAGTCTTTTGGGTTTTCCACATACAGTAACATACCATCTGCAAAGAGTGAGAGTTTGACCTCCTCTTTGCTGATATGGATGCCTTTGATTTCTTTTTGTTGTCTGATTGCTGTGGCTATGACTTCTAACACGATGTTGAATAGCAGTGGTGATAGTGGACATCCCTGCCATGTTCCTGACCTTAGGGGGAAAGTTCTCAGTTTTTCCCAACTGAGAATGATATTTGCTGTAGGTTTTTCATAGATGGCTTTTATGATATTGAGGTATGTACCCTCTATGCCTACACTCTGAAGAGTTTTGATCAAGAAAGGATGCTGTACTTTGTCAAATGCTTTTTCTGCGTCTATTGAGAGGATCATATGATCCTTGCTCTTTTTGTTAATATATTGTAACACGTTGATTGATTTGCGGATGTTGAACCAGCCTTGCAGCCCAGGGATAAGTCCCACTTGGTCATGGTGAATAATCCTTTTAATGTACTGTTGGATCCTATTGGCTAGTATTTTGGTGAGAATCTTTGCATCCATGTTTATCAAGGATATTGGTCTGTAATTCTCCTTTTTGATGGGGTCTTTCTCTGGTGTGGGGATCAAGGTAATGGTGGCCTCATAAAATGAGTTTGGAAGTTTTCCTTCCATTTCTATTTTTTGGAACAGTTTCAAGAGAATAGGTATTAATTCTTCTTTAAATGTTTGGTAAAATTCCCCTGGGAAGCCATCTGGTCCTGGGCTTTTGTTTCTTGGGAGATTTTTGATGACTGCTTCAATTTCCTTAGTAGTTATAGGTCTGTTCAGGTTTTCTATTTCTTCCTGGTTCAATTTTGGTAGTTGATACATCTCTAGGAATGCACCCATTTCTTCCAGGTTATCTAATTTGCTGGCATAGAGTTGCTCATAATATGTTCTTATCATTGTTTGTATTTCTTTGGTGTTGGTTGTGATCTCTCCTCTTTCATTCATGATTTTGTGGATTTGGGTCATTTCTCTTTTCTTTTCAATAAGTCTGGCCAGGGGTTTATCAATCTTGGGAATTCTTGCAGAGAAACAGCTCCTAGTTTCATTGATCTGTTCTACTGTTCTTTTGGTTTCTATTTCATTGATTGCTGCTCTGATCTTTATTATTTCTCTTCTCCTGCTGGGTTTAGGCTTTATTTGCTGTTCTTTCTCTAGCTCCTTTAGGTGTAGGGTGGGTTGTGTATTTGAGACCTTTCTTGTTTCTTGAGAAAGGCTTGGATTGTTATATACTTTCCTCTTAGGACTGCCTTTGCTGTATCCCGAAGATTTTGAACAGTTGTGTTTTCATTTTCATTGGTTTCCATGAAATTTTTTAATTCTTCTTTAATTTCCTGGTTGACCCATTCATTCTTTAGTAGGATGCTCTTTAGCCTCCATGTATTTGAGTTCTTTCCGACCTTCTTCTTGTGATTGAGTTCTAGTTTCAAAGCATTGTGGTCTGAAAATATGCAGGGAATGATCCCAATCTTTTGGTACCAGTTGAAACCTGATTTGTGACCTAGGATGTGATCTATTTTGGAGAATGTTCCATGGGCACTAGAGAAGAATGTGTATTCCGTTGCTTTGGGATGGAATGTTCTGAATATGTCTGTGAAGTCCATTTGGTCCAGTGTGTCATTTAAAGTCTTTATTTCCTTGTTGATCTTTGCTTAGAAGATCTGTCCATTTCAGTCATGGGGGTGTTAAAGTCCCCCACTATTATTGTATTGTTGTCGATGTGTTTCTTTGCTTCTATTATTAATGGTCTTATAATTGGCTGCTCTCATGTTAGGGGCATAGATATTTACAATTGTTAGATCTTCTTGTTGGATAGACCCTTTAAGTAGGATATAGTGTCCTTCCTCATCTCTTATTACAGTCTTTGTTTTAAAATCTAGTTTGTCTGATATAAGGATTGTCACCCCAGCTTTCTTTTGGTGTCCATTAGCATGGTAAACCATTTTCCACCGCCTTTCAATGTGGGGGTGTCTTTGGTTCTAAAATGAGTCTTTTACAGACAGCATATCATTGGTCTTGTTTTTTAATTCAATCTGATAGCCTGTGTCCTTTGATTGGGGCATTTAGCCCATTTACCTTCAGGGTAACTATTGAAAGGTATGAATTTAGTGCCATTGTATTGCCTATAAGGTGACTGTTACTGTATATAGTCTGTCTTTCTGGTCTATGCTGCTTTTAGCTCTCTCTTTGCTTAGAGGACCCCTTTCAATATTTCTTGGAGGGCTGGTTTTGTGTTTGCAAATTCCTTTAGTTTTTGTTTTTCCTGAAGCTTTTTATCTCTCCTTCTATTTTCAATGACAGCCTAGCTGGATATAGTATTCTGGCTGCATATTTTTCTCGTTTAGTGCTCTGAATATATCATGCCAGTCCTTTCTGGCTTGCCAGGTCCCTGTGTATAGGTCTGTTGCCAATCTAATGTTTCTACCATTATAGGTTACATATCTCTTCTCCCGAGCTGCTTTCAGGATTTTCTCTTTGTCTCTGAGACTCGTCAGTTTTACTATTAGATGTCAGCATGTCGACCTATTTTTATTGATTTTGAGAGGGGTTCTCTGTGCCTCCTGGATTTTGATGCTTGTTTCCTTCCCCACATTAGGGAAGTTATCTGCTATAATTTGCTCCAATATACCTCTTCCCCTCTCTCTCTTTCCTCTTCTTCTGGGATCCCAATTATTCTAATATTGTTTCATCTTATGGTATCGCTCATCTCTCAAATTCTGCCCTCGTGATCCAGTAGTTGTTTATCTCTCTTTTTCTCAGCCTCTTTATTTTCCATCATTTGATCTTCTGTATCGCTAATTCTCTCCTACCTCATTTATCCTAGCAGTTAGTGCCCCCACTTTTGATTGCACCTCATTAATAGCCTTTTTGATTTCGACTTGGTTAGATTTTAGTTCTTTTATTTCTTCAGACATGGTTTCTATAATGACTTCCATGCTTTTTTCAAGCCCAGCTAGTATCTTTAAAATCATGATTCTGAACTCTACGTCCGACATCATACTAATATCCGTATTGAGTAGGTCCCTGGCAGATGGTACTACCTCTTGTTTTTTTGTTGAGGTGATTTTTTTCGTCTTGTCATTTTGTCCAGAGGAGAATAGATGAATGAGAGAACAAAATGGTAACATGTTAAGAACGTTCCCAGAAAATATACTCTAAACAAATTAGAAAAGACCTGAAACGAGGGGAAAAGAAAGGGAAAGAAAGAAAAAAGAAAGAAAAAAAAAAAAAAAAAGAAAAAGATAAAAACAAACAAAAACAGAAAAAAAGAAAACAAAAAACAGAATATGATCAGATATGATCAGGCTGGTGCATAGATCAGTGCCACACACTAGATTTTGGGAGTATTTTGGTCTGTTAAAAGAAAGTGCCTCCTAAAATTTTAGAGAAAGAAAGATTTATATATGTACAAAATAAGGGTTGATATGATGAAGGGATGGAATATGAGTGTAAAGATGAAAATTATAAAAAATTTTAAAAAAGGAATTGATAAGAAGGTGTTTGGAAAAAGAAAGAAGAGGATTAAAAAAAAGAAAGAAATAAAGAAAAAAAAGGGGAGAGAATGTGATCAGGCAGGAGACCAGAACAAAGCCATACACTAGAGATTTAGGGTATATTTTGATATGTTAGACGAAACTGTATCTCAAAATTTTAAAGAGAGAACAACTTATATATATATGCCAAAAATAAGGGTAACCACTATGAAGGGATAGAATATGACTCTAAAAATGAAAAATAAAAATGTTTTTTTTAAAAAGGGGTTGATAAGATGTTGGTTGAAAAAGGGAAAAAGAAAAATTCAAAAAAAAAAACTCTGTTAAAAAAATTAACTTTGAAAGACTAATGAATCATGGTAAAAAAGCCATGAATTCTATGTGCAGTATTCCCCTAGCGCTGGAGTTCTCCCGTTCTCATTAATTGGTAAACTTGGTCTTGGCTGGGTGTTCATGCTGATCTTCTGGGGGAGGGGCCTGTTGCTGTGGTTCCCAAAAGTCTTTGCCAGAGGCAGAATTGCCCCACCCTTGCTGGGCCGGGCTAAGCAATCTGCTCGGGTTTGCTCTTGGGAGCTTTTGTTCCCTGCAAGCTTTCCGTACAGCTTTGGAGGATGAGAGTGAAAATGGCGGCCTCCCAAGGCCTCCTCCTCTGCCGGGGAGGAGCTGAGAACTGAGGGCCCCGCTCCTCAGTGCACCCCCAGAGAAAAGCAGTCAATCACTCCCATCTTCCCGTTCTCCGGCCGCACTCCGTACTCACCCGGCCTGTGACCAAGCGTTTCTATGTCTGGCACACGACCCTGTGTGGAGTCTCCAAACCCAGCAGATCCCTGCGGTGCACTTCCGTGCCGCTCCTCCCAGGGGAGGAAGGGGAGTCTCCCTGGATCTGCCGATTGTTGGGTCCCTGCTGGAGGAGCAGTGGCCCGACTGTGTCGCTGATCACAGTTTATGGCAACCCCGAGCTGAGAGCCTGAGCCTTGGCTCCGTCTCTGCAGCCAGCTTCCCCGCTCTGATACCCGGGAGCTCTGCCGCACTCAGGCACCCCCGGTCTTTCTGTGACCCCGAGGGTCCTGAGACTACACTGTCCTGCGAGGGTTCCACCCCCCACTTAGCCACCGGAGTGAGGTCCCTCAGCGGAGCCGACTTCTAAAAGTTCCGATTTTGTGCTCTGCCGCTCTATCACTTGCCAGAAGCAGCCGACGGAGGCCCCTCCCCCGCCATCTATCCTCCCGAATATCTCCTCGGATTCACTTCACCACATGTCCTACCTTCCAGAAAGTGGTCGTTTCTCAGTTCAGAGAGTTGTTGCTATTTTTTTCTTGGATCTGCTGTTGAGTTCGTAGGTGTGCAGAATGGTTTGATCCCTATCCAGCTGAATTCCTGGAACCAGATGAAATCCAGGTCTCCTTCTCCTCTGCCATCTTGCTCTGCCTCCACTAAAATTTGATTTTTAATCATGAGAATAAGTGGTTAAATAAGCATGATTCTTGCATTTTCTAACTCGGTATATCTGTCTTTTATTCTTTCTATTTAATTCTTTCAAATGTCATTGTCTGAAATAGATTCTGAGGTGATGGTTTGAATGTAGGAGGTTTTCTGGGAATTCCCCTATAAACCGTACCCATAAAGAAGGGAGGGTATTAGTGTTGAGCAGAGGAAGGAGGTGAACTGCAATGCTCCAAACTCTGTGATATTTCCAAGATCCGTGATATACAAATATTATTCTGTATAAGGGTTGTATGCTCAGCAGAACGATGAGTGGTAAGTAATACTACTTCTTCTAAAACCTGTGAGCATTTATTCAACTATAAGTAAGTAGTGTATAAAGGAGCTTCGTGATTAAATAAAATTGGAAACTGCTGGATTAAACTAAGTAAAACAACGCTATTACAGTACAATTGACTGTAGTTTCTGTGCTTAACCTTTTCTTCCCATGAGGTGGTCATTCCATAACTGCAGACCTGTACCTCCCACTCCCCTTCACCATTTTGCCCATCCTCCACTCCCCTCCCCTCTGGCAACCATCAGTTTATTCTCTGTATTTATAGGTCTGATTCTGCTTTTTATTGGTTTGTTTATTCATTTGTTTTATTTTTTAATTTCCACATGTGAATGAAATCTGCTAGATCTATCCATGTTGTTGCAAATGGCAAGATCACATCCTTTTTTATGGCTGTGTAATATTCTATTGTATATATATAGACAGATGGTAGCGACACTTGTGGTGAGCATAGCATAACATATAGAAATGTTGAATCATTATGTTGTACACCTGAAACTAATGTAATCGTGTATCAACTATACTCAAAAAATTAAAAAAATAAACTAACTAAAATAGATTTTTTCTTTTATTTTTAACAGAATTTAGGCGTTATGAATCTTTGAGAGGAGTATGCAGAATTTCCCAATTTACTTGACCGTGAAACACCCTTTTTCCCAGGAACACACTTTGGGAAATGCTGGATCACACTAATTCCACTTGCACCAGAGGCCTTGATTTTAATGTGCATGGCATTAAGAACCCTCCACATATCTGATCTTGATGCCCAGGTAATCCTCTATTCTACTTTATTATCTTTAAAATTAATACAACTTTTCTGTCATGAAAAAGCAATTCCTTTTTATTAGAAGATTTATATAAATGAAAGGGTGACCCAAAGCATCCACAACCTGGGGACTGCTAGAAACACTTGGATGCATTTTCTTTCAGAACTTTAAAAAAATGCATATATATATATATATAATTTATAAGTGCCAAAATATGGGATTTTGCCTTAACTTATTTTGTGCCCTGATTTTTTTTAATCTAGTAATACATGATAAACAGACTTTCATTTCCAAAGCACACATCTACAGGGTTATTTTTAATGTAGTGTGGGTATATTGTAATTTATGTAATCCACTTCTTATTGTTGGACATTTAAATTTGCCTACAATATCACTATGGAAACCTTACCTTATTAAAAATAATGCTGTAATGAAGAGTCTTGTGTCTACTTCTTTATATTCTCTCTTAATACATCTTAGGGAAGTTAATTGAACTCTCCCATGCTTCAGGTCTCATCTGTAAGATGGGACTTCCAATAGTTTCTATCTCACAGGGTTGGTATAAGGATTATCATAAATCTTCTGTGTCATGTTTAGATCATTGCCTATCACTTACTTATCACCCAAGAAGTGTTGGTTCTTATAATTGTATTGCCATACTTTATAATCTATAATCCAATCCAGCTATACTCGTTATTGCCTGTATTCACCTGGTTCTTCAGATGTTGGGCAGGGCTCCCCCGGTAGGTCATCCTGCATGACAAACATGGCTTGCACCTGTGTTAAGTCCAAGTATGTCCAAGGTTTCCAGGAACCTTAGGAGGGGGATCTGGGGGTTGTAACTGTCATAGAGAGTACCACAGCCTCACATCAGTCAACAGGGACCAAGCCAACAGGAGGACACCTCAGTCTTTAACCCAACAACCTACAGGTTTCTGAACAGGATACCCTGCTAAGGGTGAGCATTAGTGGGTGCCCTGCCTGCTTTAGCCTCTCTATCTTTATAAAAGGAGGAAGATGGTGGGTTGTAAAATACTTTCCTCCATTGGTGCAGATTGCTCTTTCTTAGTACAATTGAAAAACAGTTGGGGTGTGGGGTGAAGGACTGTTTTACCCTTAAAGCCTAGAACACTCTTGTGTTTGGTCTAGAATCTCTTCCTGTGAACTGTCAGAGTGGTGTCTGGGAAGTCACAGCAATTTTGATTCTGGTTAGATTTGCTCTGCTGGAAACAAGTGGAAGGCAGGGTCCCAGGTTGGCTCTAGAAGTTGTTGTTGAGGGTGGGGTAGTCTCTTATTCACAGTCCTGGGTAGACTTGTCAGAATCCTGGTACTCTTATGCCTTCTCTGTTGTCCCAGGTCTGCCTGGCGATCCTCTTCCCAACCGTGAGGGACATCTGTTTTTCTTCCTTTAGATTTGTCTTCACCATGTGGAGGAATTTGGATGGCTCCTTGAGTCTTTGGTCAAGACCATGTCTGAACTGAAAGACTTGGCTCAAAACCACTTCAATACCAACCTGTTCTTTCTGGACCTGACTCTTCTAGCTACTGTCCACCAACCACCAAATGGCTCATGGTAAGTCCCTTCTGTGTGAACAGAGGACCTCGCTCTTTCCTGCCCACATGTGTGGTCATCCTGGCCCTGCCCCTTTTAGCCAGGAACTCTTTCCTGTACATGGATATTTAACAATAAAAACAGAACAACCTTAGCCAGTGGCTCAAGCCCTCTTGGATGCTCCTTCTCATTCTGTTTCTGTGTGTATGGTGGCTTTGTGCTTTTCTCCTACTGCAGACTGGGTCAGATACCCACATATGAGTGAATAATTGCTGACCAGGGAGTCAACAGTTACAAACATGGTGATATTCAGGGGAATCATGTATACAGAGTGGGGAATGGGGGTAGAGGGGGGAGTTCCATGAAGAGGGGGGTCCTTGGCAGATCATCCCTTATTGATCATTATAGTGGGGATATTTGGGTAGGCAGAAGAACAGATTCTAGGTATCAGTCAGCTTTTGCTGCAGTAACAACCAACCCAATTCTCAACAGAATGAAACCAAACACTTATTTCCTTCTGATATTAAATGAAGGCTGCAAGTTGGCTGTGATTCCTGGGCTCAAGGCATCTTTTCATTCCAGGACTCAGGCTAAAGAATGGCCTTTCTTTTCCATACTATTCTCATGGAAGAAGGCAAGAATGCAAGAGGCCAAAATGAATGAAGCAAGCATATTTAAAATTTCTGCTCACAAGTGGCAACTGTCATGTTTGTCTACATTCTACTGATTGACTGCAACCATGTGGCTAGCATGTCAGTGGGGTAGCCTGGGAAACACTCATAGTCAGGTGGCAAAGGCTGTAAATGAGTGATCCTTATCGCCCATTGTAGGGGAAGGAACAGGAGCTGAGAGTGAATGAGAGTGAGGGCAGGACAACACACGCAGACTCCTCTTTTAAGGAACTTGGCATTTAAGGAAATGGAGGCATGGTGAATTATGGGGGTGAGTGGTAGATCAAGTTTTTTGCTTTGGTTTTAATGGAGGAGACTTTTCTGCATAGAGGTCAAGAAGAAGGGATAAGGAGAATATGATAAAATAATTTAATAATTTTAGCCTACATTCTTTGAAGGACTACTCTATGTGGCCACTTTATGTTTGTCATCTTATTAGTCTTCAACAGCTTCATGAAGCAGATACTATTACCTTTGTTTTACCAGTGAGGACAGGGAGGCCAATGTTATATAACTTGCTTAGTCACAGAGCAAGCAGAGTTGGTACTTTAGCCTAGTAGGTGGACTGTAAAATCTTGGCTTGTTTTTTATTTACTAAGTGAAGATGGTAAAAAAAAAATGTCCTTTTCCTCCCCACCTCTGCCCCATCTAAGAAATCTAATATGCATGTAGGTAGTGCTTTGCGTCTTGGGGTAGATGGCAAATGTTAGAGGTCTTTGAAAGGCACAGGGTGAGATCATCTTGCTCGCATGGACATTTTGCCCTCTTAACTGACTCCAAGTGTGCTATAAGCAGTGGACAGCTTCACAATGAATGCCCAGGGCCTTGGATAAGGCTTTCTGTCTCTCTGCTAGATGTGGCCAAAACAGCCAGAATTCTTGGCAATTGCATCCAGATGTTGCCTTTAGCTGGAAAACAAATAGAGTCTACCTCAGCCTCCCTCTGGATCCAACAGAAGAAGTTTTAGATTTAGTGTACTTCTTGGTGGATTTGCTGACACATTTCTTTTTATTTAGGGCCAAATGTTCTGAAAGCAAAGCCTGCATTGTATTTGCCAAACATGCATAAGAACGCAAACAAAACTCATGTTTGCAAGCCCAAAATTAGTACTTCTTATGCCTTAGGGGCTGTTTGGAAACCATCCAGTGCCACAGTGTGTAAGCTTTGTGAACAAGTCTCCATAATTGTGTATGCAAAGGGTGTATATTCACAGTTGTGTGAATGTCTTTAATTTCCTTTGATTGCATGGCACACTCTGTCCTACCCTCTTGAAATGAGCGTCCTTTATACACCAATGGCTTCCTAAATTTGATATAGGTTCCTGTGGAGTGGGATTTAGTAGAGTGGAATTTTCTAATTGGAGCTGGTGTAAAAAAAGAGGGAGGAGAAATGGAAGGGGACACCAAATTCTGAACAAATAAAAGAAAAACCCAAGTGTAAATTGTTACATCCCACTGCTCTTCTCCCAAACAACTCTGCAGGCAGCATAGAATTGGCATGTTGGCCAAGTTCCTTCTGGGTGGTGGACTTGTAGGGTCTTAAGCTGCATTTGGTGCTTCTTGGAGCCCTGTTGAGCAAATGTGAAGTTCAAAAGGGCCAACCATGGATAAAACAGAACATGTCAGGGAAGTGCATTTCATAATCTCCATACATGCCTCCACGGTCCCTAATATTCATCCTCACCATCCTGCTGGGGATGGGGGTGACAGACTTATGAGGAACCCTGGTCATCAGATGGTGGTTGTCCATATGAGATTGTTTGGATGGGGGCTAGACTCCATGATCAGACCAGTGTTACTCCACACTCGATGACAAAGAACAATTGGCTGGCTGCTGGCAATTTGTGGCCCTTATCAGGAGGCAATGGCAAGGACAACTTAGAATCATCATTACTCAAAACTCCTCAACGGTGGTGTTACAATACTGAGCTGATTCAGGCTCAAGCTGTGGCTTGCAAATTCTCCATTTTACCTTCTCTATTCTACCAGGTTTGTCTTCTTCCTCTTTTTCCCAATGCTTGGTGTCATTTAATATTTTCTTTCTGATGGGGAAAGTTGCTCTATAAGAATACAACTCTACTTTCATGGTCTGTGCTCTGGTCCTTGGCTTTTTTGGTTAGTATTTGAGTGTTTGTGGTTTTTGTTTGGGTCCCGCAGTGGATAAATCCAATCCAGCTGTTTGGACTTGGAGGATGAAGAAGTTCAGTGAGTGGGAACGGGGAGCAGAGTTGTATGCCATGGCAATAAAATACCATTTATTGAGCTGTGCACACAAGGAGCCAAACACTGCATTAGTGGCTTCTGAAATATTTTCCCCTCCAACAGTTATGCAAGGCTTGTCTTACTGTGTTTTAACCAATGGAGAAACTATGAGTCTGAGAGTATCCGTAATTTTTCAGATCTTGGAATGCAACTGGATATGTTTGACTCTAGAAGATGTGATTTTTCTAATATTGGCCCTATTTTGGAATTGCCAGGGCTGATCCCCTGTTCCATTTCCCCTTGGATTCCTTTTCCCTGGCCTCCAGTACTTGGTGAAAGTCCTAGCATGTTCCTCTAGCATATCAAGGACTGATCTGATAGCATTAATTTATACCACTGCTTTGCTACTGTTGTTTCTACTTCAGAAAACATTTCAGAAATGGAGTTTCGGAGACTAGTTCCACATACAGGAGTTATTCCCAAAGGGTCTTATAAGGAGTCTGAAAGTGCTGGAATAAGGTTTGCCAGCATTGCTGTTTATGGACTTTTGCTAGATAAAAATGAGGCCAAAGAAGACAGTACTTTGGAAAGGGACTGTGGTCCCCTCCCAGATCCCCTATATTGGGTTGGTGCACCCATTCTCCCAGGTTCTGTGAATGTTGGCTGCTAGTGTTTTATAGCTGGAAAATTGTCTGGGGATAAGGGAAGCTATTGGCCTTAAGAGCTATGGAATGACTAATATGGGAGTGTAAGCTCCTTTGTTTTAAGAAGGGAGACCTCCATGGTGTGGATTTTGCTCCATAGTCCCTCTGTAGATCAGGACAAGGTCAGACTATACCAGAGAATACTATCTTGCTCATTCTCCACCCCTTGCCTTACCCTGCTACACTCCTTCCTTCACAGATTTCTCCTGAGAGTGCTTTTCCAGGAAACCATGTGTACTCAAATCCTTATCTCAGACTCTGCTGCTCAGGACATTGACCTAAGATTGTCTGCTTACCTGTTTAGTTCATCCTGAGCATAGGATCTTGAATGCGATAGCTCAGCAACGTCTATATTATTTTAATAGACATCCCTAATAGTATCTGAAGGAATCATTTAATGGATTTTAGGAAACATTAAAAAGACTATTTGAGAATAATTGAAACCACATATAGAATAACAACCATATAGACTTTTTGAAAAAGTTAATTCATACATAAGTACATGTAACAACTATAGATACTTTTAATGGTGCTCATAAACTAATTTGTACATAATTTAATTATACATATACTATAATACATATAATATGTGTGTGTATGTATATACACACATTATACATATACATACATAATATACATATACTAATTTCTAATTTCCTTTTCACTCAAACTTTGGTTAGAATCCTTGACCAGACAGATCTTTCCAAGTGCATATTCTCTCTTGTCATCCAGTCTGGACCTCCTTTTTTTCCTTTGTCCATGTTCTGCTGAGTGTAAATCATTCCTCTTGGCCTACACCATTTTTGCTTTTGCAGGAATGCAAGGGAAGCAGAATTTTCATATCAGAATGCTGAGTCTCATTCTCTCCTTATATCTTTGTTTGAAGTTTATTTTCAATATTGTCAAATGATTGGAAAAATGCTTAATGCTGAATCTTTATGGTTGGGGAAAGTTTCTCTGCTTTGGGTTTTTTGCTATCTACTGAGAACCCACAGCCATATGTTGCAGCTTTGCCATTTTGTTCTGCCTTACAATTTTTTTTTTTTATGTCCCTGAAATGATCCTGATTAGAGTCTGAGCTGAAAACTGATCCCTTTTGGGGTTGAATCAGGGCACCACAACAATTCCCATATAACTTGTTGCAGATTAGAAGGTCCAACTGTTGAGCTATTTCATGTCCGATAGATTTAGAATAAATGATTTGTTTGGTATGTATTTTTTGAAGTTTGCAAGTTTCTAAGAATGTTACCCTTTTATGTTTTGAGGCAGGGTTTCTTCTGGATATGCCTTTCTGATTCTCAGAATCTGTGAGGGAGGAGAAGTGAGGAGGATAGGAAATTAATATCTATTTTGTTTGCTTTCCTGACAAAGGAAAACAATCATTGAGTTAGGCAATGGACTGATAAAGATTTCTTCTTCCTTGTAAGGTCTCTTCACCAGCCCAAACCCACTGAACCAATGCCTACTGACATGCATTTGCTCACACTGGTCCCTCTGCTTGAATGCTTTAAGCCCCCCTTTCCACTAAGCTGTCCCATCGATAGTTCAAGCTCACGTCCTATTCTCCTGAAGAAGTCTTCTCTAACTGCTCCATTCTTACATGTCTTCACTTTGTCTTGAACTCCTAGAGCATTATCGTTATAAAAATGGCCAAGAAATATCATTGTATATCCTTCCATGACTGATTGGTAGTGGCTACCAGGGATACTGTGTGGAGGAGATATTAAAATGAGGCTTTATCCACGCTTAGAGGGCAAAGGAGGTATAATTAGCAATGTCAGCCATGGGTATCAGTGATGGGAGTGGCCCTTTATTTGCCATCCTTGCTCTATACCATCCAACTGACAATTTATACTCCCTGCTTTGTTCTTTAGTTATTTTTAGAAACATTATCTCTCTCTCCAGCTAGATTTTTTTTCTTTTTTTTAAAAATTTTTTATTGTTATGTTAATCACCATATATTACATCATTTGTTTTGGTGTAGTGTTCCATGATTCATTGTTTGTTCATAACACCCAGTGCTCCATGCAGAATGTGCCCTCTTTAATACATATCACCAGGCTAACCCATCCCCCTACCCGCCTCCCCTCTAGAAACCTCAGTTTGTTTTTCAGAGTCCATCATCTCTCCTGGTTCGTCTCCCCCTCTGACTTACTCCCCTTCATTCTTCCTCTCCTGCTATCTTCTTCTTTTTCTTTTTTCTTAAAATATGTTGCGTTATTTGTTTCAGAAGTACAGATCTGTGATTCAACAGTCTTACACAATTCACAGCGCTCACCGTAGCACATACCCTCCCCAATGTCTATCACCCAGCCACCCCATCCCTCCCACCCCCGACCACTCCAGCAACCCTCAGTTTGTTCCTGAGATTAAGAATTCCTCATATCAGTGAGGTCATATGATACATGTCTTTCTCTGATTGACTTATTTCACTCAGCATAACACCCTCCAGTTCCATCCATGTCGTTGCAAATGGCAAGATCTCATTCCTTTTGATGGCTGCATAATATTCCATTGTGTATATATAACACATCTTCTTTATCCATTCATCTGTCGATGGACATCTTGGCTCTTTCCACAGTTTGGCTATTGTGGACATTGCTGCTATAAACATCAGGGTGCACGTACCCCTTCGGATCCCTACATTTGTATCTTTGGGGTAAATACCCAGTAGTGCAATTGCTAGATCGAATGGTAGCTCTAATTTCAACTGTTTGAGGAACCTCCATACTGTTTTCCAGAGGGGTTGCACCAGCTTGCATTCCCACCAACAGTGTAGGAGGGTTCCCCTTTCTCCACATCCTCGCCAACATCTGTGGTTTCCTGACTTGTTAATTTTAGCCATTCTGACTGGTGTGAGGTGGTATCTCATTGAGGTTTTGATTTGGATTTCCCTGATGCCGAGCGATGTTGAGCACTTTTTCATGTGCCTGTTGGCCATTTGGATGTCTTTTTTGGAAAAATGTCTGTTCATGTCTTCTGCCCATTTCTTGATTGGATTATTTGTTCTTTGGGTGTTGAGTTTGATAAGTTCTTTATAGATTTTGGATACTAGCCCTTTATCTGATCTGTCATTTGCAAATATTTTCTCCCATTCTGTCGGTTGTCTTTTGGTTTTGTGGACTGTTTCTTTTGCTGTGCAAAAGCTTTTTATCTTGATGAAATCCCAAGAGTTCATTTTTGCCCTGGCTTCCCGTGCCTTTGGCGATGTTTCTAGGAAGAAGTTGCTGCGGCTGAGGTCGAAGAGGTTGCTACCTGTGTTCTCCTTTAGGATTTTGATGGACTCCTGTCTCACGTTTAGGTCTTTCAACCATTTGGAGTCTATTTTTGTGTGTGGTGTAAGGAAATGGTCCAGTTTCATTCTTCTGCATGTGGCTGTCCAATTTTCCCAACACCATTTGTTGAAGAGACTGTCTTTTTGCCATTGGACATTCTTTCCTGCTTTGTCAAAGATAAGTTGACCATAGAGTTGAGGGTCCATTTCTGGGCTCTCGATTCTGTTCCATTGATCTATGTGTCTGTTTTTGTGCCAGTACCAAACTGTCTTGATGATGACAGCTTTGTAATAGAGCTGGAAGTCCGGAATTGTGATGCCGCCAGCTTTGCTTTTCTTTTTCAATATTCCTCTGGCTATTCTGGGTCTCTTCTGGTTCCATACAAATTTTAAGATTATTTGTTCCATTTCTTTGAAAAAAGTGGATGGTATTTTGATGGGGATTGCATTGAATGTGTAGATTGCTCTAGGTAGCATTGACATCTTCACAATGTTGATTCTCCCAATCCACGAGCATGGAACGTTTTTCCATTTCTTTGTGTCTTCCTCAATTTCTTTCCTGAGTATTTTATAGTTTTCTGAGTACAGATCCTTTGCCTCTTTGGTTAGATTTATTCCTAGGTATCTAATGGTTTTGGGTGCAGTTGTAAATGGGATCGACTCCTTGATTTGTCTCTCTTCTGTCTTGTTGTTGGTGTATAGGAATGCCACTGATTTCTGTGCATTGATTTTATAGCCTGCTACTTGACTGAATTCCTGTATGAGTTCTAGCAGTTTTGGGGTAGAGTCTTTTGGGTTTTCCACATACAGTATCATATCATCTGCAAAGAGTGAGAGTTTGACTTCCTCTTTGCCGATTTGGATGCCTTTGAGTTCTTTTTGTTGTCTGATTGCTGTGGCTAGGACTTCTAATACTATGTTGAATAGCAGTGATGAGAGTGGACATCCCTGCCACGTTCCTGACCTTAGGGGAAAAGCTCTCAGTCTTTCCCCATTGAGAATGATATTCGCTGTAGGTTTTTCATAGATGGCTTTTATGATATTGAGGTATGTACCCTCTATCCCTATACTCTGAAGAGTTTTGATCAAGAAAGGATGCTGTACTTTGTCAAATGCTTTTTCTGCATCTATTGAGAGGATCATATGATTCTTGCTCTTTCTTTTGTTAATGTATTGTATCACGTTGATTGATTTGCGGATGTTGAACCAGCCTTGCAGCCCAGGAATAAATCCCACTTGGTCATGGTGAATAATTCTTTTAATGTATTGTTGGATCCTATTGGCTAGTATTTTGGTGAGAATTTTTGCATCCATGTTCATCAAGGATATTGGTCTGTAATTCTCTTTTTTGATGGGGTCTTTGTCTGGTTTTGGGATCAAGGTAATGCTGGCCTCATAAAATGAGTTTGGACGTTTTCCTTCCATTTCTATTTTTTGGAACAGTTTCAGGAGAATAGGTATTAATTCTTCTTGAAATGTCTGATAGAATTCCCCTGGGAAGCCATCTGGCCCTGGGCTTTTCTTTCTTGGGAGATTTTTGATGACTGTTTCAATTTGCTTAGTGGTTATAGGTCTGTTCAGGTTTTCTATTTCTTCCTGGTTCAATTTTGGTAGTTGATACATCTCTAGGAATGCACCCATTTCTTCCAGGTTATCTAATTTGCTGGCATAGAGTTGCTCATAATATGTTCTTAGAATTGTTTGTATTTCTTTGGTGTTGGTTGTGATCTCTCCTCTTTCATTCATGATTTTGTGGATTTGGGTCCTTTCTCTTTTCTTTTTGATCAGTCTGGCCAGGGGTTTATCAATCTTGTTAATTCTTTCAAAGAACCAGCTCCTAGTTTCGTTGATCTGTTCTACTGTTCTTTTGGTTTCTAGTTC
This sequence comes from Callorhinus ursinus, assembly GCF_003265705.2. Classification (NCBI taxonomy): domain Eukaryota; kingdom Metazoa; phylum Chordata; class Mammalia; order Carnivora; family Otariidae; genus Callorhinus; species Callorhinus ursinus. Next base: position 142,860,126 of record NW_027397063.1, read on the forward strand.
ATTGATTTCTGCTCTGATCTTTATTATTTCTCTTCTCCTGCTGGGTTTAGGCTTTATTTGCTGTTCTTTCTCCAGCTCCTTTAGGTGTAGGGTTAGGTTGTTTATTTGAGACCTTTCTTGTTTCTTGAGAAAGGCTTGTATTGCTATATAGTTTCCTCTCAGGACTGCCTTTGCTGTATCCCAAAGATTTTGGACAGCTGTGTTTTCATTTTCATTGGTTTCCATGAATGTTTTTAATTCTTCTTTAATTTCCTGGTTGCCCCATTCATTCTTTAGTAGGATGCTCTTTAGCCTCCATGTATTTGAGTTCTTTCCGACCTTCTTCTTGTGATTGAGTTCTAGTTTCAAAGCATTGTGGTCTGAAAATATGCAGGGAATGATCCCAATCTTTTGGTACCAGTTGAAACCTGATTTGTGACCTAGGATGTGATCTATTTTGGAGAATGTTCCATGGGCACTAGAGAAGAATGTGTATTCCGTTGCTTTGGGATGGAATGTTCTGAATATGTCTGTGAAGTCCATTTGGTCCAGTGTGTCATTTAAAGTCTTTATTTCCTTGTTGATCTTTGCTTAGAAGATCTGTCCATTTCAGTCATGGGGGTGTTAAAGTCCCCCACTATTATTGTATTGTTGTCGATGTGTTTCTTTGCTTCTATTATTAATGGTCTTATAATTGGCTGCTCTCATGTTAGGGGCATAGATATTTACAATTGTTAGATCTTCTTGTTGGATAGACCCTTTAAGTAGGATATAGTGTCCTTCCTCATCTCTTATTACAGTCTTTGTTTTAAAATCTAGTTTGTCTGATATAAGGATTGTCACCCCAGCTTTCTTTTGGTGTCCATTAGCATGGTAAACCATTTTCCACCGCCTTTCAATGTGGGGGTGTCTTTGGTTCTAAAATGAGTCTTTTACAGACAGCATATCATTGGTCTTGTTTTTTAATCCAATCTGATAGCCTGTGTCCTTTGATTGGGGCATTTAGCCCATTTACCTTCAGGGTAACTATTGAAAGATATGAATTTAGTGCCATTGTATTGCCTATAAGGTGACTGTTACTGTATATAGTCTGTCTTTCTGGTCTATGCTGCTTTTAGCTCTCTCTTTGCTTAGAGGACCCCTTTCAATATTTCTTGGAGGGCTGGTTTTGTGTTTGCAAATTCCTTTAGTTTTTGTTTTTCCTGAAGCTTTTTATCTCTCCTTCTATTTTCAATGACAGCCTAGCTGGATATAGTATTCTTGGCTGCATATTTTTCTCGTTTAGTGCTCTGAATATATCATGCCAGTCCTTTCTGGCTTGCCAGGTCCCTGTGTATAGGTCTGTTGCCAATCTAATGTTTCTACCATTATAGGTTACATATCTCTTCTCCCGAGCTGCTTTCAGGATTTTCTCTTTGTCTCTGAGACTCGTCAGTTTTACTATTAGATGTCAGCATGTTGACCTATTTTTATTGATTTTGAGAGGGGTTCTCTGTGCCTCCTGGATTTTGATGCTTGTTTCCTTCCCCACATTAGGGAAGTTATCTGCTATAATTTGCTCCAATATACCTCTTCCCCTCTCTCTCTTTCCTCTTCTTCTGGGATCCCAATTATTCTAATATTGTTTCATCTTATGGTATCGCTCATCTCTCAAATTCTGCCCTCGTGATCCAGTAGTTGTTTATCTCTCTTTTTCTCAGCCTCTTTATTTTCCATCATTTGATCTTCTGTATCGCTAATTCTCTCCTACCTCATTTATCCTAGCAGTTAGTGCCCCCACTTTTGATTGCACCTCATTAATAGCCTTTTTGATTTCGACTTGGTTAGATTTTAGTTCTTTTATTTCTTCAGACATGGTTTCTATAATGACTTCCATGCTTTTTTCAAGCCCAGCTAGTATCTTTAAAATCATGATTCTGAACTCTACGTCCGACATCATACTAATATCCGTATTGAGTAGGTCCCTGGCAGATGGTACTACCTCTTGTTTTTTTGTTGAGGTGATTTTTTTCGTCTTGTCATTTTGTCCAGAGGAGAATAGATGAATGAGAGAACAAAATGGTAACATGTTAAGAACGTTCCCAGAAAATATACTCTAAACAAATTAGAAAAGACCTGAAACCAGGG
>NW_027397063.1:142872231-143241717 GCF_003265705.2 Callorhinus ursinus
AGATTGAAAAGATGTTGGTTGAAAAAGGGAAAAAGAAAAAAAAAACAGTTAACAAAAATTAACTTTGATGAACTAATGAATCATGGTAAAAAAAAAGCCATGAATTCTATGTGCAGTATTCCCCTAGCGCTGGAGTTCTCCCGTTCTCCTTGATCGGTAAACTTGGTCTTGGCTGGCTGTTCGTGCTGATCTTCTGGGGGAGGGGCCTGTTGCTGTGGTTTCCAAATGTCTTTGCCGGTGGCGGAATTGCCCTGCCCTTGTCGGTCCGAGCTAAGCAAGCTGCTCGGGTTTGATCTCAGGAGCTTTTGTTCCCTGCAACCTCTTCGTACAGCCTTGGAGGACCAGGGCAAAAATGGTGGCCTCCCAATCTCCACCCGGAGGAGCTGAGAACTTGGGGCCCCGCTCCTCAGTGTGTCCCCAGAGAAAAGCAGTCACTCCCTTGTCCCCGGTCTCCGGCCGCACTCCGTGCTCACCCGGCCTGTGACCGAGCGTTGCTATCTCTGGCACCCGACCCCGTGTGGAGTCTCCAAACCCAGCAGATCCCTGCGGTGCGCTCCCGCGCCGCTCCTCCCCGGGAAGGAAGGGGAGTCTCCCCGGCTCTTCCGCTTGTTGGGTCCCTGCTGCAGGAGCAGTGGCCCGACTGGGCCGCGGATCACAGTTTATGGCAACCCCGAGCTGATAGTCCGCACCTCAGCTCCGTCTGTGCAGCCGGCTTCCCTGCTCCGATCCCTGGGAGCTCTGGCGCACTCAGGCTCCCCCAGTCTTTCTGTGACCCCAAGGGTCCTGAGACCACACTGTCCCGGGAGGATTCCACCCCCTGCTTAGCCACTGCAGCGACGTCCCTCAGCGGAGCCGACTTCTAACAGTTCCGATTTTGTGCTCCGTGGCTCTAGCACTTGCCAGACGCAGCCGGCGGAGGCCCCTCCCCCGCCGTCTATCTTCCGAATATCGCCTCGGATTCACTTCTCCGCACGTCCTACCTTCCAGTAAGTGGTCGCTTCTCTGTTCAGATAGTTGTTGGTACTCTCCTCTTTGATCTCTTGTTGAGTTCGTAGGTGTTCAGAATGGTTTGATCCCTATTCAGCTGAATTCCTGAGACCAGACGAAATCTAGGTCTCCTACTCCTCCGCCATCTTGCTCTGCCTCTCCAGCTAGATTTTATACTCACTGCAGAAGAGGACTGTACACTTCTCTGTAGGCACAGAGTTTAGTTTCTGGCACATAGGAGGTTTTAATTGTAGCAAACCATTAATGATCTGTATTAGATAAATGATATCTATAGACTCCTAATGCTTCACTAATCTCCAGATAAGGTAAGAACTACTCTTGGAGCTTCTCTTGCCTGTTTAACCCGTAACTGGCAGAAAGTTGCAATTCAAAAAATCATAGGGATAAAACATGGTTTTATCCCTATGATTTAAATTTGAAAGAAAAAAGTGAGACTCCCACTGACCCAGAAACATTAAACACACACTCATTGCCAATAGGGTTTTAAAATTTTTTTTCCATTCCAAACAATGATTTGCCAAAGGAAACCACTAACTGAAGTGGACTTAAAACTCAAACTGGATCCTTTCATGGAAAACCAATTATGAATTACATCTTTATTGAATACATGTCCACAAACATGTAAAACTTACCAGATGAGGGAACATATTTCCCACTAAATGTAAATCCTAGAAGAGTTTGCATCTTTGCCTCAGAGAAAAGACAAAGAGAATATATTCAAAGTCCAAACTTATTAAATGCATAGGACAAGGGTCAATACTTGAACGAACAACTTTCTTGGTTAATTTTTTTAATTCCTGAAGTTTACAATATAACAAATGGGTGACTCTTTGGGGGAGTAAATAAGTGGATTAGATCATTACCATCAAGGCTTGGACATTAAAACTTCGTTTGTTTATAGTGGACAAAGTGTCAGAGAATTGTGTGATGGCCATAAGCACTTGAGCACTTGGTGGAAAGTATAGAAAATATCTAAGGATAATTTTCAAATTCATGCAACAAGTCAAGAAGCTCAAGATTTCATAAAGGTGAATTTTTAGAATGATACTCTTCAGTGGAGGAACTAACACTGTAGTTTTGATATAGTCCAAAGGATACACATGTTAGCTGTCTAAGAGTTGTCAAGACTTGTGCTAGATACTACATTCCTTATAATGATGACTAGATGCAAAGTCATTGGAGAGAGCATGAGTCTTACCCTTACATAATTATGGATTCATATCACGTACTGTAACTCACAAATCATAGGAGCCTGGGGAGGTTGTTGATCTTTTCTGAACCTCAGCTTAATCATCTAATGATGCTGACTTGGAGGGCTATTATGTGAACTAGGTGAGATGAAGTAGACCTAAAGTCCGTTGGGGAGCAAGAGAAGCTGCTTGAATAAGCCTTGGGTGGGAGGCTGCTCACTGTTGGGTGATAAGGGATTGTAAGATGCCTTCTTCATTAAGGTATATTTATAATATATATATTATATATATATAATTATTATATATATTATATAATATAGTATATACAATATCATATATATGAAGATATATAAAATAGAAATACATATACATATATTTCTGCCAGCATATACATACACACATGTATATATTCATGCACACATACATACGTGTGTGTGTGTGTGTGTGTGCGTGCACGCACATGTAAGGAATTGGTTCACATGACTGTGGGGCTAGCAGGCCTGAAATCTGTAAGGTAGACCAGCAATCAGGAAACTCAGGCAGAGTTTCTATGTAACAGTTTTGAGGCACAATTCCCTTTTCTTATGGCACTCTCAGTCCTTGCTCTTAGGGCTTCAACTGCTCTGATGAAGTCCACTCATATTATGGAGGATAAACTTCTTACTTCAAGTCTATTGATCTAAATGTTAATATTTCCTCAAAATTTATCCAAAAAATACTTTCCTGGCAACATCTAGACCAGTGTTTGGCAAAACGACTGGGTACCATAGCCTAGCCGAGTTGGCACATAAAATTAACCATCACAGAGGATTAAAGAGATGAGCTGCCCCTAAATTAGTTAGGATTTGCAGACTTTGGGGGAATGAAATTTAGTCAAATGATAATAAAAATTACCATCCCAATAATAACAATAGTGATGGTAGTGAACACTTACTAAATTCTATGGACCAGGACCCAGGGCTACATGCCCTGTTTATGTGGACTGCTTATTTGTTCAGGCGATATATTTTTACCTCACCTCCCCAGGTAACTAGGAAATAGCACTCCAACAACTTTCTTTATATGCATGTAATAGAATATTATTCAGCCTTAAAAAGGAATAAAGCACTGATATGTTCTACACTGTGGATGAACCTTGAAAACATTATGTGAAAGGAAAAAAGCCAGCCCCAAAGATCACAAACTGTATGATTCTCTTTATATAAAATATTTAGAATAGGCAAATCCATACCGACCGTGAACAGATTGGTGTTTTCCAGGGGCGGGGCAAGGAGGGAAGGGTAGTGATTGTTTAATGGTGTGAGATTTTCTTGTGAGGTGATGAAAATGTTTTGGACCTTGATAGAGGAGGTGGTTGTACAATATTATGCCACTGAATTGTATACTTAAAATTATTAATTTTAATTATAAAAAATTTAAAAAGTACTCTTGTGACAAGAGTATAAAGAAATGTGCAGAGACTATAGATAACATATTCCAAATGTTAGGCGTGTCAGTGGTATACAGACTCTCCATTAACTGGGAGATATCCTTTTACAATTCTCCTCACCCTTAGTCACTAATGCTCAACCTCTTCCCATGCTGGCATATATAACATATCCCTGAAGGGACTCCTATGTTCAGGAGAATATTTTCCATCTTGCCTGGTCATACTGTCTCCTCTAGGATCCACACAGCCACGTCTTAGCCCATTAGTGGCCCTTTCCCCCGGCCCCTTGGATCTTAAATATAGGAGGGGACCACTCAGTGGTCTCAGGTGAGCTGCTATTTTGATTTTTTTCTCTCTTTTGGCCAGTCAACTCTTGGCCAAGGCATATGCATATTAAATCTATTGCCCAGGAGGGCATGTCATGAGAGGGGAATCTGAAGTTTTAAACTATCATCTGCCATTCTTTCTTCTTATGGTTTACTCTTTGTATCTCAAAGTCTCTTCTGATCTCTAATACTATCTTCTGTCTTTCTCTTCTATTCTTCTACCCCATGTCTTCTTCTTGGGGACATTATTATATTATAACCTGGCAAGGGACAGCAAGCTTAGCTGGCCATTCCCAGTAAGAATGATTGAGATGGTGTGTGGAGAACGAGAAGGTTGACACTAAGATTTGGGGAATGACAAGAAATGAGTGGGGAAGGTTGAGTACAACAAAAGATCATTGAAAGTAAGGCAAGGAACTGTGTCTATAACATTGACTGGATTATCTATATGGATGTTGAAGTAACCAAGAATAATAAAAGAATTGAGAAAAAGAAAATGAGTAAGGGAGAATGTCTGAGAAGTCAGGATGTGGTTGCAGGAAACAGGAGTGGTAGGTGACACAGACTTTTGGCATCCATTGCAAAGGAGATGAGGTTTTTGAATGTGAAGAGAGAAAAAAATTCTAGAAGTAGCAAGGAGCTGCTGGAAGGACACCTAAGGTACCTCATTCTTCTGGTACCGAGACACTTGAGGTGTGGGAGAAAAACTCAGCCACCTCCTAAAAGGATGGTAGGAGAAACATTGTCCTTGGGTTTAGCCAGGTTTCAGTAAATTCAAGGAGCTAAAAGAAAATTCACTCTATAGATTTCTCATTACATTAAGAGTTCCTTCTTACTTTGGCATTTGACACAAAAAATTGAAATGGAATATTAAAGCCATTTTAATGTAGAACAGCGACAGTTTTCACTTAATAAAAAATGTTGATAGAGATGTGGACATTAGGTCTCAGGTGCCAATTTGCTTGCTGAACAAATTGCCCAAGGCTCTTCTATCTGTGGTGATAGGCCTATATTAGGGGATTTTCTTAGGGGATTGTTCAAAAGAGAATTACTCCTCTATAAGTTTGAGGGTTCTTACATACATATTTAGTTTTTCATGTTTTCATTTCTAGAAGAATGTAACTTTCCCATCAAAAGAGTATCATTTTATTTTCTGAATAAGTATCAGAATTTAATAACTTTTACAATATCTTGTTTGGGGGCAGCCAGTCTTTTTATTTTATTTTGCCTCCGTTAAATTGAACTATAGTTGACACACAATGTTACATTAGGTTCAGGTGTACAGCGTAGTGATTCAACAACTCTATATGTTATGCTGTGCTCACCACTAGTGTAGCTCCCATCTGTCACCATACAGCACAATTACAGCACCATTCACTATATTCCCTATGCTTTCATCCCTATGACTTATTCACTCCATAACTGGAAGCCTGTATCTCCCACTCCCCTTCACCCATTTTGCCCATCCCCCCATGTCCCTTCCTTCTGGCAACCAACAGTTTGTTTTCTGTATTTACAGGTCTGCTTCTGCTTTGTTTGTTCATTTGTTTTGTTTCTTAGATCCCACATATGAATGAAATCATATGGCATTTATCTTTTTCTGTCTGACTTATTTAACTTAGCATAATACCCTCTAGGTCCATCCATGTTGTCACAAATCAGCCTATCTTTTTGAAAGATCAGGTTTTAGTATATTCTTTTCTTTCAACATTGCAGTTAGGTCATAGGAAAATGTTGAAAGTTAGACAAATCCTGTTGTGTATTATAAGAACAGGACTCATTATCCTAGGGAAACAGACCCTGGCTGGACACCTGTTTATGTGACTTAACAGGTTTGTGGCAGGTTGTGCTAGGCCATGTTCAAGAGCAGAGCCGGCAGTCATGTGTCAGTAGGCTGTGGTTTTTACATTCAGTAAGCAAAACAGCAGAATAGGGGGTTGTGTTTAGTGGGTCCTAGAGACTGAGTGAGATCATTAGCCCATAAATCATGTGGCCGCATAATAATAGTGGAGCTTTCTTATTTAGAAAATCATGGGCACTTCTATGGTCATTATTTTCTTATAGCAGAAGTTGCTTCAACAGAAGATGTTTACTAATGGCCATTAGAACAAAGCCATGCTCCTGGTGTCCTCACCCCCTCCCACTCTGTTCAGAAGGCCCAACAGGGAGTTGGAAGTGGAGCTGAAACCTGATACAGGTTTTCAACGTGGTACTATGGGAAACCCTACCATCCCTTCCATTTGAAGGAAACCACTAAACTTCAGAGAGTTGGCCCAGTAATGACCTCACCGCTTTATAACATGAGACACGCTTACACATGAAGCACAGAGTAAATATTTAGAACAGTTCCCCCTTTTGGTGTGATGGCACATCGTGAACAAGAATGAAATGGGATTTGCTTGTCATAAAAAGCTCTTGATATGGACAGCCTATTTGACAGGCATCATTCTATCTAGGCCAGGGTTCCTAGCATTGTAAACTCCCAGTGGAAGCAGAAGTTTCCAGAAAACTGGCTTGTAACAAAGGTGCAGTTTGTGGGAAAATCAGTCAGGACATTTATTTTTTTTTCTTTTGTAGGCATCACCTCTATCTAAAGAATGCAGTGGCAAGGGTCTTGGGTTTGGATGAAGCTATTTTAAGAAATAATTTAGAGTCATAGAACATTAGAGTGAGTTGCAAACAAACTTAGTGAAAGCTTATTTATGGATAAGAAAATGAGACTCCAGTTTGTTAATGGTAGAACTGGAAAGAGAATTTGATCTTTCTCTTCTTTCCTTCCTAGTCACCTCTTCTTTCCTATATAATCCAGAGTGTTCTTCTTTTTGGCTTGAATATTTACCATCTTAGCTCAAAGTTGAAGCAAATTTAAACATGATGCTATATTTCAGTTTATGGAAACATAGAAAGAGAAGTATTTTAGAAAATCCAGTTGAACGCAAATTCAAATGGGAACATAAGAATGATTTGACATCTATGAATACAGCCTTTTTTAAAGATAGGAAGAGAAAAATCATCAATTATGGCATATGAAATGTTCTTAAATTGTGTGGTACAACTTTCAGGAAAGAAAACAAAAATGTTACCTGTTTACTGGATCTCAATTTCTATATAACTCTAAACTGTTCTGGAAAAATACACTTCCAAAAGCCAATGGCAGGACGGACATTTCTCTGCATTTACTATGCAAGCTATCACATGATTATACCTTTTGAAACAAACATTGTATTACAAGTGTGGGTGAGTTCTATTGAAATCACTGAAAATTGTCATAAAGCTTTATTTTAAGATACTCATTTTACTTCTGAATATACATAATGTTGTGTGTTAATCCCTGACAAAATGCTTATAGGAGACTCACTTTTAATGATGAATAATTATAATGTATTGTATGTATTGAACTTGTCCTATGTCTGACATGTTTTATATTATTTCTTGGGAGATTGCAAATTAATAAAAAAGTTAAGTTTTATTTTAAGTGTTCTCATGTTATGAATCTACACTCTTCCTTCATTTGCTACATTAGTTATGAAATAGAGGAAATAAACCTGTTTTTCTGTGTCTGGCATACATTGCAATTCATCCAAAGGAGCAGATAGTAGACCTTTCCCAAAAAGATTTAAAGATATTTCAGAAATGTAAGAAGAAAGGAGGGAAAAAAACCCCTAATTTTTGAATTTTCATCATCATCATCACTGGACAAGCTTATCTTTATACTTCCATGATTCTATAAAATTATTCATGTTACAAATGTATATTATGGGTTCTTTTACACCCAGGGAATGATTATTAGACACCTATTTAAAATTACCTATTATTTTTCATAATGATAAGTTCTTCATAAAGTTATGGGTCAACAGATAGAAAAATGAAGATTTGGGCAGTGGTCAAAAATAACTCCTTAAAACAAACTGAGGGCTGCTGGAGTGGGGGTGGGTGGGAAAGATGAGGTGGCTGGGTGATGGACATTGGGGAGGGTATGTGCTATGGTGAGCGCTGTGAATTGTGCAAGACTGTTGAATCACAGACCTGTACCCCTGAAACAAATAATATATGTTAATAAAAAGAAAATAAAAAAAAAAAACTTGATTCAAACTTCTTAGAAGAAAAATAACCCCTTAGCTGTGGTGACTCAGTGGTGGGTCAACTAAAGCATCTTCACAACCCCAGAACACTGTGATCCCCCCTTTTTTTTTGAAATATTTATTTATTTGTCAGAGAGAGAGAGAGAAAAAGAGAGCACAAGCAGGGGAGTGGGCAGAGGGAGAAGTAGGCTCCACACTGAGCAAGGAGCCCGATGTGGGGCTCGATCCCGGGACCCTGGGATCATGACCTGAGCTGAAGGCAGATGCTTAACTGACTGAGCCACCGAGGTGTCCCCATTGTGATCCTTTGAGGATCACAGTAAACCAAGAGGAGTGAGCTCTCTACAAAAGTCAGCTTAAATGTTGACCTGTCATTACTAACAGGTCCTAAGGAGACAACAAAGGAGCAGAAGAGCACCTGCAAGGTCTGGAAAGGGGTTTCCAGGAATAAACTTGTAAATACAAGTTATTCTAGTCAGCTTGGCTGCTACCTTTGGGGGATAGGAATGTCAGGCACTGGGATTTGCCACAATCTCCTCTTTTCCCTGCTTTTCTGTGCATTGTACAACCTTATGATTTTTAAAAAATATTTATTTATTTATTTGAGAGAGAGAGTGAGTGTGTGAGAGTGAGAGAGAGAGAGAGAGAGGGTCTCCAGCAGACTCCCTGCTGAGCATGGAACCTGACACAGGGCTCAGTCTCACCGCCCATGAGATCATGACATGAACGTAAATCAAGAGTTGGACACTTCACTGACTGAGCCACCCAGGTGCCCCCAACATTATGATTATGATTTATATTACTGTGTGAATTTGTCTGTGTGGGAAAATGTATCTACCTGTGAATATGAGTATGAAATTTTTTTAGCAGTCATCATTTATAGAATGCCTGCCATGGTGCCAGTAATATGTTAATATATATTATTCTAACTTTTCCCACATCAGCCTTATGTAGTAGTATTTTTATTGTCCCCATTTCACAAATGAAGACATCAAGGTTCAGAAGAGTTAAATTAAATCACTGCCCAGGATCATACTCTTATAAGGGGTAGAGTCGAGAAATGAAATCAGGTCTGTTAGTTTTCAAAGAGTGAAAGCACTCTTGGTGCTCTAATTGTTCATTGTACAGTAATTACCTAGTTTCTTCCTCAGTTGCTGGTGCGTTGATTGGTCTGAGTAAGTCCATGAGAGACTGACCAATTCTGGAGACCAGGACAAAGCTTTCTTGGGTCTGAAAAGCTGGGACGTGGGGTCTGGATAGGTGGTCCCTCCAAGCTCTCCATCTGCTCCAGCCTCTATCTTTACCAGGAGAAATTTCAGCCTTGTTTTCTTTCTCTAGCTTTAACATCACAAACCTCCAGAGGGGAGCTATGGTAGGCAAGGAAGAAAATCACTATGGGAGTGTTTGTAGCTCCCCTGTAGCAAGTGGCAAGGGAGGAAGTTCTGTAAAAAAATACAAATGTTATTTGTCCCTAAATCCACAAAAGCTCCATGTTTATAGTATGACTATTTACTTTTAGAGAGTTGATAATCCACACCAGAAAGAATAACAGATTTTCTAGTTGATAATGCCAGGACAAGTATTTTTTTTTTTTTTTAAGAGAGAGAGAAAGAGAGAGCAAGAGAGTGGGGTGGGGAGGGGCAAAGTGAGAGAGAGGGAGAGAATCTTAAGCAGGCTCCATGCCCAGTGCAGAGCCCGATGTGGGGCTTGACTCATGGCCCCAAGAACATGACCTTAGCCGGAATCAAGAGTTGGACACCTAACTGACTGAGTCACTCAGGCACCCTGTATATATATATGTGTGTGTGTGTGTGTGTGTGTGTGTGTGTGTGTGTGTGTGTGTATTTTAATTGAAGTATAGTTGACACACAATATTACATTAGTTTCAGGTGTAAAAGGCAACTTCTTGAGAGAAGTTTCTGATGTCTAGGCCATCTGTATTTAATGCATATGAATATAAGTGGTTTATTTTGAGTGATAAAGCACTGGTCAAAGGTTCTGGATTGTCAATCTTCATGTTTCAAAATACCTTGTTTAGCTGCAAGGAAATCTGAATGGCTTCTCCTTTGTCTTGGGGCATGCAGCCTCTGTTCTAGGAGCAGGACTCCCTGGAAGGATGGGTGTCCTGCCTTGCAATTTCCAAGCATTGTGTCCTTGCTGGAGAAGGATCAGTTCAGTCAGTTGCTTAGTCTGAGGTTAAATTACTCTTTCTCTCTCTCTCTCTCTCTTTTTTTTTTTTTAACTGGGCAGTGTTTGGCACACAAAGGGCACCCAATAGATTCTGGTTGAATGAATGAGAGACCAGAATTTACAGAAGAGCAGAGAAAATAAAGGACAAGAAATAATGTAAGAACTGAAGGTAAAACATGTATGAGCTGAAGAAAGGCACAAATTTTCAGACTATATCTTCCTACCTGGCCCTAAGGAAGATAAATTTAATCTAGTCCAAGTCTGGTGAAATTTTATACCTTTAAGAGGAAAGAGAAAATTTTCAAAACTTCCAGAGAGGCAAACAAAATACCTAAAAAGGAATTTAAAAAATTAGACTGCCATCAGGCTTTACACTAAATGTTAAGGAGCAAATTATTATAAAAGTCATTATTGGGACAAGTGGTGAAATTTAAATAAGATCTGATGGTTAGAAAATAGAATTAGTTAAAATTCTTGACCTTGATAATTGTACAGTGGTGATGGAAGTAAGTATCTTTGATTTTAGGAAATACACACTGAAATATTTAGGAATGGAGCATTCTGCCTGTAATTTACTCTCAAATATATAAAAACCACAGGGATGAGATAAAGGAACAAATGCAGCAAAATTAGTGAACATGTGTAAAGGATATATAGGAGTTCTTTTTACTGTTGTCACAAACTTTTTTAAGTTTAAAATATTATCAAAATTAAAAGTTAAAAAATTCTGAGTGAAAGGAAATATTTTGAACTCAAAATGCTATAGTTAGAAACAAATATCAATCTGAGAGAAAAATTAAAATATTGTTGCATGTGCAAAAAGAAATAACATTTAACATCCTCTATGGAAGAATTAGTGATATTAGGTCAAGAAATGAGAAAGATATCCAAGACTAAAACTGCATACATTGATGAGAGAAATCAAAGATGATCTAAGTAAGTGGAGAGACTTATCAGGTTCATGGATTGGAAGAACCCACAAAAAAGTAATACTAGACATTTTAGCTAGGCTAATCTAAATGTCAGCTAGACTAATCTAAGTTGCCATTCATCATTGAAATACATCTGATTTCTTTCTTTCCAGTTTCAGTTATTGTAAATTAGGCTTCTATAAACATCCATGTACATAGGCCCAAAGGCTCAAATACAATAGAAGTTAATTTCTCATTTATGTATCAGTTCCAGGTGGGTTCTTCCCCATGATAATTCAGGAACATGCTCCTTTGGTTTTGTGGGCCTTGTTATAAATAAGTGAGGCTGGGTCTCCATAACCAGGGTGACTCTGGTAGAAGGAGAAAGAATGCATGGCAGTGGCTCACGGTCTCTGAAAATCCTTGACCTAGAAGTGGCTCACATTCTTGCTTATACGTTGGCAAATGTGGCCACATCTAATTCTAGGGAGGACTGGGTAATGTAGTTTTTTGTAAAATAAGCTATTTATAAAATTACTATAGAACCATTCTGCTTTATGCCCTATATAGACAGTTTCCAATTTTAGGCTATTATAAGTAACACTTAGTTAAACAACTTTGGGCAAAAAGTTGTTTCTCTGTTTAGTATTTTTCCATTTATGTGGTTCAGAAATAGAATATCCTGGGTCCAAGATCACTGGGTTTAAGGACTAAACATTTCATTTTTTTCACACTTGCCTCTCTTTTGGATGCCTTAATAAGTTTCTTGTCAGCTAAGTTTTCCTCTGCAAAGGTTTACCAAGTTTACAGAGTCAAAACAGTCAAGTTTTATTCCTGGATCTGGTTTGAATTTCATTGTTTACTTCTTGGTGTTTACGACTCTCATATTGGTATGTATGCGGAAAAATAAACACAAGACCCTCTCTCATTCTTGGAAAAATTGCAGTTTCCCATTCCCAGAGGAAAATGGGGTGGAGGGGGAGACTTCTCAATAAAAGATCCCTGGGTGGGTCATCCCTGTTCTCAAGGGTTGCTGAGATCATTCATATGTGCGGTTCATGCTTCTTGACTTAGCAGTTTCCCAGAATTAACAGTTCCTTCCTGGATGATCACTTCTCTTGAGTTAGCAGGCCCAGACACTACATCTATCCCTTGGGTTTCTTCTGGCTTTGCCCAGCTCTAGTTCCTGCTTTTAGGATGAGTACAAGTCTTATATCTGTTGATTTGCTTTACATCTGTTCTTTTTTTTAAATAATTTTTTGTTGTTATGTTAATCACCATACATTACATCATTAGTTTTTGATGTAGTGTTCCATGATTCATTGTTTGTGCATAACACCCAGTGCTCCACGCAGAATGTGCCCTCTTTAATACCCATCACCAGGCTAACCCATCCCCCCCTCCCCTCTAGAACCCTCAGTTTGTTTTTCAGAGTCCATCGTCTCTCATGGTTCGTCTCCCCCTCCGACTTACTCCCCTTCATTCTTCCCCTCCTGCTATCTTCTTCTTCTTTTTTTTTCTTCTTAACATATATTGCATTATTTGTTTCAGAAGTACAGATCCGTGATTCATCTGTTCTTACTGCTTAGTTGACCCCGCCAAAATTCCTGCTGTGGTCCTTCTGGTTCCTCTTCTCTGGGAATTTTTTCTCCCTTGTCTCCATGGTTTATGACCTAGCCCCTTCTTTTTATGAAAGCCATAAAAGCATCCTGGCCATTTTTTTCCCCTCTGGAAGTTTATTTCTGTCTTTGAAGACTTCACTCAGTTCTGCCCTGATCTTCTGGTAGCCTTACTTGGACTGATATTCTCAGCTTCCTCTCTTCGTTTCTTTGTTCTGTCCCTTTCCCATTTGGTCTCTGTCCTTCTGTGTGCTTTATGCTTGATCTCTTTTATTATTAGGGTGGCAGGGGTGGGGTCTCTGGCAGCCCCCAGTGGGAGATGGCAGAGGTTTGGGTTGGCCAAAGGGGCTGATGGATCACTATTGGACAAGCAGTCTGAAGAGATGAACATGCAATTTGAAGCCAGAATGGCACAGTCACACCTGTGTGTGAATGTGCTACACAACAGAAGACAGGAAAATAACTAGGAAAGGAAACATGAAGGAGAACTTTGGATAGTCAGAGGGAAAGAACAAAAAAGAATGTCAGGTCAACAAGGAAAAGAGCAGGGGAAAGTTTTCTGAAAACGAGGTGAGTTTTGGAAGTGTTGAAAACACATCTCTTAAGGAAAAAAAGTGCAAGGACAGAAGCTGGATTACGTGGAATTCAGGAAAAAAATGTGTAAAGAGTTGAAACTCAGGCTCTGACATCAGAATCCCTGGGTTCAAATCTCAGTGTACTACATAAACACTAGCTGAGCAACAAAGGACGATCTCCTCATTTCTCAAGTTTTCCCCCTGTGAAATAGGGATAATAATAGTGTCTATATTTTAGGACCATTGTGAGGATTCACTGAGACAGTGTGTGTGTATCACTCAGGGTTCAATCAGAGAAGCAGGGCTACTCTAAGTAATAGAAAAAAACAAACCTTATATAAAGCATTGGATTCTGCGATCATAGAAACTGGCAGAGGCATCTATGCTGGGCTGTTGTCCCTTCGTCTAGCGCTGAGGCTGTAGTGGCATTAACCAGGTTGGCAGTAAGCTAAGAAAGCCGGGTGTGGTCATGAGTAAAGACAAAATGGAACCCATGAGGATAAATGGGGACCATCCCACATACTCCATGCTGTGGCTGACTTGCAGGGGAAGCCGGTGCCCTCCCCCAAGATGCCACATGTGCACATAAGGAAGTCACAGGAGGAGAGAGACGAGGAGATGGAGCAAGTGACAATGACAATGTGAGCCAGGTGCCATAGTGCCTGTTGCCTTATCCTGACCTTCAAAGCATACAAAATATGGAGGTCATTTTCTTTCTGCTTTTCAAGTCTTAAGCAAAATTTCTCTTGTGGCCTGCCCTGACATGGAACCATTCAGGGAAGGGAATTCTGGGAGATGTGGTTCCAGCTTAGCTATGTTGTTACAATGCAAACCCTACAAAGCCAATGTAACATGTTAAAGAGTGTGCGCCATATTGGTGAGGTTGGTTTATGAGAGGCAGACAGTTTCTGAGAAAACCAGTAATGGGATGGAGGGTGGTGTTCCCCAAGGGTCCACTGGAGGTGAATGTGTGAAGTGGAGGTGGTCTCTGTGGGAGGTGGAAATCATCCTGCTTCTTTCTCTCATAGTTGCTGACACTGTCTTAAGCTGGAAGTTTTGACCTCAGTCCTTTCACAACTGGTCATCAGAGCACTCTCACCCTCTTTGTGCACAAAGGACCTCCTCCTTAGCCCCTCTTGAGCTCTTCTTTCCTCCTAGGTAGAGGCTTACAGTAGCACAGGAACTTAGCTCAAAATGGGAACTTTGGGTTTTCCGTGAAAGGTGCCACAACCACCCACCTTTGGAGTTCTGGCTTTTCTACTCATGCTGACATCACTGACTCAGACTCTTTACCCAATTAGGGAAGCCCCTGCCTCAACACTACCTCCCTGCTCCCCATGTCCCCTAACCTTCTCAGCCATGTTAAGAGAATCATGGGCTATTTTTCCTACAAGAAACCACAACCAGGATCTTTGGGGATCCCTGCTGACACTCTGTACATTCCCATGAACACTGGTCTTCACATATAAACTAAAAGCATACATGAGGAGGGAAGAATCTCTAACAAGCCCTCTGATTTATTCCTCCATGCCTCAGTTTATTTGTATGGGAGATAAGGTTGTCAGCCACCTTCCTCAAAAGGATATTCTGAGGTTTCACTTGGGAGACTTGACATTTATTAACCAGGGTCACATGAAAGCTCTGATTTAATCTTTGGAAAAATGCTTTGAGTGTTTCAGACATAGGGACCATATAAGCATAAAGAATTTTGCCCATAGCTCTTGAAGGAGGCAGCGGTCAGTTAACAGGGGTGTGGGCCAATCTTTGGTGTGTTCTGTTTACAGTTGTGTCCAGACAAATTTAAGTGGAGAATTAGAGATCAGTATACACTACACTGGTTCATTAACTATTAACTATTCATGTACTGAACAAAGATATTCCAAAAATATTTATAATATCTTATAATAGAAGAGGATCCTTTTAGTCAACAGGTTACAGTTGGGCAACAGCCTCTTAATAGGATAATACCACTCTTGGGGGACAAGAGCAAGAACTGTGGAACCTTTCATGTGCCAGTCATTACACTCTACCCTTTCATATAAATATCTCTCTTTGTCCCTTCAACAATTATTCCAAGTAAGTATTATTATCTCCAAGGCTCAGAAAGATTAAGCATTTTGTCCACAAGCTAGGAAGGAACCAAATCAGGGTTCCAAGTTAGGTTGTTTGTATTAAAAAAAAAATCCATGTTCTCTCACTCTATTATCGAACAGTAATAGTTGTCTTCTAGGTCAACAGCTATATTGTTAAGCATTGACTATTTATGTTCTTATGTGATGAGTTAGTAATAGAAGTAAAGATAAAATCTTTGGACTATAGCTAATATATTTTAGAGTACACAGTTGGATTAGTAGCACACCTAGACTTATAAAAGAACAAAAATGTTGTCACTATTTTTGCCCATTTGTGAAACAGATTATACACCTTGGAAGAAAGTTTGTGTTAATGGGAATTCTTGTGAAGGGGAGGCCAAATACTTCCAGTTCTGGGAAGGAAGCTCCAGGGAACTGAAGCATAAACATCTTAAAAAAATGCCAGAAGCATTATTATTATTTTTTTTAAAAAGCCTACTTGTGCAGTAAAATCATGGTGTTTCAGACCAACCCTTTTCTGCTGTTCAGTCAGAGGTCTAATTTCTATCTCTCCAAGAGTGAAGCATCACCAAGAATCCCGCATTGTTTCTTGTCTGTGGTATGTTGGAAAGATGACATCCACAAGTAGTCTGTTTGCAGTAATTATCCAGATCTCAAATCAGACACCCAGTGAAAATCATTTTGTATTCAGCTTGAAAGGAAGGCATTAATAAACAAATGAACATACACTTCACTCACATCAACAGTCAGCTGAGGAGCTGACATGGGAAACCTTTCAAAAAGTAAGTGTTAAAAAGATGACATGGAAACAGCAAAGACAAATCCCAGTTGGCTTGGCCACATGGCACAAGTTGAGAATGTATGAAGTGTCTTTCTAAGATGCTGAGGATGGAGTTGTATCCTCTAGGGCCAGTGGCAGGCCACAGACCTGGAGGGGAGAAACTCTGGAGCTGTTCTAATGTATTGTTTTAAATGGAGGCTTTCCTTGGTAACTAAAGATTGACTTTTTTTTATTATAATTTTAACTGTCATCTAAGTCTTCCTTTTCTTTCTTTCTTTTTTTATTATGTCATCTAAGTCTTTCTACAGAGAGTAGGTGTTGTCAGAAAGAAGACCTCTTGCCCTTCTGAGCATTTGGATATGCAAAGTGAAGGAGCTGGAGCTTCTGGGGGGAGGCAAGAGGAATCAGAAGGAGCAGGGAGGGGACAGTGAGTTGATGGAGTGTCATGGGCAGGGAGTCCTCTCTGGGTCTCTTGCTGACATCATCATGTCAAATGTATGAACCCTCAGCCCACGATTTATGGGAATGGATTTATTGTAAACACTGGTGAGAAGACAGAGTTCAGCATCCAGACTGAGGTAGTGCAGAAACAGAAACAGTTTTGCAAGGGAATAGGAACAGGGAAGCAAAGGGAGTCCAGAAGAACATAGACTTCGGGAATTTCTGGAGACTGTGATGGAGGCTCAATTATACACACACATACACACACAGACACACAATGGAATGCTATTGGAATATTGGAATTACAATGGAATTATATGGAATATATATATACTATATTTTCTTTACTCTTTCATCCATTGATGGGCATTTAGTTTCTTTCCATGTCTTAGCTATTGTGAATAATGCTGTGGTGAACATGGGGGTACAGATATTTCTTTGAGATCCTGTTTTCTTTTCCTTTGGATATCTATACTCAGAAGTGGGGTTGCTGGATCATATATGGTAGTTCTATTTTTAATTTTTTGAGGAACCTCCATACTGTTTTTCAATGTAGCTGTAACAGTTATGTTCCTGGTAATGGAGGCTTTAGACTTTTTTGGGCCATGGACTTGAGACTCCCTAGTAACCCTTTATAGATTTCAATGGTTGAAAAGACCTCAGAGAGCACCTCTGTTTTGGAGACAAATTCAGTTTAACCTGAAAAACAGTTATTGATCATTCACTATATGTAGAGAACTGTCTCAGGTGCAAGGAAAAGAGATTCAGCTGGACATTTCACATTGTGTGTTGTGGAAAGTGTGAGAAAAATCAGTCCCTTCCCCTAAGTTGCTTATAATCTAGTCAGAGAGAGGGACATGTAAGCATCTAGTTTTTAAAGCAGATGAGGTAGGAAGTTTTGGGAAGGCATAGAGAGCCAGAGAGCAATCAATTAAATGGGTAGTAGATTCAGGGAGGTTATCCTCACTGCATACGTGATGTATATTTATAGATACATTTTACTGAGTATTTACTATGTACCATAACCTGTGCTAAGATCTTCCTATTTAATTCTCCAAACAGTCTAAATGAGATGGGCATTATTTGGCATTTATTTTACAACTGAGGAAATGGGCTGTAAGTTCACCCAACTGGCAGGTGCTGAGCCAGATGGGAACACAGCTAGTCTGAGTGCAGAGCTGCTACCTGTCACGACACTGCATGAGGCCTGGGACAATTTGTGGGAACATCTGGGTGAAAGGCTCACAGTTTCTCCTTCTGGGTGCCAGTGCAAGTCTTACCATTAATCTAAGACACAGACTTACTCAATACACTTTGCTATTAATATCACTCATAACTTGAGACTTAAAAATCATAAAATGCAAACAATTTCTATTCTTTCCCCTCATTGCCTACAACCTGAGTTGTCTCAAAACGTGTTGGAGGTGGAGGGCAGTAGATGTACAAAGGGGCCTTGTGGAGGCAGCCCTGTCAGCAAGTGCTCTTTGAGTTGTTTCTCTGGAGGTGGTGATGGATCTGCAACACCACACCCTTACCTTGTGACTGGGGCTGCAGCTGCATTCCCTGCCAAGAGACAGGACAAAACCCAAGCTATTGTCCAGGTCTCGAATTTGATCTCTATCTTGGTGGGCTGTGCTGACTGATCCAGTCTATTATAGGCAGAGGTCATGGTCATCCAGTGCCATGACCCAGATGTGCTAAGAGGTGGGATGGTGTGCTGGTCATGGCGGATGGGGCTGGGGATGAATAATGACTCCATGGTACCCTGAACTTATCACAAAGAGAGTGTTTTCCTTCTCCAGGGCAATCCAGCCCAGCATTCTGCCCTCAAGGAGTGTAGAGTCTATTTACTGATATAAACTTTAAAAATTACCAGCGGTTGGACAAGAAATGACAGACACCAATTGAGTGGATCTGGTCAAGGCTGTGTAGTTTCAGGGGTACTGAGGTTGGTCTGGGGTCATCAGAGAAGACTCCACTGTAGGGGCTGCACTTGCTTCTGTAGACCGGGATGGGGGGACGGGGAGGGGCGGGGAGCCACTGGAGGGTTTTGAATGGGGAAGCAAGAGGATCAAAGTGATGTGCTAGGAAGATGATTCTGGCTTTGAGATTTCCTCTGAAGAAGAACCACCACCAAAAAAGGCTTTGCAATGGTGGGGGAGCTGTTGAGCACACAGTGCCAGGATGAGGCTGCCAAGCAGGCTGGCTGACCTTGCTGCACTGCCATGGTTCCCTTGTCATTGCCCTATATGGCTACAGGCTCTGCCACTCAGACATGGGCCTCCCTCATCTGTAGCCTGACCCCTCTCTTGCTCCTAGGAATGTCTTCCCTTCCATTTCACCTCTCCCAGTACCAATTCTGTTTTCATCCCAACCCTTACAGAATATTGATGTCACCCACATTTTATGATGTCTCATAACCCTCCTAGGGTTTTTTCATCTGCCTGACTCACCCCAATTGTGTTATATTCTTCTTATTTTCCACAATCCATTTTTGATTAGACATCTCCTTTCCCCATGTTTTATAAATCACTTATTACTGCATTCAAGATTGATCTGTCTTGAAATATAAAGTGCATTTGAAAAACAAATTACAGCTGGGGGTGGAGTTCCCATCATCTAACCATCTCCTTATCATGGCACTGGAGCTCACCTTTGCTCCTGTTACCACCTTATCATACAAAGCCGAGGTCACTGAAACCCAAATCCACCCTTCCCTTCTGGGAAAAATAGAAATTGGGAGGGGGGAAAATCTTTTACATTCATCTCCTGTGGCTATGAAATTTACAATATACAAGAGAGTTGTTATTTCCTTAAGGAGGCTGGATTTTTTCTAGCGGGACTGGGTCTTGGGCGGTGGTGGTGATGGGGACAGTGGAGGAGGAAGGGATTGAAGCCAGCTGCAAGAAAAGAGAGGTCCAGGGGGGCTCCTTCCAGAGGCCTGGACAATGAGACTCTGCTTCATGTGAATAAAACTGGTAAGGGAAAGTTTTGAAACCAATGAACTGAATCAAAGAACATAAAACTGCTTAAATCTGTATCACAGCATAATATTAATTAAATCTGAGAATGTGTGTGTGTGTGTGTACACGTGCACACACTCTTGGATGTACTCTTACTGGCCAAACTAAGACATCTTTCTTACTTTTCTCATCCCCAGAGGCTAGTGTGGTCTATTACTATCCAGGAAAGGAAACAATAGCTTCCCACACTGGTTGCATATTATTACCTTACTATTGCATTTTTCCTATTCTCTTTGGTTGGCTTTTTCTGAGTTTTGGGAGCTCTTTCTTTGTTCCTAATCTGTGTTTGCAGGCTTTGGTTCTCCTTGGCCATGTTCTTAAGGTGCAACAATGACATTCAGTTAGATTTCCCCCATTCTCTCTCCACCTTCCCAAGTGGCAGTGCGATGCCATATGTTTCTTATTGGTGCTGGAACAAATGATGCAAACTTAGTGGCCTAAGCAATACAAAGTTATTATTTTACAGTGTGGAGGTTAAAAGTCCTCAATGGGTCTCCTTGGAGTAGGGCCCAAGGTTCTCTTCTAAAGTTCAAGGAGGCTCACTGGGGGTTCAGCTTGCAGGCTCCAGGAGCAAAAGTAAAGCTCTGTAGATATCAGGATCTACTCTTTCTAAAAGTCAGGTTAATATCAATCTGTTGTGACTTCAGCTCATTCCTGAGGGTCTTACACTCCTAGGGCTTGTAAAGAATTTCTTCCCTTTGCCAACACAGATCTCCTCCACAGAGTTCTGAGAAACATAGCCTGCAAGGACCTGCTACTTAGCTAGTGATCCTTTAGAGCCTGCTGCTGCTCCATCCCCACCCTACAGAGTGCCCCACCTGGAATCTCATCTGTTTCCTGCCCCTTCCCTCCTGGCCAAGTCCTGGCACACTCAATGACCCAATACCCTTTGTGCAGAGTTCATGATACTCCTTGGATGGTGATCCTCCTGGGTACAAGTAACATTTCCTGGTCCCCAGAGGCCATGGATTTCTTTATTTCCAGCACTGGCTCAAGAAGATTTGCCTTGCACTGCTTCATTACATTGAATTTTATGGTTTTAATATCACATGTCTGTAAGAGTTACTGATTCTATAAAACCAATTTCTTTTTTTTTTTTAAGATTTTATTTATTTATTTGAGAGAGAGAGAATGAGAGATAGAGAGCACAAGAGGGAAGAGGGTCAGAAGGAGAAGCAGACTCCCTGCCGAGCAGGGAGCCCAATGTGGGACTCGATCCCGGGACTCCAGGATCATGACCTGAGCCGAAGGCAGTTGCTTAACCAACTGAGCCACCCAGGCGCCCAAAACCAATTTCTGAATACTTAAGATTTTACCTTTTTTTCCTGTGATTGAAAAAAGGAAAAGCAACTACAGCACTAGAGTGAGCAATTTCATGGTCTTTCTATAGCAGGAAGGCTCTTGTGAGGTTCATCATGTATAAGGTAGGAATCTGGCCCACATTACAGGATCTGTGATTTAAAAAAAATCCTTGTTTCCCCTGTTGTGAAGAAGTCTCTATTGTGTTTCCATTTTGAAGATGTTTTAAACTTTATTATTCTTTGAATTATTTTTCTAGGGTCCTAGACATCAAGATTGATGTGGGATGGATGAGGTCTTACCAGATGGCTTTCTCTCCTTGGGGCATTTCTCTGGAGATGAGCTCAAGAACCTAAACGCTCTTTGTAATAAGAGGTGGCATAGATAAATAAGCAGCCTTCTCCTTCTATCACCACACCATGGGCTCACCTAACCCTATCCCCTCCTCCTCACCAGCTCCTCTATCTCCCACCCAATCTCCCACTAATACTGCTAATATTGCACAAACACTCAACACTAGAGCCTGAAGGGAGTACCCTGCTGGAGACATACTAAAAAGTTAAAAAGAACTGGCTCACTTTTACAAAATATTGCTTCACCTGAGAAAATTAGTAAAAGGAAATCTTATTTAGAATGGTGTTGGGAGGTCATCAGGGAAAGCTGTCATGCCCCACACTCCTCATCAGTTGTAGACCCAACAGGAAGAGCCAGAATCTTGCTACCTAGTATCCCAGCAGGAGGAAGACAGCCTTCCTCCTCCCCTGGTAGCAGTGGTTCAGCTAATGAGAGACAGTCATGACGACAGGCAGCTGATGAAAAGCCACTATACTTAGAACTCCCAGTTTCCTCCAATGGACTTTTTGTTTATTACAGCCTCCCCAACTGCCCCTCCCCTTTTCCTCTATAAAAGAGCAGTCTTCTCCTTTGTGCTGTAGCTTGCTTATCTGGGATTGTGATTCTCTGCTGTTCCTGAATAAATCCATTTTTGATGGTAAAATAACTGGCAGTTTTATTTTTTAAGGTTAACACAACTTATCTCCACAAAATATCCTCCTTCATCATCCATAAATTCTAATGAAACTAGAGTGCTTCCAGTGTTGGTAAATTATAAAAGAGAGAGCTGAAAAGCAGCTTTACCACATTCAGTCTAAAATTGCCTTTTGGAAAGCCAGAACGTTTTTGGCATGAGAGGTTTGAACTTTTGTAGACCCTGTTCCAAATGGAAGCAGCATAATTCTAGCATATTCTTGTGGTTCACTGTTCTTTCTCTAGTGTGGCACTAATTTTACATTTTTAGTATTGTTTGATGACAGTCATTCCCAGTAGACTCCAACAAGTATTTGTTGAGTTCACTGCAAAAATGACAACCATTCTAATGACCAAAGAAACATCCATGTTTGAAACCAGCAGCTTGTGATTCACCATGTTGAGATTTAGACTCTTAGGTATGAATACATTTCATCAGTTTATGATGTGATTTCCACCCTTCCCAGTCTTGTGGGTGGCACACACTGGAGCTGTGATGAGGTCTTAGCCCAACAGTGATTGCTGATTTCACTGTAATTTTTTTCTCTCAAAATTCCCTGACCCAATATTAAAGTTTTCTCAGAATATTTTTGGAACCTCTTCACTTAAAAGTGGGTCCTTTACAGTTTCTCCAGAGAGTTAAAGAGAATGTTTACTTAAGAACTGACATTAGTGATTCAACCTAAATGTAAAAGGGGAAGCTGTGGTGAAGAGCATTTCCTCCTTCCAAGGGCTGGCACCAAACAAGCAATTGGAGATCCTTGCAAGATGTCTCTTATTTCAGTCCACTGTTGTTTGCTCTTGACTTCCTTGTCTTTGAAAGAGCACATTCGTAATCATAAATGAGAACACAGATGACCTGAACACTTTATTTAGCAGATACATATTAAACTTTATATACTGTAGACATGAGTTCTCTTTTTTTACCAGCATCCATTGGACATTTCTAAAGATTCGTCATATATTAGAGCACAAAATGCCAATTAATTTCCTCAAAGCAGAAACCCTGTGGATCATATTTTCTGACCACAATGCACAATGGTTCTAATCACACACACATATACACACACACGGAATAAAAATCTATGAGAAAATCAAAACTCTAATTACAGAGTATTTAGAAATGAATGGAAATGGGAACACTTTCATATGGTCAAACCTGAACTCAGAGGAAAAGTCATAACCTTGGATGATTTCTTTTTTACCTTAGTAAAGAATGAAAGTAAACTAAGCAAACCATTTTTAGGAAACTTGTTTAAAAGGAGAAGATAAAGAAAAATATTGCCATGCATAAAAACAGATGGGGTCAGGTGTAACCTGAGAAGCTCAGGAAATGAGGCCAGTGGAGGAAATCTAAAGAGGATCCACCATTTTTCTTGGAAATAAGTATTGTATTTTTCCAGGGTGTATTTTCAGGATTTCAGTATATCCTGACTTCCATGAACACAGGGAAGATGTTCGACAGCTGTTTAAACTTAACGGTGAGATGATAAAAAACCCTGCTACTTTTTCATTTTTAAAA
The DNA here is from genome assembly GCF_003265705.2 of Callorhinus ursinus. Taxonomy (NCBI): domain Eukaryota; kingdom Metazoa; phylum Chordata; class Mammalia; order Carnivora; family Otariidae; genus Callorhinus; species Callorhinus ursinus. The sequence continues at coordinate 142,895,747 of NW_027397063.1, forward strand.
AGGAACTATAAAATAAATTGCTATTATCTTGTTAATGTTTTGAGGTACAGTTACATTTTTATTACCCAGGGGAAGATTGAGGACTATTTAAAACTCCTTATTGGAAGCTAAGGAAAAAACAAATATGTTCTAAGGGTCAAAAACACCAGGTGTTCTACAAAACACACAACAGAATAGCAACTGAGCAAAATCTAAGACACTGTTATGGGATATCATTAAACCAGTTTTAATTTTTTTTTGTCCGAGTTATTCGTAAGGATTTTTGTTTTGTGTTAAAGCTATGGAACACACCTGCTCACTCAGTTTCCTGGGGAGGCTATTTTGGGCAATGCTGAACTCTCTTTTACTCCCAGATTTATACCAGCCTATGCCCTACTGCTCAGTATTTGCTAAAGCCATTAGAGCATGAGAAAGTTACTCTTCTTCCTGAGCTTTTCACCCACTGGGGACACATCCCACTTTATCCTACTCCCTAAATACTGATTCCAGAGTAGATTGTCTTTCAACCTCCATTTTTACTATGATTATGCACTTTTGTCCTTTTCAGTATTTCATGGGTATCTTAGTGAGATGTAGGAAGAGAGAGAGGGTGTTAGATGGATCTGATATTATATGAGAATTCTCTACCACAGCATTTTCTGAACTATGTGCCTTGGAATAGTCAAGTTGATCCTAATAGGTGTTCCATGAGTCTAAATCCCCTTTTATATATTTACTGTGAAAATTAGGAAATTAAAGGCTCTGGGAAATCCTGAGTAAAGAAGCCTGGTTTATTTTATTTAAATCTAAGCTAGTTGAGCACACAACACTTTTTTACAGCTGCCTGCACCTGGTTCTAGGCTAAGGTCAACCAGTAGGTTCCCTTCCTGACCCTTTTCAGAGACCTGGACTGGTTTTTGGGCCTCCATGCTGCTTTTTTACCTTTTAGCAGTACTTGGCACCAGACTATTTACATGTACCATGACCTTCTCCCTGACTTTTTTTTTTTTGTGACTTCATTAGATGGATCTTTTTAAAATTTCTTATTGTTATGTTAATCACCATACATTACATCATTAGTTTTTGATACTTCCCCCTGATTTTATTTTCCCCCCTTTAAGAGTGAAGAACACTAACTCTAAAAAGTGCCTACCATGTACCATCTCATTGGTTGCTTTAAATATATGACCCAGATGCTGGACTCTTCTTCTTGATGGGAGCGTGTGTATGTGTGTTTGGTGTGTAGAGGTGAGGAAGGAGGTGGTCTGTGAAATCAACCCTACTAGTAGTCAGTTGGACATCTACACATGGACTCTCTTTGTAGCCCATAGCCCACATTAAAGTAGTCTCAGTTATCTGCTAGTGATGGGGTAAAAAAAAGTTCTATTCTTTACATCCTGAAGCCCTGAGGAAGGTTTAATCAGTTCTTCACTTCAAATTCACCTCGACAGAATCCAAGTCCTACAGCACTGGTGATGGAGTATAGGGCACAGCATCCCTGTTCCAGTTAGATATGCCCCCTCCCTTAGCTGCAGGCAGGGGCAGGCGGTGAGGGGGCACAAGGCTGTTCTCTCACACTATGAAGAATATCCCTTCAGGCTCCCCCCTTTTCCCTTCATATTAGCACTTCCTCTCCAACTCTCTCCCTCTCCAGAATCTGTCTCTTGAGGCCTTCATCTCACTCCCATTCCCAAATTGTGGATCTTCTCCTCGCCATTTCTTGAATCTTGGAAATCTTCAGGGCTTGCTAGGTCACAGCTGTCTTTGTCCTTGCCACTTCTGCAGACAGGCAGGAGGAGAATAAATGCTGTGGCTCCTAAAGTCTGGGTATGTATGTGTGTGCGCGCGAACATCCATGGCAATCTGCACCGAAGAACAGCTTTTTCTCTGATATCTGCAAGACTCCAGATCTTTAAGGAACACCAGATATCTTGCATTGGGAGGGTTCATTGTCCACCAATAGTTGATGTTTGTAAAATCTTTTGGGCCTCCTTGTGCAGGATGTGTGTTTTTTCTCCTTTCTAACATTGGCTCAAATTATGAGTCCCTGCTCTAGATATCTATTTCTGTAAAACAAATCACTCCAAAACGTAGTGACTTAAAAACCACCAAATCAGATTTATTTTGTTCATAAATCTATCACTTGGGCAGGCCCAGCAGGGATGGCTGCTGATGTCCGGGCTCCCAGCTGCAGACACATGTGGTCTGTCCACTGGGCCTCTCCCTCATGGTGGCCTCAGAGTAGATAAATTTACATGGTGGCTCAGGGTTCCAAGGGCGAATGTTCCCAGAGAGCAAGACAGAAGTTTCAAGGACTTCTTTGGCCTAGCCTCAGATGTCATGTGGTAGGACTTCCGCTGTATTTTATTGGTCACATAAGATCAGTCCTGATTCAATGTGGGAGTGGGCTACACAAAGGCGAGAATATCAGGATGTGGGGGACCACTGGGGGACCACCTTGGCTGCCTACAGCAGCCTCCTTCTATTCGGTTTCCAAAGGCAAACTGATTTTTTAATGCAAGTTAAATTTGTCTAGGATATGACACCACTGTACCCAAAAACTTCAGTGGATACTCCACCAGAAAGAAGAGATCAGGACACACGTTTTCTATGCTCCTCCCAGCCACTGTGGAATCCTCAATTAGAGGCAGAGAGTGTTTGTCCTCTGGCATTCCATTTTAGAGAACGGCAGTCGTATTATCCACCCTGGTTCTCGGTACACTCTTTGACTCTGTACACTCAGTTTTGCAGGTTGTACTGGAGAGGGAGAAAATTCTGGATGCTGGCTTTAAAATGATAGTAAGGCAACCAAACTACTGTTAAACCAGCAGCCATCCCCTCTCACTCCCAACATCATGCTGAGCAGTAACAAAAGAAATAAATGGAGATTAATGATACTAGGGTTTGGGAAGTAATGCTTACATGCATAAGATGTACCCACTTAAGTCTTTTAAAAACCAATTGTTCTAATGCTTTTATTGCTCTGTAACAAAATAAATTGAGCTGACATTGATCCCAAGGTCACTGTGAATTGAAGTTCAACCATATTAATGACTAAGTAATCAGATGCAAGTTTGAATGCTAGGAGGAGGCTTGCGGAGGAAGGCATCACAGTATATCGAATGCTTGTAAACATTAGTACAAGTGTAGAGTAAAAGAGACTCCCCTACTTGATGCTAAATAGGACCCAAGTTCCTCTACTTTCTGAGGGATGAAGCACTAAGGATTCGTTTCCATTTCACATCTGCTAGGGTATAATATACTGCCCTAAAGAAGAATGGATTTTGATTTGGCTACTTTTCTCCTAAGATGCTATTGGTTCTCCTCCATGTTTCTGGTTCTCTGCAAGGTGGGCTGAGCCTCCAAAAGGGGGTCCTCCAGGATGGCATGAGGGAAAATGCTGCCCCTTGTACAGAGGACGTGAAACGAAAGGGGCTCATTGCTGGGACTTTTTGCCCCATTCTCTTTCCCAGGTTCATCTCTGCAGGGAAGTGCTTCCCTAACTGAAGGGGCTGCATAATCTTCAATAAATCGGGCTCTCTGCCCCATCTTACTCCCACTTTGCCCTCTGTATCGGTGCCTCATGTGCTTCTCTGGCACCTCTGTCGGTAATTAGAACAGCAGCTGGTGCCACCAGCTCAGCCCTCACATCTCATGGCACCCCTAGGACTCACTCGGAGGACAGAAGAGACAGTGCAATCACAAAGTGAGGGGGCTGCGGGGAGCCCTCCCATGTTGGGGGCTGGGAAGCAGGACTTCCTGATGCTCTGCAGAGAGACCGCAAATGTGATGATGCGGATGGGCGAGCACTGGGGACACGCGTCTGGAACCAGAATCACACTTGGCTGTGGGGATCCGAGCCTCGCACTGGGCCCACGCCGTGAGCTGGAGCACACTCCAGTGGGCTAACTTACATCACATGGATGGGGATGAGGTGGGCCCTCAGGGACAGCTGTGGCTACCGCCCTGCCGCTGCTGCCACCTGCACGGCACTCAGCTCTCTCAGCTTTACCCCCACCTTGGGCAGCCCGGCAATGCTGTGAGATGGGGCCTCTGTCTTGTGGCTGGTACCCCAGTCTCAGATCCGTGAGTCTTGTCTCACTGTTTCCCGGGGAGGGGGGGCGGGTCAGTGTGGCAGCTCCTCTGCGTGAACACAGTGTGAGATGAGGCATCGCAGCGGAGCCCGGCCACTGCAAAGGCAGGAGGGGCCAGCAATCAGATGTTTTCTAGGACATCCAGGGGGACGAGGCCTTTCTTCTTTCCACTGAGGACTCTGATAAAGCCGTCCTGCTCCTCTTCGGAAGTCACGCAGATCTGAATGCCATGGAAGAAAACATCAAAGTGTCAACAAGGAAGAAATTAGGAGCTGCTTGAATCACTGTGGACTGAGGCCAGGAGCACCAAATTGGAAAAGAGAGAGCAGTTTCAGGTGGGGGGGAGGGGGGAGACTGGCTCTGTAAGAAAAAGGTTGAATAAATATTAGGCAGCACCTGGGTTTGGAACTAGGCCCAGTTGCTGAATGTTTTCTGAGTTTTATGAATGAAGATCAATAAAATAGGATTAATTATATTGTGTCCCCCTGAAGAGTCCCTATGAGGACAGAATGATATAATGCTTACCAGAAAACTTAGCATGTGGCATGCAATGAGTCCTCAGTATATTATTATAAAGATCCAGATGAATAGCTGGCTCCTGTCATGTGCTTGGAAGTTTATACATATCATATCAGGAAGTCAAAGGAAGCTATTCCATTCCTGGCCCCTAGCAAAGCAAACAGATGCTAACATCTCCCCTCACCCACCTGTGCTGGACTTAACAAGAAAGTGGTTAAAATCCATTTGAATACCCTTGGCACTTATCACTGCCACTTACCACTGAAGGGCATGAAGTGTGGATATGGTCAGATGGTCATATGGTTTTTGCAAAGAGCTGATAGGGTCTTGTGAGTTTCACCCACTCAACCTGCTTCCATGGGTGGTAGGTTATGTCTTAGGTTGGATTCCCTAGAAACAGAACTTGAGACATGAATCCTTGTGAAGTGGCTTGTTGAGGGCATGCTCTCAGGAGGTGGGAAGTGAGAGAAGCACGGGGGACAGGGGAAGGAGCTGAGCAAGGGTGAGGTCTCAGTTGGAGATGAGCTTCAGCCTGATCCCACAGGGAGCTCTGGAGCATGAAGTACCCCGTGGAGTGGTCCCACCTCGAGGCAAGGGGTCTGGCCTCTTGGGCCCCATGTCAGTCATTGACCACTGGCTGACGTGGGTGTGAGAGGTGTGACCTGTCAGGTGAGGCAGCTCTTGGTCCTCAGAGGGGCATTAGCTGGGTAAGGGGCAGCTGTGAATTGTTAGCTGATACAGCAACCAGGAGATGGGTGTACCCACCCAGTGAAGGGGATGTGGGCAGAGCATCAACAGAAACCATATCACATGGAATAAGGGGCTTTAACAGGACACTTAAAGAGCTTCATTTGTGACTCCTGGGGTTTGGGACATACAACGGACTGGTTTCTGGTTCATGTTTCAGAAACTCAACTGTGATGAACTTGACTGGAAAGAGGCTCACACCGGGAAGTAAAGAGGAGTTAATTTGTAAAAAGAGAAGATGTGTTGACTGTTTCCCAAAGGCCAGAGGTGAGCTGAGGGAAAGAAATAGGCTTGGGGCCATGTTAGATCCTGCTAGAGCCTGATGGGTAAGGTGGCTGCCAAAAGGAGGGTGAACCACCTGATTTTCAAAGGCTAAGACCTGTCACTGCCCATGCCAGGAACACCACAGACAAGGGACACTCGTGATAGGCAGGTCGTAGAAGAACCCATAAAAATGCCTTGAGAGCAGGATTTACCTTTAAAACCTGTCAAAGACTGAGTTTCTCCCTTATTGAAATATGCCCCAAATTCAACAATCGTTACTAAACAGTCCAAACCATCTGCATCAGTAGAAAACTTTACACCTGTTCCCTTGTGCAGATTTGTTCTGGATGCTTATTTAAAAAATGTCCAATTGAAATATTTAAATAGAGAAATGAATATGAAAATAATTTACTGACATATATACACATAGATGTTGTTATCATGTTGATGTTGAATACAGAGAACACTTGGGCAAGGAATCAGACAACTGAAATTCTGGTGAGAGCTCAGAGCCTTACACCGTTACCCCAAGCCATAGAACAAACAAAAAAATGATTGCAGTTTGGGTCTCCATTAGCTTCTTGGGTCATTTTCAGAGTTTTCCTGGTTTACATTAACAGTAAATTTCAGTTTGTCTAATAAGAGCCCACTGACAGTTGATGCATGTCCATATACACTCCAAACCTATATTTTCTCTTTTTCTCTCTAAAGATTTCATTGTGGAAGAGAAAAAGTGCTTGGTAGAGGCAATGGAAGAGTTGTTGGCAGGTGTCTCAAAAATAGGAGGCTAAGATGTACAAATGTTCATGCTTTGTTGCATGTACTGACTTGTTCTGCACCTCCTAGTTGGCATCCCTGTAGTGATTTGATTTGGGGAGACCTTCCAAAGGACGAGGAGTTCTGTACCCACCATGCACTGCTTGGACAGTCTTGGGAGCAGACAATGGGTAAAGAGATGAGGAAGCTAAAGGAAGTTGAAAAAGATGAATACAAAGGGTTGAAAATAGGCCTGTACTCTTCCCAGAAATGAAGGGTCTAGGATGTAAAATTCTGATGGTACAAATAGATAGCTTATCAGGCTTGAGAACCTGCCATTTTAGGAAGCAATAACCAGGTTGGAAAAATTTCCTTTCATTTTGAGATGGAATGGAAAAATGAACCCAGAAGATTATGGGTAGAGAAGGGTGGGAGGTGAAGGAGAATCAGAGGAACTCCTTTGCTTTGGACGGTCACGAATAGGGTAACCAACTTGTCTTGGTTTGCCCGGGACTTTCTCAGTCTTTGCACTGAACATTCTACATCTCAGGAAATTTCTCAGTTCCAGACAAAGTGGACAGTTTATTATCCCAGCAAATGTTTTACTGGACAGGCCACATGAGAGATGCCCCCAATGTCTGAGATCCTTTAATTCTCCACTTTCTGCGTTTACTCATTCATTCATTTGCTCATTCATTCATTCTTCAAGTTTTTATTGAGTGCTTGCTGTGTGCTAGCTACCACTCCAGAAGCTGGGAAAAAAAAAGGCAGATCCCTGCTCTCATGGAGCTTATTGGGCAGTACTGGGAGAACAGACATGTGTGATGAGCACAAGGGCCTTGTGTGTTTTAATCACTGATTATTTAGTGAACAACATTTAGTAAGCTGACTACATAAATCATTAACAATTTTTGAATGAGTTTCTGAACTCATGAGGGAGAGGGTCCCTTTGCTGACCTGACCTATCTCATTGACTGGAACTGGGGCACTGGCCAACTACTGAAATCATTACCAGCAAGGATCAATTCAATTAGGATTCTCCTGAGTCATGGAAGGTAGACCTGGACAAGAGAACAAAAATCAGGGCTCTGCAGTGTGGGGAAAAAGGCAGAGATGACTACCAGTACCAACCAACAGTTGGGTGTTGGAGGATTTTAAGTGGAGGAGGAAGATAGCCAGATATATATAAACTGGTTCCTTTTCCTCTCCTGTCCTCTCCTCTCCTTTCTTCTCTTGTTACCTGATGGCCTTCTTCCTTCTCTCTCCCTGCCTCCCTCTTTCCCTCTCTTACTTCCTTCCTCTCTTGCTCTCTGGACAGCCAGACTTCTGAAGACTGGACTGATTTCCTTCCTACTGCTGACAAATCCTGGGTTGTCCACCCTGCTTGCTGACAGTGTTGCAGACTGCCTGGGGGACATCATGTGTGCAGCAGGGATGGCCTGGGCATCTCAGGACCAAGGCGGATGCAGCATATATGGAGCAGCAACAACAGCACCCACCATACTCAACACAGCACCTCTAGCAGCCTAGTGCTTACCTAGCCATCCAGCTTGGCTCCTGCCAGCCCCAGGGCATCACTCAGACTTGGTGTTCTTTTTTTTTTTTTTTTTTTGAGAGAGAGAGCACACATGCACTTGCAGGGAGGGGGGACAGCAAAGGGAGAAAGGGAATCCTACCCTGAAGCCGACTCCCCACTGAGCGTGGAGCTCTAGGAGGGGCTCCAATCCCAGGACCCCAAGATCATGACCTGAGCCAAAACAAAGAGTCAGCCACTCAATCCTGATTGAGCCACCCAGGCATCCCACTTAGTATTTGTTATTAATGATAACCCCAATCACACGTTTCTGCTCTGGTTTCTGCATTTATGGCTTTACCCACCGTCCTGCTCTCACTCCCCCTAGTTCTTCAGGACTATAGGAGTAGACCAGATTTTCCCCATTCTTGTCTCCCCTTGATATCTGGTTGCTGACCTACTCTCCAGCCCTCTGCTTCTCCTATGTTGCCCCAAATTCTGCTCCCTGCCAGTTAAGTGCCCCTCTTGGCTCAGTCCCTTCCTGGTCCTTCCTACCTGGCTTAATCCCTATAGTCTAACCCACTTCTGGGAGCACATATGCTAATAACATCTAAGGTCTCCCAGGCCTTGCCTCCAAACTCATTAACATTCAAATGGGCTGCCACTTAAACTAGATGAGCAGTCATTTTATTTGAAAAGATTTTTTGCCTAGCTTCTGGACTGTCTTCCCTCAAATTACCTATGAAAAGATAGGGGGTGGGGAGGTTGAATGTTCTAACACTGAGCACTGGGACTGGCAGCCATTCCGGAGGCTGACAGGCATTCCCCTACAACCACTGGAGCTCAACTCAATTGATGACTGAAGCAAGTTGTACTGCTGGATCTAGGATGAATCTTCCAGCCTAAAACACAGCTCTTCATCCAAAGTCTGCCCCAGGCACAGAGATTCCGCAACTGCCCTGAGTAGAAAGCTGGACAGTCATTTCTATCTTACTACGGGCTCTACTTTCTAATATAGTCAAAATATACCCTTTCCTTCTTACCCTACCCTCCTCCTAATCAATGCCTCTCTTTCTACATTAATTGGGAAACTGTGGTCCTCCAAAAAGAGGAAATGACAGGAAGTAGGGGCATATCAGTGTCTCCTGGGAGGTAAGGTCTCAGCAAATAAAACAGTGGGTGGGAATGGAGACAGAAAGACCATGGGATCTTGCATGAAGGAGGAAGTAGCTTTGCATGTGTTCCAGGAGTTGAGAATGTTGGGAAAAAAGCAATGGCAGTGGCAATGACAGTGGAAAATCCTAACTTGACCCAGCAGACCAACATTGGATAAACGCCTCTCAGATAACAGAAGTTAGCACAAGAGCCGTGCGTTATTACCTGCTCCCCCAGCTGAGGATACCTGAAAACCCATGAGTGCACGCTGAGTTGGACCCACTCTGATCCACTCATCTTTCAGCTGGAAATCCTCCGCTCTGCACCAATCTACTCTTTGTTCTAGGATAAGTAAATCATTTGTGGCAGACACTGTCGGTTGATATCAATGGTCATAATCTGTTCTTTTCCCATGCAGCAGAGCCCAGACTTTTGTTCAGTTGTCCATTCCTACCCTACCTGACTCAGGAGAATCCTAACTGTCCGAGTCTGTTTTGATTCTCCTTGCTAGCGATTCCCATGGGACTCAGTTCTAGCTAATGAAACAGGATGGAATATCTTCTAGGGGACTTCTGGGAAAGTCTGTTTTCCTCTTAAAAGAGATACATTAAGAAGAAAATTTCCTTCTTCATCTGGAAGGGATTCTTGTAGTGGCTGCAGCCATCTGTGATCACTAGAAAACGAGGCTAATATTTCAAGGATGGCAGAGCATAAGGGTGGAAGATCTAGATCCTGACCATGGAATCAAGCTGCTGAATTATGAATCCCAGAACTTCCCTGTATCCAGACCTCTCATTATGTGAGTAAAATCTACCTTATGAAATTGACTCAACTTGAGTAACCTGAGATGTGTATTAGTTCGCTCTTGCTGTTGTAACAAATTACCACAAACTCAGTGGCTTTAAACAACCCAATTTATTACACTTCTGTAGGTCTGATGTCTGGTGGGCTTGGCTAGTTTTCACTGCTTTGGGGTTCATAAGGCTAAAATCAAGGAGTCAACAAGGCCCTATTCTTTTCCTTCCTTCCTTCCTTCACTTCTCTAAGAGAGGATTAATTCTAGGTTCATTTAGGCTGTTGCTAAATCCAGTTCCTTGAGGTTGTAGGACTGAGTCCCGGTTTCCTTTGCTGGCTGTCAGTCAGGGATCATCCTCAACTTCTAGAGGCTGCTTGCAGTCCTTGACTTGTGGCCCCTTCCTGTATCTTCAGATCCCGTAAGTGTGGGTTGAGTCCTTCTCACATTTAATCTCTCTCCAACCTACCTCTCTGCCTCATCTCTCTTCTGCCCCCTCCTGCTATCTCTTTCTGACTCCAGCTGGATATACCTCACTGCTTTTAAGGGCTCAAGTTATTGGAGCTGGCCAGCCCACACAATCTAGGACATCTCCCTATCACAAGGCCCATAACTTTAATCACAACTGCAAAGTCCCTTTTGCATGAAATCTGGATTAGTGTCCTACAGTTGCTGTAAGAACTTACCACTAATTTGATGGCTTAAAAGAACACAAAGTTATCTTGCAGTTTGGGAGATCAGAAGTCCTCAAATCAAGATAAAAGCTGGGCTGCATTTCTTCTAGAGGCTCTAAGAGAATCTGTTTCCTTACCTTCAGCTTCTAAGAGGCATTCCCTGGCTCCTGGATCCTTTCTCCATCTGCAAGGTTAGCAGCATAGCATCTTCAAATCTCTCTCTCTCTCTCTCTCTGACCTCAGTGTCTATCCTCCCATTTCCTTCTCTGACTCTGGCCCTCTTGTCTTCCTGTTCTAAGGACCTATGATGACACTGGGCTCACCTGGATAATCCAGAATAATTTTCTATCTCAAGATCCTTAACTTCACCACATCTGCAGAGTCTTTCTTGCCATGAAGCAACATATTCAATTTTGGGGATGAGGACATGGGGCTCTTGTTCTGCCTACCATGGTGAAAGGATCAAAACATTCTGTGGGTGGAAGGGGTTTGGTTGAGAAGAAAACATTACAGACAATACACATTAAATTCAATCTATGTTAGCAGCAGTGGAAGACTGTATTGAAACTTCAGAATATTAAAGGAAGTGGGGCACTATCTGAAAATGTTCTCTCAGGAAGAAGTAGAGAGTGATGAAGTGGAAAGCAATCAAGAAGTTAAAACTATAGAGGATCACAGGGGAAGAGAGGAAAAAATAAAATAAGACGAGACCAGAGAGGGAGACAAACCATAAGAGACTCTTAATCACGGGAAACAAACTGAGGGTTGCTGGGGGTGGGGGTGGAGGGATGGGATAACTGGGTGATGGACATTAAGGAGTGCATGTGATGTAACTGAGCACTGGGTATTATATAAGACTGATGAATCACAGACCTGTACCTCTGAAACCAATAACACATTATATGTTAATTGATTGAATTAGAATAAAAATTAAAAAAAATAAAACTAGAGGGGAAATATGGTAAAATAGAGCCAATCCAACCAAAGAATTAAATTCCCAAAGGAAGAAGCATTAAGATAAAAAAGGAAATGATAAACTGGGGAAATTTTGGCCACATATGGTAGACCAGATGTAAATATTTTTAAAAGATAGAGAACAGTGTAAGAAAATAGGCAAATTTTATAAACAGATTATTCATAAAAGGCATACAAATGCCTGATTATGTGTGATAAAACTTCATCCTCCTTAACCATCCAGGAAATGCAGATTAATAGAAATGTTATTGAGCTATCAAAATGACAGACATCAAAAACAGTAATGTTTAATTTTGGCAAGGATGTGGGGGTCACCTGAGTATTCTCATAAACAGCTAACATGGGTAGAAATTGGCACAACCTTTTTGGAAACAATTTGGTCATATGTATCAAAGCTGTAAAAATCTTTTATCTATTTGTCTATAAATTCTAAAGTCTATCCTAAGGAAATAATCAGAATTATAGCAAAAGATTTTGGTTTAAACATGTTTGCTGCAATTACCAATAGTTAAAAAAATTAAAATGGCGATTCGGGGTCTTTTATGATTCCATACAAATTTTAGGATTGTTTGTTCCAGCACTTTGAAAAATATCATTGGAATTTTGATCGGGATGGCATTGAAGGTGTAGATTGCTCTGGGTAGCATAGACATTTTAACAATGTTTATTCTTCCAATCCATGAGCATGGAATATTTTTCCATCTTTTTGTGTCTTGTTCAATTTCTTTCATGAGTGTTCTGTAGTTCCTAGAGTATAGATCCTTTACCTCTTTGGTTAGGTTTATTCTGAGGTACCTTATGGTTTTTGGTGCTATTGTAAATGGAATTGTTTCTCTAATTTCTCTTTCTACAGTTGTGTTGTTAGTGTATAAGGAAGCATCTGATTTCTGTGCATTGACTTTGTATCCTGCCACATTATCGAATTGCTGTATGAGTTCTAGTAATTTGGGGGTGGAGTCTTTTGGGTTTTCCACATAAAGTATCATGTTGTCTGCAAAAAGAGAGAGTTTGACTTCTTCTTTGCCAATTTGAATACCTTTTATTTCTTTTTGTTGTCTGATTGCTGTTGCTATGACTTCTAGTACTATGTTGAACAATAGTGGCAAGACTGGGCATCCTTGACATGTTCCTGATCTTAAGGGAAAGGCTCTCAGTTTTTCCCCATTGAGGATGATATTCACTGTGGGTTTTTCATAGATGGAGTTTAAGAACTTGAGGAATGTTCCCTCTATCCCGATTTCAAGCTATATTACAAAGCTGTGATCACCAAGACAGTATGGTCCTGGCACAAAAACAGACATATAGACCAGTGGAACATAATAGAGAACCCAGATATGGACCCTCAAGTCTATGGTCAAATAATCTTTGACAAAGCAGGAAAAAACATGCAATGGAAAAAAGACAGTTTCTTCAATAAATGGTGCTGGGAAAATTGGACAGCCACATGCAGAAGAATGAAACTCGACCATTCTCTAACACCATTCACAAAGATAAACTCAAAGTGGATGAAAGACCTCAATGTGAGACAGGAACCCATCAAAATCCTAGAGGAGAACATAGGCAGTAACCTCTTTGACATTGGCCACAGCAACTTCTTTCAAGGTACATCTCCAAAAACTAGTGAAACAAAAGCAAAAATGAACTTTTGGGACTTCATCAAGATAAAAAGCTTCTACACAGCAAAGGAAACAGTCAACAAAACAAAGAGGTAACCCACAGAATGGGAGAAGCTATTTACAAATGACACTACAGAAAAAGGGCTGGTATCCAAGATCTATAAAGAACTTCTCAAACTCAACACCCAAAAAACAAATAATCAAGTCAAAAAGTGGGCAGAAGATATGAACAGACACTTGTCCAAAGAAGACATACAAATGGGTAACAGACACATGAAAAAGTGTTCATCATCACTAGCCATCAGGGAAATTCCAATCAAAACCACATTGAGATACCACCTTACACCAGTTAGAATGGCAAAAATGGACAGGGAAAGAAACAACAAATGTCGGAGAGGTTGTAGAGAAAGGGGAACCCTCTTACACTGTCGGTGGGAATGCAAGTTGGTACAGCCACTTTGGAAAACAGTGTGGAGGTTCCTCAAAAATTTAAAAATAGAGCTACCCTATGACCCAGCAATTGCACTCCTGGGTATTTACGCCAAAGACACAGATAAGGGCCATATGCACCCCAACGTTCATAGCAGCAATGTCCACAATAGCCAAACTGTGGAAAGAGCCGAGATGCCCTTCACCAGATGAATGGATAAAGAAGATGTGGTCCGTATATACAATGGAATATTACTCAGCCATCAGAAAGGATGAGTACCCAACTTTTACATCAACATGGATGGGACTGGAGGAGATTATGCTAAGTGAAATAAGTCAAGCAGAGAAAGTCAATTATCATATGGTTTCACTTACTTGTGGAACATAAGGAAGAGCATGGAGGACATTAGGAGAAGGAAGGGAGAAATGAGGGGGGTGGAATTGGAGGGAGAGATGAACCATGAGAGACTATGGACTCCGAGAAATAAACAGGGTTTTAGAGGGGAAGGGGGGGGATTGGTTAGCACGGTGATGGGTATTAAGGAGGGCATGTACTGCATGGAGCACTGGGTGTTATACGAAAGCAATGGATCGTGGATCACCACATCAAAAACTAATGATGTATTGTATGGTGACTAACATAACATAATAAAATTAAAAAAAATAAAAAATAAAAAAATAAAAAAATAAAATTAAAATAATTAAAAAAATTAAAATGGAATATCCAATAATGGGAATACTGAAGCACATTCTTGTACATCTAGACTAGGGGTTGAAAAACTTTTCCTGTAAAGGACCAAATAGTAAATATTTTTGGCTTTGCAGGCCATATGGTCTTTGTTGCCACCATTCAACTCAGCTGTTCCAGTGTGAAAGCAGCTTCAGATGATACACATATGAATGAATGTAGCTCTGTTCCAATAAACTGTTTTAAAAACAGGACCAGATTTGACCATAGGTCAATAAGCCATAGTTTGCCAAACCCTCATGTGATAAAATGTTATAGAACTGTTAAAAACTGTTTGAGAAACATTTAGTGACTAAGTTAAAAAAAACAAACTTAGAACACTATATAGAATATGATACACCAAAATATTAATTAGAAGAAAATTTTGGTAGAAAATATACCAAATTGTTTATGTCGATAATAACTTGATGCTTGAACTACCTGCTATCTTTATTTTCTTCTTTATACTTTTTTTGTATTTTTCAAATTTTCTCCACAATAAATGCATTTTGGTTTTGTAATTTAAAAATAATTTGCTTATTTTTCTTTAAAGCTTTGACATAACACAAAGAATCAATAAAAACAGTTCTATTGGGATGGCAGAACTATGGATGAATTTCAAGAAATACTTTTATGGTATTTAAAGTCGATTTAATAAGGACATTTTTTGAATTTTAAAAATGAAAAAAACATACTATGGCATTAGTGCAAACTCTAGTTGTGTTCATAACAAAAGGCTAACTTGATTCTCTTTGGAAACAAGAGCTCTGTGAAAAAATAATAAAATAATTATAAGACATATTAACTCCAGAGGTAGAAATGTGATTTGATCAAAGAGATGCACTGCATTTATTTTCAGAATCAAATTTCTTCTATTTCCCTGCTAAAGAGCATTTGTCTCTTCATATTTTTAGAGTTGCAAATATCATACTGGCTATCTTCTGATGCTTACTAGGTAATTTTAGGTGGCATTGGCCATTGCAGACGAATCTGGAACTCACTCTGAATCAATGATGGTAGCATGGGGACCTTGCTAAACATTGGTGGTGGCCAGGCACTGTGCTGGCATTTTACACAGGGGATCATGTTTAACTCTCACCCCATGTCAAGAGGGAGGTGCTACTATGCCGATTTTACAGATAAGAATGTTGACATTCAGGGATTACTTTGCCAAAATCACACAGGATATGGATCCATTTCTATAGGACATTAGAATCCGTGTTCTTGCTACTATGTTATACTCTCCTCATTTTGACCAGTATGTTTTGAAATTTTACGCCTAAAAGGTTTAGTAGGACACTAAAGTGGAGCCAAATTTTAAAAAATTTTTCTCAATAGTAGATATTTAAAATGTACATTTTCTTTCAAGTGGCTGACATTTTTCCAAAATCGGTTGCCACGTTGATGCCAAAGATTGAAAATAGAGAATTTGTGTAGGGCTAGAGACCTCAGTGCCTTTTGTTGATCCATATGTAACTGGACATAAAAGTGCCTTCAGTTGTCACAGGACTACTATAGGATTTAAAAGTGAGAGAATGGAAGTGAAGGTCATTCTCAAACTTCAGCTTTGATCCTGGGGAGTTTATAAAGAGAAAGATTCCCTGCTTTTTCCCTGAGAAGTTCTGCTTCTGCAGGTCTGGGGTGGAGTCCAGTTTTCAACAAGCTCCCAGGTGATTATGATTCAGGTGGTCCAAACCACACTCTCAGAAATATCAGGGCTTATGGAACATTTTTAAAGGATTATGGGCAGATCCATTTGGTTCCTGGTTTAGGCTGAAATACTGTGTTGTGTCTTGAACATGTCTAATTGAAGAGGTTGGATTGTTTGCCTCTCCCCTACCCACCCCCATCCTGGAAGATGGCAGTTCAACCATGAGAGTGGAAAAGGCAGGTGTGAGCCCATTCACAGAAAAGACCATTTTGGGGACTACAGCCAAGGAATTGGTAAGAGTCACTGAGTGGATGTTCTGCTTCTAGAAATTGATCAATTTGAGCAAATTTTAATTTGCCTCTGATTTCACTAACTTGTATATTAACAACATAAAACAATGTTCAGTTTCAAGTGGGGAAGCACAAGATTATTCTGAGGAAAAAAATCAAATATGCTAGCAAAATATTTAATAACACTTTGCCAATAAAGATGGATATCCTTCTTGAATTTATTTCATTCAAAAGACCTTCCAAGTTTTTGGAACAGGGATGATATAGTTGAGTACAATTGGAGAAGCACTGGCATGGGAAAAGTGCCTGTTTGCTGTGTGGGGTATGTGTGTGGCATTAGAGATATGGTCTCCATCTGACGAGGATGATTCCATTGCCTGGATTCAAGGATGACCCAGTAGGGCACTTATAGAAGCAAGGCTTTATTCCCAAGGGGCTCTCTGGTCCTAAGATACTTGCCTTTATAACATTTGCCTTCCTGGGAGCCAACCTATGCAAATGATGCTGTACTGCTCCAAGCTGGTTCCACATTGTCCAGGGCACATGGCTCAGTGGAAAGCACTGGCTTGGAGTTTGCAGACCTATGTTTAAGTTCTAACCTCAGGGCGCCGGGGTGGCTCAGTAGGTTAAGCGTCTGCCTTCCGCTCAGGACATGATCCCAGGGTGCTAGGATCGAGCCCCATGTCAGGCTCCCTGCTCAGCGGGGAGCCTGCTTCATTTCCCTCCTGCTCGTTCTCTTTCTCTCTCTCTCTAATAAATAAATAAAATCTTAAAAAAAAAGGAAGTTCCAGCCTGGCTACTTACCAGGTTTTTGCCCCCTTGAGTAAGGCATATAACCTCTATGAGCCTTTGTTTCATCATTTATAAAATATAAATAGTGAATAATTAATCAATAAAATTCTTAGGGCATGTGTGGGATCTCAAGTAAAATATCATAGGTATATATGCTTTATAAATATATATGTATGACATAAATAGTAAGTAATAATAATGATGATACTTTTAATAATTATCACTGTGGCAATGTCTAGGACTGTATTAATTTGTTCCTCTCTGTGAATCAGGGGCTATATATAAAGGATTTTCTTTTAAATAGCCATAAAGAGAAGGTAAATCATTATTCTTTGTACTTGTTAGTTTGAAGATGATCAAGCATTTGGCACTCCATGTGGCATATAAAATTGTTGAACGGTTAGGTAAACCAGTACTTAAAGATTATAAATCAGATATAAAGTAGTGTAAATATAAAGTAATATAAAGTCTTATGGGACTTAGAAACTATCTTTGTAGGCAATTACAAAAATGACATTTAAGATGTGTTTTAGGCAATGCTATTGAACAGGGATAGTATTAAAATTATTATCATTTTTTAAAGGATTTTATTTATTTATCTGAGGGTCAGAGGGAGAAGCAGGCTCCCTGCTGAGCAGGGAGGCTGATGTGGGGCTCTTTTCCAGGACTCTGAGATCATGACCTGAGCTGAAGGCAGAAGCTTAACCGATTGAGCCACCCAGGCACCTTGGGATAGTATTAAAATTATTAATACGTTTTTCATTTTGTACCTCTTTGTAGGGTGAACCTCACCATTTCCAACCAGAGGCATTAATTGCCTTAGGAAGTATTAGAATTATCATACCAAAAGTGGAGACAGAAAGAAAGTCAAGGCTTTGGCTTCCAAAATTGGAAATTAGAGTTAATTGTGAGACTTTATTAGGAGACCGAAGAAATTTCTAATGTCTGATTTCTCAAATCATCCCCAGATACACCAAGAGCAAACGTGGAGGTCTTAGAGTATTATTATACCTTATAGTGAGGATCTAGGATCTGACATGAGGAAGTTGGAGTCAGAGAAGAAGGGGCAGTAGGAAGCCCTCTCTCTGCTGAAAGAAGGCAAAGAGAGGCAGAGTTAGGACAGAGATCTGACCGTGTGTCTTGTCCTTTTGTGTCTGTCAATATTCCAGGAGTGAGATGGGGGAGCAAGAAGCATGGAGCTTGAAGACATACATGTGCAAGGGGTTCATACCTCACTTCTCAGGAAATTGACAGTGTCAACATGGCACTAGAGCAAGATGGCGCCAGACACCTCTAGATTAGATGTACGGAGACATCTGGGCACTGGTGTGAGACAGTTCCTGGTTACTTATGTCCTGACTATGTTTTATGCAGCAATGTGAAGGTGTCTTGGATTCCAGTGAAAAGGCAGAAGCTTAGAGTCTGGACAAGGAGACCTTACTTAGAAGGGCCTTTGTGACTGGAGGCAAATGCAATGAACTGTGGAATCCTCAGCAAGTAACAACAAAGTATTCCCAAGAAACTATGAAAAATTAACCACACATTGGTGGAGAACAGCACAGAGCCCAAACTGGGGTAGGTGTCCACATCAGAAACCAGCGGTCCTCAGAGAAAAGGACCAGGACCAGATAGATGTCCTTACCCTACTGCTATAACGTTATGTACATTTCCTCTTGTGAACAGATACCACCAAAGGAGCTTCCTAACATTCTGGCTTAGCAGGTTTAGATTCTACTACACTACATAATACCACCAGAGTGAGTATTATCTTTTCTCAAAGTGAATACTTTGAATATGACCCCATTCATTCAGATTTATGTGTATTGTTATGTTTATTAGTGAATGTTTCTCTGTTTTGGTCGTACCTGGTATGTGCTTGCATGCTTTACTCACCTGATTCTCTTTCAGTGTCATCTGCCCCTGTTCTTTACACCCAAGGAAGGTCCTAACACATCTAAAAATCTTCTCATTTTGTTGTACTCTCTGAACAAAGTTGGCTGGAAAGAAGCCAATCCTGTCTTGAATTTTCCCCTGAAAAGAAAAAGGAGGCATGCATCCACAATTCTAGCATTTGTTGTAATTACAGTTACCAAAGGATTCTTTTTTTTTTTTTTAAAGAAATAGAAATACTTACTTTCCACCAGTCTTCATTGGTGTCTTCTAGAAGAGTAATCATGTCTCCTGGCCTATAATGAAGAATGAACAGGTTAAGTGGGGAAGGTGGGTGGGGGGAGAAAAAGATGACACTTCAGAGTCACAAGTAATAGCTTTTCATTTATACAAATAATCCTAAAATAAATAGAAGTAAAATAAACATGACTTTTTCTCAGTTCTTCCCACCCATGAAAATAGTTATGTTATACATTCAAAACAAGTATTATTTCCACGCTGTATTTTAAAAAACAATACTAGCTTTATTTTTTGAAAGGTTTTCTTTATTTTGAGAGAGAGAGAAAGAGAGAGTGAGCATAGGGGAAGAGGCAGACACAGAGGAAAAGAGAGAATCTCAAGCAGACTCCATGCTGAGCACAGAGCCTGACTCGGGGCTTGATCCCATAACCATGAGATCCTGATCTGAGCTGAAATCAAGAGTCAGGTGCTTAACTGAATGAACCACACAGTTGCCTCAATATGAGCTTTATTTTTACATATAGAGAAGGGTTCTTTATTATTTCTGGAAGCTTCCTATTCATATTTGCCACTTTCTGTTATGGATGTCATATTATAATAGATCTGGCTGAGGATATTATTATGTTTTTAAAACAATATTTCTTTTTTTTAAGATTTTATTTATTTATTCATGAGAGACAGAGAGAGAGAGAGAGAGAGAGGCAGAGGGAGAAGCAGGCTCCCAAGGAGCAGGGAGCCCGATGCGGGACCCGATCCCAGGACTCTGGGATCATGACCTGAGCTGAAGGCAGACGCTTAACCATCTGAGCCACCCAGGTGCCCTAAAACAATATTTCTTTCCTTTATTGAATTCTTTGTTTCCTCTAGAATTGGTTGGCCTCCTCTTTGTCGCTTCTCCTTCTTGTCAAGGAATTTTCTTCAACATCCGTATTTTTTGGTTGTTTCTTTACATTAATGGCTGAACACAGAGGTAGATGGGTGTGGAAAGCTGGGCGAGATTCTCTGCTATTACATGCATCTGCTTCTGCACTGTGTCTCTCTCCCAAGTACAAGGACTACTTTCAGGCTCTGCTTAAGAGAGCAGGGTGGGTCGATTGGGGCATCTCATTTTTAGATGCTTGAAAATGTAGCAGGCAAGCAGCCTGAAGCCTCCTACCATACTCCAATGGCTAAAACAGGGCAGGGCTCTCTCTTAACCTTGGTGAGGGAGAGGTCAGTTTATTCTCCTGTTAAGTACAGCTGCCTTTTCCTTCCCTCCCCCTGCT
Organism: Callorhinus ursinus; assembly: GCF_003265705.2. NCBI lineage: Eukaryota > Metazoa > Chordata > Mammalia > Carnivora > Otariidae > Callorhinus > Callorhinus ursinus. Next base: position 142,916,116 of record NW_027397063.1, read on the forward strand.
CTCTAGATGGTCTGGGGTCTAGAGTTATTGAAACACAGCTCTTTGTCTTTCTCAGACTTCTGTGCTCACAAAGGAGCCCTCCCTTAGGCATGGGTTCCCTTTCTTCTGAGTTTAGGTGTTCCTTTGATTCTGGAGTCAAACACCATTGCTGCCTATTGCTCATTATAAGCAGTAATGTGGTGTCATGAACACAGCTGGGAGTCTGTATCAGTCATATATTGCTATGATAATGCTGTGTAACAGACAGCCACAAAATAATGGCTCACTCGCATGCCTGGGTGTTGGCTGGCTGTTGGCTGGGATGACTGGGGAGACTTTGCCATATTTCCTGATTCTCATACCCCAGAAGGCTAATTCGCACATTCATGGCAATGCCAGAATTTTAAAAGCAGCAAATGGAAACATGCAAAACACCTAAGGCCTCCAAGGCCAGGCTCGGAATTGATACATTGTCACTTCTGCCTCATTTTATTGGGCAAAGCATGTCATGAGGCCAGTCAGACTCAAGGGATGGGACAGGGGCTCCACCTATGTGGTGACAGGAACTGTAAAGTCCCATGGCAAATGGCATGGTACAGGAAAGGGTGAAGAATTTGGGTCATTCGTGCAATCAAGCCACCAGAGACACCCTCATGTTCTTCAATTAATTTGCTGTAAGTTCGGTGTCTCCTTGAATGTGCCCCTATTTGCTGTAGTTTGCCAGGAACTTCTCACAATTTGGGGGTCTTGGATACTATTATTTCTTGTTTTCTAGTACTGTAATGGAGGTATTCTTAAAAAAATATATTTTCTGATATTTTAAGGGATTGGAGCAAGAGAGGAAGTAGATCCGTGGGCTCATTTTGCCATTCTGATTCAATCTATTTTGCTGTCATTTTCAATTCTCAGTTAATATCTATCTTTGTAGGGGATTCCAAATAGAACAGGCTTGTTGCACCTGAAGCATTAAACACGAGTGGCATTTTGGTATTTCAACAGTCACAGCTCCGTGCTGAGGCCACAGAAAGCAAGATGGCTGAAAATCACTCTTTTCCCAGGTGAGGGATTTAATTAAGCAACAAGGATGAAAGCTGATGTAGAAAAAACTTTCTAGCTCCAGCAGATTTTACTTAACCTAATAATCTAAAGAAACCGTGTGTTAGCGTCAAGTCCAATGACTTTGCTGATGGCTTGGTAGAAACGGGAAGTAAGGAATAAAGCTGGAGGTGGGGGGAGGCACCTTTTCCTAAGAGTGAAAAAGGATGCTGCCTGGATCCAACCGCTGGTTTTACAGTCTAGATAGAGACTCATTCTTTACCATGGCCAAAGGTGGGCTGTCCCTGAGCATACGGCCCATGGTAACTAAACCACATATAAGAATAAGGCACTCACTGGAACACAAGCTAAAATTTTATGATCAATACCAGACACCTTCTTGACAGTGTGATAGGGATTGTCTTATGCTATAAAAGAACATTGCCAAGACCAGAAAATTGCTTAGTGAGGGAGGAGAGTTACATTCAACTACTTATTCCTTTTTTTTTGTTTACCGACTCATTCAACAAATATTCCAGATTGCCGATTCTGGGTATTCTTTGGAGAATAACGTCCTCACTGGAGTTAATGTTCTAGTGAGAAAGATGGATACAAATAAGCAAATATATAACACAACGTTTAATAATATAAATAATAAGAAGAAGGTAATCTGTATCTCTGATGAATATATAATTGCAAATTATCATAAGGGCTATGAAGAGAATAGATGGGATGCAGTTATAAAGCATAAGGGTAGACGCTTGATATTGGCCAACTACTCTAATCATCTGGTGGAGACAGCTAATGTCTCTTTTTCACTGCAGGCAGGATCATGCCCCAGGCAGCACTTGAATCCAAGACAGCAATGCTCTGACATCTCGGTCAGCAAACCCGTGGCCCGTGGGGTTTGTCCTGCCCCTTGCCCTGCATCACCCATCAATCTCGGCACTTGTTCCATGGCACCTGCAACTCATGGGGCCCAGGCCTGTGAATCCGAGTAGGCAAGCAAGATAAAACCACTCTGGGTAATATCATGTTTTTAATTTAATTAATTTTTAAAAGATTTTATTTATTTGACAGAGAGAGACACAGCAAGAGAGGGAACACAAGCAGGGGGAGTGGGAGAGGGAGAAGCAGATTCCCCGCCGAGCAGGAACCCCGATGGGGAACTCGATCCCAGGACCCCGGGATCATGACCTAAGCCGAAGGCAGACGCTTAGCCAACTGAGCCACCCAGGCACCCCTTTAATTTATTTTTTAAGAGGTGTCTTGACTCAGTTCTGAAACTCTAGCTAGAGGCCAGTCAGTTCCCCTTAAGCAACTGGTTAAGTCAACACCTCAACCACTTCCCCACAGACTCTCACAGTCCAGGCCATGACACACCAGCCCCAGCCCTACCTGCTTTTGGGGCCCGGTACCAGACAACGAGTGACAGCCCTTATGCCCTGGAACCTGTGAAATTATTCAAATTTGCTAATCCACAGGGAGCCTGGGAAACCAGCTAACCCCGGCTGCTGGCCATATATGTAAGCTGCCCCTACAGCCTGAGGGCACTTTTCCCCTGACTTCCAGCTGCAAGCCTGGGTGGCCCTGGGTGGCTGCCCTCCACTATCAACCGTAAGTTCTCTACTCAATCGGTTCTCAACTTCATTCTCTTCTCCCGGCCATGGTGTTGGTGCACTATGTCCTGCCACCAAAGAACTAAGTGCAAACATTCTGCTCACTTGCTCCACATAGGGAGAGCCTGTCCATTGTTCCTGGAGGAATGGAGGCCTAATACCTAAAAATCCTTCTTCCCCTGGTTGGTCCTAGGATGGACACTGGCATGCCAGTGCATGACTCTTTGCCTTCAACCGTTTCATGCTTCTGTGGCCCACCAGGCCCCTCTCCATGGAACAGTTCTTTCTCATTTTGGGGTCTCACACTCCAGAGTCCTGCTCTGGTCTAACAGTTCCTCTCTTTCTTTCAGGAGACCTTATGTTTCTGATCCATAATGTACAGATTTTATAATGTAACTATATTTCTAAATTCCTGGTGATGAACTTGTCAGGCCCCCAAATATTTAAAAAAAGATTCCCTTTGCTTAATTCAATCAGAGCATCCTAAGTTCAGGTAAGCATTTTGCTGTACTGTACCCAAGAATGATACATGTACACAACATATGTACATCATAAACAGTAAAGGGATCAGTTTCCTCTTTGGCACAGAATGATCAAAGCACTGTAGCTGGCCTTTTCTTTTGGTTTGCTCAGTAACATTGGTCTTGGATCCAGAGGATGATTTTTGGGTTGGTTATATCATGATTTTTGGAAAGTCTTGACACGATGAGGGAACTGTGCGCTACCCTCAAGAGTAGGAATAGAGTAAGAACAGCTAACTGCCGAATCATGGCTCAACAGCGAGGGGACAACGTTGATCCATGAGTGTGTGTGTTTGTGTCCATGGGTGGGAACTGGATGGCTGCTCTCTGGTTCATTTTCGGCAGTTCTCTGCCTCCCTCATTCCTCAGTTTTGCACTTGGACATAGGAACCTCTCTCTCCCACCACCAGGGAGACTGGTTTTGGGGACTTAGAGGGCACAGTATCACTGAGCATATGGATGATGCCACCTGAGCCCAGCCAGCTTCAGGGAGCTCTTCTGCAAGGTGTTATGGCCATGGTTTGGTCTTCTAGGGGTGGGCTTCTGGAGGGTGGAGGGGGAGTTGTTCTGAGGCCCTGAGATTCCTAGGAGTGCAGACACTGACACCTTCCTGAAGAGGTCACTGCATCTGAGAAGCCCCTTCTCCACTGTCTCAGACAACCTGAGACTTCAGACTGGCCCTCCATCGGGAGGCATGGAGACAAGGAAGGATGTTCTGGGCCCTTTTTGTTTTCACAATGTTTGGGATATACTGAATATTCTGGAAAGCAAATGACATTTGTCTTTCTTTATTCCTCCATCTCTGCCTATTGAGCCAAAGGAAATTATAGGACATCCGAGTATTTTTTGAATGCTTGTGACATGGTAGGTTTTGTGTGTGTGCTGAGTGTGCAAAATGAGAAGAGTTTTCTAAGCCCTGGTTTTTCTATCTGTAAGGTGAGGAAAATAATAGTATCTAGCTAATCAATATTTTTGAGGATTAGGTGAGGTAATACTTCTACAGCATTTTTCGATAAGCCCACAACAGATGGTGGCTGGTATTGTTGTTAAGACATAATTACTGCCCTCAAGATGCTGGTACTTTTTTTTTTTTCCTCTAAATATTTAAGAGATTTTATTCTAGTAAGATGCTGGTACTCTTTTCTTTCTTCTTTTTTTAAGATTTTATTTATTTATTTGAGAGACACAGAAAGTGAGAGTATGAGCTAGGTGAGGGGCAGAGGGAGAAGCAGACTCCCTGCTCAGCAAGGAGCCTGATGTGGGGCTTGATCCTGGGACTCCAGAATCATGACCTGAGCCGAAGGCAGATGCTTAACTGACTGAGCCACCCAGGTGCTCTGATGCCGGTACCCTTAAAGGGGAAAGACATAGAAGCTAGTAATTTACACCAAGGCTCTTCAATGAATGAGAAGAAATATGCTGGTGGGGGGGAGGGGACAAACAAATGTGGAATTGACCCCTCCCAAATCCCAACATATATGTTTCATTCACTCAGCTACCTCAATGATATTTATATAACTCTTATACTATACATAGCAAGTACTTAATAAACTATATTTATTTTGCATAGTTGCTGTGTGGATTGGATGAGAATGCATATGTGGAAGGCTTTCGCCCTGACTGATATACATTAAGGGCTTGGAAGTTCTAATTTCTTCCTGAAAGTGTAATTTTTTTTCACTTGGAAATAAGAAGATCTAGTGATTATTGCCTTTCAAATGGGTGTTCCCTTAGGATTTTGGCAGGGACGGTTGGTTCATGAGATCATCTTTGGCCTCTCAAGGGGCTTCAGTGTGATTCAGAGCTTCGATAAAGCTTTTCTCTCTTTACATCTGCCCCTCCCTCTTGCCCTCCACCGCAGGTAGTGACGGGAAAAGTGCGGCAAGGGCTGCGGGCTGGAGCTCCAGCCGCTGATTGCGACGGAGGTGTTGGAATAGTGGAGGAGGCCAGCCAACTAGTCTGGAGAGGGATAGCAGGGTCCCTGAATGAAGCAGGCATGGCGAGCTGCATCTGCACACAAATAAGAAGGTTCGGAGAGACTTCACCAGTTACAGGCAGGATGTGAATCCACTACTAATGCCACTAAATCAAGCTGCCTCTTAAACCACCCAAGCCCTGTGAAACTCATGAGAACTGCCCATTTGACTCTGCCAAGTATTTTTCAGATATCTTTAGTATTTACTACCCTTTTCTATTCATTAGGAACAACAACAACAAAAAATGAACCAACCAAACAAAAACAACAACAAAACCCAATGGACCAACCAACCAAAACCAAACAAATGAACAAAAACCAAATCCGTCTTAGGGCAACCAGAGTCACTCAGCCGGAAGAGATGTCCTTGAAAAACTATGTCAAGGGAACATAAAAAGGAGCCAAACTGCTCCATTAACTTCAGATCTACTGCTTAATTTTTTGCTAGACCCGCTTCTCAATTTCCATAGTCCTGGTCCAGAGCCTTTTACAGTCTGAGCACACAGGTAGGTAACGAGGAACTCCTGAATCCGCAGTTTGATTTTGTCTTAATCCTGGCATCCGTGAGACTGTCTGCGCTTCCCCAAGTCCGGGGAGCGGCTTGGAGAAAAAGCATTCAGCTAAAGGGCCATTTGGATGGGATTTGGTAAATGTTCCTGAACTGTCCCGGATCATGCTCTCCAGAACCTAATTGGAAGAGGCATCTGAGTGAGAGGATTGCTGCTGAGCACATTAGTGGCATTCAGGAGGGTCTGGGCTTCCTGACATAGTGCAGCCTCGGAACATAATATGCATCAGAGACTTTCCTCAAATAGCCTTAATTGCATTTTGATGTCCTGGTGACTGTGAAGATTATTTTTAAATCAAATTGGTGCATTAGAATTACATTTAGTTTTAATTAAGTTGATGCATTTGCCAAGCAGTAATGCACTTAGAGAATGGAAACGAGACACCGAGGGAGTCTTATTCTATCTTACTCTGTCTCAAGGGCTCTCCTTTTCTTATTTTATGAAGGATTTATAAAGCCTCACAGAGTGAAGGACACAGCCACGCAAGTGGCTGGCCGAAACCTTGATGCGGACCGGAGTACCGAACATGACCGAGCATCAGGAAGCCTGCCTTGTGGTCCTGGGTCTGCCACTGGCCCATTGTGTATCTTCGGATGTCACAGCTGTTCTCAAGTCTGGCAGATACTCAGAAGCTGGGGGAACACTTAGCCATTCAGATCTCCAAGTGGGATCTGACCGTCTAGACCTGGGGGGAGCCCAGGAATCTCTACTTTAATAATATTCTCCAGGAGGTTCTTAGGGCTGGTGACAAGTGGTTTAACAATCCCAGTCATAGTTTTATCCTCTATCAAATACAAATATCTTGGGTGACCTCACAGATTTGTGAAAAGAACTCAAGAGGATATCAGGAAAAATTGGGAAAATTGTGAAAGACTTTGAAACAGGTACAAATATTACAGATCTGGGTGTCTAGCTCATCTTTCCGGCCATCTCCCTCTTTCATTGTCTTTGGGCTATTTTACATATTTTCTACAACTTGTAGAAAACCAGTGATGATGCAAATGACTCTCGTCCCCAGAAATGCAAGTGAACTGTGTCTGGTGGGATGTAACCAGTTGTTGCCCCTGAGGACTGACCAGTTTGGCACGCATTTGTAAATTCACGTCAGCGCTCCTGATCGCCTACGTATGTGTGATGTTTGAATTCTCCTTTGTACCAGATGGGACATTATGCTAGTTCTCTCATTAATTAATGAGTCAAATAAAAATTTTGACATGTGTTCATTTTATATTTGTATAGACTCATGATTTTACCTTAATTTAAAAAAATTATTAGTGAACTAGAGTGACTTTTCATGAACACATTCTATAGATCACAAGCTTCCTGATCTTAAAAACAAGACTTAACAATCGTAATAAACTCTTAAGAAGGGATATGAATGGCCAAAACGGGATAAATTAATACATTGTCTCAATCTGCTGATTAGAAGGAATTGTATACACAAACAATGAATCATGGAACACTACATCAAAACTAATGATGTAATGTGTGGTGATTAACATAACAATAAAAAATTAAAAAAAAAAGGAGGAATTGTCAACCTCTTTAGAGAGCACATCCACACAGTCAATGCAAGATGAAAAGTGTGGGGTAAGAAAAAAACCAGTGGACCAGAAGTATGCCTCCCTGGGTTCCAGCCTGAGCCTCTACTTTCTCCCTGACAGTTCTTGGCCCTGGTTCTCCCAATTGGCCCCCACAAAGGTAAAGAACTATAAACTGTCTCACTGGAATATGAACTAAAACAGCTAGGTGTCCATTCACTTAGCTCTACTGAAGTTGAAGATAGTCTTTCCAGAATGAGGACTGTAATGCATGTAGTTATGAAAACATGCTCCCACCCAGGCAGTGAATTTGCACCACCTCTTTGTATTGGGGTTGATATTTGCCCCCCAACTCCTACCTCTTAAAGTCATTCCCATGTTCTGCCATTGAACCCATTCTTCCTTATCCTTTCCTTACTGGAAAGGGAGAATGACTGCTCACTAACCAAGCTGCACAGGCATCTGGATCCCCTCTTGCTGGGAGACTTGGCTTGGCTGTGATGCTACCTCCTTGCAAAGCCTTCCCTGGCCTCCCACAGCTGCTTTGATGTCTCCTTGAGGTGCTGTGGCGGCATCCTGAATTACCTCCCCGCCCATAAGACCTCACACTGAAGTGTGCTTTCTTGTCTACTCTTTTGCGCCCCCCCCCCCCCCCCTGAGCCTGGGGACCACTTGAGCTCTTTGAGGTCAGGGCCTGCAAACTGCTCACCAAGTAGATGCTCATTCACCATGTGGTGAGCGGTGAAGAGATTCAAATCCCGAGAACAGCCACATAAGGGTTAAAATCAGTTTTAACTCAATTTCAAGTGGTGCTTTGAAAAAAATCAGAAAGAGATGAATTCAGGCCATGCCATCTCCAGAGGTTCTCGTGAATATTCGCTAATGAGACAAATGGTTGCCTGGTTTCCTTCAGACTCAACCACGGAAAAATCCGAGACTCGCTGATTCCAAGAAAGAGGCTGGCGATTCAAGAATCTAAATACTTATTTGGGATTACAAAAGAAAATACAGTTTTCTTTTAAGCCCACCCTCCCCCCCATTTAGATGTTTGGACACACACTGAAGTGGAAACTAATTTGTATCTTAGAATTTAATAATATTGGAAAAGCAGTTCCCTCTTTCCCTCTCCTGGCTCCTAAGCATTCTTCTTCTTTCCTTTTTCTTTCCCCTTTATGAAACATGGCCATTATCATATAAATTTGTTTGGGGAGAACTAATAAAAATGAAAATGACTTAGATGTGGGAAGCCAAAATGGATTCTTTGGAATAGGCATTATATGGTCACTAGAATATGCATCTGAACCCATCAGTCTTTTATTTACTCCCCATCCTTTATTTCAGACTCCCTAAGATGTTTTAGGGGTTTGTGTTTATTTACATCTGCTGCTTATTTACATGATAAATGCCATAAAATTATTCTTATTTTTATTTTTACTTTCTAAAAAGTATTTTCTTTATTTGAGAGAGAGAAAGCGAGAGAGCAAGTGCATGAACACACAGGTTTGTGTGGGGGGTTGGGAGGGGCAGAGGGGGAGGGAGAGGGACAAGCACCCTGTGCTGAGTGTAGAGCCTACATGGGTTCCATTCTATGGCCCTGGAATCATGACCTGAGTTGAAACCAAGAGTTGTCCGTGCATGGAGGACATTAGGAGAAGAAAGGGAAAAATGAAGGGGGAGAAATCAGAGGGGGAGACGAACCATGAGAGACTATGGACTCTGAGAAACAAACTGAGGGTTCTAGAGGGGAGGGGGGTGGGGGGATGGGTTAGCCTGGCGATGGGTATTAAGGAGGACACGTACTGCATGGAGCACTGGGTGTTATATGAAAACAATGAATCATGGAACACTACATCAAAAACTAATGATGTAATGTATGGTGACTAACATAACATAATAAAATTTAAAAAAATATATTAAAAAAAAGAAATCAAGAGTCAGATGCACAACCCACTGAGCCACCCAGGTGCCACTATTCTTAATGATTTTTAAAATGCATGCTGGTGTGAATAATAAGCAAGGGCTCTAAGACTGTTTTGCAGACTTCTGAATCCAAAATCAGTGAGGATAATGAGACTGGTTACATTGTAAATGTGGAAGGCAAAAAGCTAAGCATGTGTTATCAAGCTCTTGCTAACTATGCGTGTGTGTAAGTGCATGTGCATGAATGAATGCGTATTTGAGTGTGCATGGGTGTATGAACGTGTGTGTGTGTGTGTATGTGTGTGTGTATCTGACTGTGAGCATGTGGGAGTGTTTGTGCATATGTAAGGGTCTCACCCACTGGGCTAGGAGGATGATTGGGCACACATCCCATGTGCACTCACGAGGCAGAATATATAACAACTGTGCGAGTGCTGATTATAATGGGGTTCTCTAGTTTGTATTCCAAGTAGCATTTTACAAAGCTTGGCTCATATATTAAGCTGGCCATCCATAAAGTGTAATTTTCAAAGCTCTTAAAAAATTTGGTGTTAAGGGTTATTGGTGGAAACTGTTTAAGACACTAATTTTAGAAGTTTATCTATTATACAAGCTCATTACACTCAGATGGAGGAACGGGGTGCTCTTTATTGTTATCAGACCTTAAACGGTCAGTGACAGTTCAGGGATCCTGTGCATATTGGCACCATGTCTTTCATGTCAGTGGTAAAATGTCATACCTATAAGTCAGCAACTGCAAAATGGACTCAGAAGATGAGGGACAGGGTCTCACAGTCTCCTTTTTGCTGGACAAATTAGATGAAGTCCCACAGGATATACTCAAAAGGCCAGAGAGAGCCTTTGGCTGTGTTTTTTCCACTATTATATTCTTAAGGTAGCGTTGATGAGATCCAGAGGACTTGGAAATAAAACGTATGGTGAAAAGATGCAAATTAAGAAGTTACCTAAAATACACGGGTCACCTCGCTTTGTACTGGGCACAAAATCCCACCTTTTATATACATTATCTAGTTTAATACTTAGTCTCCCTAGGAAGGAGCAAACTGAGCCCCCCAAGAAATTACATCGTTGGCTCAAATAGATGCAGCTGGGAAGGGTGAGCGCTGGAAGGCAGACCCAGGTCTCTGTGACTCCCCAGTAGTGCTCCTTTCTGCCCTGCTGCCTTGTTCTGTTCTGCTCTCCACCCATGCTGGACAGATGGAGCATTATCCATGAGAGCTCCAGCAATTCGGGGAGGTAATGGATGACTTTATGAAGGACATTTATTTTGCACTGAAAGCCTCTGCCTTTAGACAGCACTTGGAGACCAATGATGGGACCATGGCACTTCTAAGAGGAGGACTCACTGCCCTAAGACTGAGGGGGCAGCGCCCTCGTGGCTCCTTTCTGAGGCCTACTCCTCCATTCCTCAATCGTGAGTGCTCAGTAAGGGCTTACCAGGGCTTCTTCCAAATTGTCTGAAACCCTTTGATCTACTTTTCTATCATTTCTTCTTGACAAATAATATGCATCGTAGGCTCAAGGCCCATCTCCTCCAGGAAAGAGGTCCTGGCCAAGCCCTCTGAGCTTGGTTTGCTTCCCCTTTTATCATTTCCATTATATTATCACTTACTTGACGTGCCCACTGATTGTGCATGGCAGGCCCAGCATTAGTTGATTTCATCTCCACGATACTCGGGCAATCCTTCATCACGTATTCATTAAGCATCTACTATGTTTCAAGAACTGTCTTATTCTACAGGGATATATAGGCTAGCAATGACGGATTTGTTCTTATGGAGTTTATAAGAGAGATAGAGGTTTACCAAATAATTCCAGAAATACATAAATACAAGTTGAGGGGAGTGCTTTAAAGGAAAGAAATATGGTGTCATGAAAGGAGATAATAGAGGAATTGCACCCAGATTGGGGGAATCAGGAAAGGGTGCACAGAGGAACTGAACTCTGAGTTGAGATCTGTGGAGGTCAGTAGGAAGGTCTGGATTGTTAGCTGTTGGCAGAAAAGCTTTCCCTGTTCCTGAGCAGATACCTAATGGATGCTTGGTGAAGAGATGATTCAGCCGCTCTGAGTTATAGCTATTGGCTTTGCCAGTTGGGTCTTCTTTGCCCTCAAGCTTACACTCCAAACATTCCCTGTGCTCTCACCGCCTGTGCCCTTTGCCCTGAGGACAATACTGCGTGCTCCCCTGGGTGAGAATGTAGGTGGATAAGAATGATATATATTTTTTAAAGATTTTATTTATTTATTTGACAGAGAGAGGGACAGCGAGAGCAGGAACACAAGCAGGGGGAGGGCGACAGGGAGAAGCAGGCTTCCCGCTGAGCAGGGAGCCCGATGTGGGGCTCCACCCCAAGACCCCGGGATCATGACCTGAGCCGAAGGCAGCTGCTTAACCAACTGAGCCACCCAGGCGCCCAAGAATGATATTTTGTTAAAAGGAATTTTTTTCTACCTTATGGTATGAGGATAAAAGGATAATTCACAAAGTGCCGGTTCATTCAAGGAATTATACCAAATCCCCAAAGCATTGCTTTACACATTCTAAATCAGGTGCCTGGCTTTTTAAATTGGGAACACACAATCTCTTGGCAAAAAAAAAAAAAAAAGAAGAAGAAGAAAAAAGGAAAAAGTATGATTTATCACTCCAATCTTGCAGTCTATGTAACACAGGCATTTCACTCCTGGGAATGAATAGTCCTGTTTGCCTCAGAGCAGACTGTAAACGTTTGATTCGTGACCAGACAACTTGACCTTTAATGACCTGCAACTGTCTAAAGTCAGCACAAAAATTTATGACCACCATCAGGCAGCTAGACGTCATTCCTCAGTACCATAATAACATCCTATATTTCTCTGGAATTGTTCCTTTCATATGCTGACTTCAGAATAACTTTCTGGTATAAAATGGTGGGACTGACACACTGGGAAGTTGTTCCAGTTTAAATTCTAGCTATCCAAATGATGGTCTCAGGAAGGACATGACAAACGGTGTTTACTGCAATGTGAACAGATATCACCCTTGTCTTCCTCAGCGGAGAGCTGATTGTGGACAATCAGCTCAAGGCAAGGCAGCCCCCAGCAATGACTCCCAGGCAGGCTCCAACCTCTAGGGCCAGTTCTATCTCCGATAAAACAGATCTTCCCTTGGTAAATGCCGTCACCTCCTCCTGCACTGACGCCAGACTGTTCGGGTCTGTTTATAGCTCCAGCCAGTGAGTTCAGCATGGCAATTCTTACTCAATGATGGAGAAAACTCAGATTATAAGAGCCTACTTGTCTGAACAAATCCCAGACGCCAGGACTCAGGCCCTAAACTCTGCTCTGGAAAGACCCAAGAATCACTTGGAAGAAGATGGCAAATGAATACTGAAACCAAGCTGACCTTGGGTACAAGCCAGACTCTGTCAGGGTACACACATCGGCTATGAAGTCTTGCTGGATGAGGGGCAGCCACGCTGCTGGGCTTGAACTCATGGCACATGGAACTTGGGAAAGGGGGGCTAACTGGAGACATTTTGGTAGTTCTTTCCTTGTATGGGGCTTTGGGTAAAGTGAAAGAGGAGAGGCAGATTTCACTGAAGTGGGAAACCACATTCAGGCAAGCGGGAGAGGGACCATGCCTGGGAAATGGCACAGTCTGAGGAGGAGAAGCCCAGAGAGCTTCAGGGTTGAGAGACAACACCTTCCAGAAGCCATGTGAAGGCAGTGACTGGCAACTGGTAACTTGGCCTCCATGATATTTAGACAAGTGGAGTCCCCCTCAAAATGGAGGCTATATCCCTAATGCTCTGGCCTTTCAATAGTTTTCAGTGCCACTTTAGCTCTCTGTTCTCTTCAGAAGAGGAAAGAACCGATCTCTGAGGGAACATCTGACTAGAAAAGCAGCCCCTTCTTTCCTGCTCCAGGGCTAAAAAACACCAAACCCTTATGTTTTGGGGTCATGCATGGAGGAAAGGAATAAAGCATTTTCTCTGAGATAGGCCAGTGAACACCACATTATAAAAATTGTAATAACTATCAGTTACTGAGTATTTACGATGACGAGGAACTGTGCTATATGCTTAATAAACATTACTCATTTCATCCTCAAAAATGCCTCAGGGTGAAGAGGTCATTGTTATTATTTTATAAGTAAGGAAATCAGAGCAATGAAATGTTTATACATTGCTTAAGGTCACGTAACAAGTAGCATGTGAACTCAGCGCTGACTCCAGCTTCACTATCCCTGAAGCAGGAGTAACCTAAACTGTGTTCGGATTGCTCAAGGGTCCCAAAGCTCACCTTATCCTCCCCTGTGTTTCAGGTACCATGAAGTGGGATGGATCCTGAAACAAAAGCACAGCTCAGGGTGGGCAGCAGTGGGGAGCTGCCAGAATAAACGAACGGTTTTAGTTTGATCCTTTAATCCCTGTCAATTTGGCCATTAAAGACAATTGATTTTGATTCCCTATTAGACCCCACAGGATGCCAAGTGCATTCGATGCTCAAACTTCACGCAAACACCCATTGGCGGTTTGGCTGATGATGCACTAAGTGTGCTCCTTAAAGTGGGGTCCCTGATCAGCAGCATCAGAACCTCCTGCTGACCACTTAGAAATGCAAATTCTCAAGCCTAACGCCCCAGATCTGCAGAATCAGAAACTGCAGGGATAGGGCCCAGTAATCTGCCTGCTCACCAGCCCGGCAGGTCACCGGATGCTCGCTCACCTGTGAGAATCACTGCTCTATAGCATTAGGAGGTAGCACTAATTGAATTCTTTTTTTGACATGAAAAACACTTGCTTTAAATAGTCTTTCTTTCTTTTTTCTTAAAAAAAATTTTTTTACCTCATTTCCAAATCTTCATTCTCCTGTGGTACAAATTTGTACAAGGCAACATAGGTGTTCATCTGTAATGGTTCTTTGGAAAGAGATCCCTGGAAGATAAAATAAAAGACGAAGGAGGAAAACAGAAAATGAATTAAGTGAATGCAATGTAATTCTAGGGTATGGATCATGAGTGTTAAAATATCTAACTATTATTCTAGGCTTTGTTTCAACCGTAGGTTTATTTTCAATTTCTTAGCTAAGTTTGATTTCATTAGAAACCACAACCAATTATGTAGAAATCTGTCAGAAATAACTACGAATTCTTCAAATAAATTTTTTCTTTGCTACAGTTGTTCATGAAAGGTGACAGGCTTGGCCCCAAGAATGGGAATATTCGCGCTATAGAAATAGGGACATATGAATAGTAAACAACTTCCACTTCCTAAAATTGACTTTTTATCAGTTAGCCTAAAATTTGGTATCTAGCCTATCAAAGAGACTCCGGTATAGTCAGGGGCAATTAGTTCAAGCATGTTGTGAAAAAAGCATAGTTTTTGACATCAGACCAATTTAGTTTCTATCAAAGAAGCACCATCTCCTGACCATGAAACCTTGCAATAATGGTAGTAAGAGCTACCATGTTTGATAGCTTACTGTGTGTGCCAGGCATTATGTTACACGCATTAGCACACTTGAACCTCACAACAGCCCCCCATTGTTGTCCTCAATTTATAGCTTATCCAAGAGTCTTATAAGTGTTATATAAATATTACCCATTATTATTATCCAAATATATGTCAATGCTATATAAATGTTTTCACTTTGTAATATATAATAAACACAAATTATATAACATACCAAATATATTGTATAATATTACTATTTTATAATACACAATATAACATAGGCAATATATACACATATCATTATTTAACGTTATATATGTGTATGTAAAATTATATATACAATATATAATTGTATAATATATTTAAATACATAATAATATGATAAACATATACTATATAAGACATAAAGAAAAGTTGTGAACAACTTTGACTCACTCTGCTACCCAAAGCTCAAGTACCTTATGTTTTTTTTTTTTAAGATTTATTTATTTAAGACTGAGAATGAGAGAGAGAGAGAGAGAGTGCACATGAGAGGGGGGAGGGTTAGAGGGAGAAGCAGGCTCCTCGCTGAGCAGGGAGCCCGATGCGGGACTCGATCCTGGAACTCCAGGATCATGACCTGAGCCGAAGGCAGTTGCTTAACCAACTGAGCCACCCAGGCGCCCTCAAGTACCTTATGTTATATACTTCTGTCCCAGTCTATCTTGTTCTAATTATATGGATAGGTATTTATAATTATATAATTATATATAAATGGCATAAAATATAATAAATATATACTTCCATACTATAAAATATGATCATAATAGATTATGTAATTATGTAATTTACACACCTTACATTGTATATCAATTTGTATATAACATATACAATGGTAACAAAAAGTATACAATACAATACTTATCCTTCTTACCTTTGATGCACTGTGAGAGTTTATTCTGTTCTAGGACCTACTAACTTGATTTCATAACCCACTTACGTAGTGACCTACAATGTGATCTAAGGACCCTGCCTGGTCTGTCTTCTGCGACATCTGTGAAAATTAATAGAGGGAATTCTCACTAAAATGGAGTCAGGAGGTTGGGCAGGGGGAGCTCTTATGCCCTATTACTCGTAGTAGTCGGTTTAGACCTTGCTCTGGACACTACTTTAGCCACTACTTTACTATCCCGGCAGGAGGAGGGAAGGCCAACGGCTCAGCCAATGAAAGACAGACTCAGCTCAGCCAATAAAAATCCACTATATTTAGCACGCCTAGTTTCCTTCAATGGACTTTTTGTTTATAACAGTCTCCCCCATTTTTCCCCTCTCCTCTATAAAACAGCTTTTCCCTTCTTTGCTTGGTAGGATTGCCTGTGGTTTTGCCTTAGCTTACTTGTCCTGCATTGACATTTTCTGCTGTTTCTGAATAAACCTATATTTTGCTGGTAAAACAATTTTTTAAGGTTAACACAGTGATAAATACCTGTTGGTTTATGTTCTTCGCTTGGTGTCTGAAATCGTCAGTGCCATTTTCTGGATAAGTAAATACTGAAGGAGACAAGAAAAAGCAGGTGCTATTTATGAATCCAGTCACCATGTTTTGGAATCATGCCTGGAAGATGTGGCTTTATGTATTCCCTGTTCCCTAGCTTCTACTTTCCTCCTCACTGCCTTTTCCTCATCTTAGTGACACAGCTTTCATGTCATCTTCCATGTGAGGCTTCCCCTGCGCCCCCAGGTGGCGTTCCGCACCACCTCCTCTGCATGCCCACACCCTTGTCCACGCCTCCAGCGAGCATGCATCCTCCTGAATACTTGGCAATTGTGTTCACAAGTTGGCCTTATTTGGCAGCGCATTTCATTCATCTTTGAAACAATGTTATTCATCTGTTGAATGTATCAAATCATTTGTTAATGGAACAGCGAATGAGGGATGGCCTAATTGTATTTGAATGACCTTTTCTAAATACCAGATTCTTTTATCTATTTTCAATATCTTGATTCCAGTTTCTTGATATCTATATTCTATTTTGCACATTAAAGCTTTATTTTTTTTTTAAGGTTTATTTATTTGAGAGGGGGGCGGAAAGGGCAGAGGAAGAGGGAAAGAGAATCTCAAGCCGACTGCACTGAGTGCTGAGTGCAGCCCCATGTGGGGCTGATCTCACCACCCTGATATCATCACCTGTGTCCAAATGGAATGGACTGAGTCACCCAGACGCCCCTAAAGCTTTAGTTTTAAACTTCAAAATATTTTCTGGATCACTTATTGTCAATGCATTGGGACTATTATTCACAATAGAAAACAAATAGTGGTTTCTCATTTAGTTTGTTTTGAAATACGTAATTCTCTTCCTTTTGCATTTAAGCAGCCACTCTGTGGTCTTTAATAAAGAACAAAGCTTCCCCAAATGGGCAGGAGTTTTCACTGTCCACATGCACAGCTGGGGGAGATCCCTGATGGGTACTGGGGGGCTCTGCCTTAGCTAGTTCGGTCGGCCACATTCACCCCAGTGACCAACGTGACAGCCTTATTCTCACCACATGTATCTGCCTGAAACAGAAATGTGGCAAGTGTTTCCAAGTTTGTACAATAGAGTTTTGGTGTCTAACCTACCAGTTAGATGACTTGACATTTAAAAAGAACACATTGCTGCTTTCTTCTTCCCTTTGGTCTCCCTTCAGATTATAAGGAAATAGCAGTAAAGGAGGAGAAACACACCACAGAAAAGTCTGTAACCTATTTCAGTTACTGCATTGACATCTCCACTGTCCTTAAAATGAACTCAATAACTGTGATGCAGAAAACATGCTTCAGAACAAGAGCCTCTGTAAACGTACTGATGCTCAGTAAACATCTATTCTCCACAGTTTATAGTTCCAGAGCCTGTACATGAAATTCCATGATTCCTTGGAAGCCTAGGCATAAATATGCAGTCATTGGAGGAACTCTGGTTTGTAGGTAAGTGGAAAATGATCCTATGGGCCCTGTCTGCCTCAGTATCTGGCTACTCACCTTACTAATTTGAACTGAGTGGAGGCCAATGATACTCTTCTTTGGGATTATGTGATTCCCTAAGGGCTTGGTGTAAATATTTGATCGCATAAGTATATAAAACTGGATACTTCTAAAAGAATATTGAATATCTGCAGGAAAAACATAGAAAATGTTCCTAGAAAATTCTTGATTGGAGTTAAAAAGGGAGACTTCATAGGCTACATATCAGTTTGAACTGATTTTACAATTTTGCAATTTCATATTTTAAGCTTTTTATTGAATATCCATTAGCCATCTGGTTCAAAATATGTACCAGTTTTGTGAACTATGCCGAAAATTATTTGAAGTGACTCCAAATGTATTTTTAACTATATGACTGAAAGCAGACCACTGTGGAAAAAAAAAAAAGATTTAAAAGCCCATTCCTATGGGCTATTTCTAAGACTTTGATCTGAGGGAAAAAGAGTAAAGAAAGGTAACTATTTTACTACAAATATATCATATACTCTTTCTGTTTGGTGCTTTAAATTTGTTTTATTAAAAATTATTAGGTTGCTGATTTCACCCAGGACAAGTACTCAGAGAATATATCCATTATGCAGACATATTTTCTGATGTTTTGGAAGCAAATGAATCTTTAGTTTCTGCCACATCCCCAAAGGACTTTCTTCTTTCCTTTTTCATATTCTTTTTCACTTTGTAGTCCTGTGAAGACCATGTCCACCACTTCGTTTTCTAATGAGACGGCTATCTGGTTTTTCTTCTTCAAGCTAATAATGTACAAGTTATGTTACTTGCTTCTCTAATACAAACACAAATTTGCATCCCTGGAATAAATCTAACTTGGTAATTATGCATTACTTTTAAAAAATAATTATTGGGGGCGCCTGGGTGGCTCAGTAGGTTAGGTGTCTGCCTTTGGCTCAGGTCACAATCCCAGAGTTCCAGGATTGAGCCCCGCGTTGGGCTCCGCCCTCAGCGTGGCATCTGCTTCTCCCTCTGCCCATCCCCCAGCTCGTGCTCTCTCTCTCTCTCTCTCAAATAAAATCTTTAAAAAAATTACTGGATTCAGTTTACTAAGATTCTGTTTCAGATTTCTGCATCCATGTTCAAGATGGAGACTAGCCAGTGATTTTCCTTTCTCAAGCTGCCTTCAATTGGTTTTGAGGTCAGTATTAGACTAGCCTCATAAACTAAGTTAAAGAATAGAGCAGCCGTTTTTCCCTGCAACTTTTTCATTTTCCTGAAAAAGCTTACATAATCTGGGAATTTTCCATTCCTTAAATATTTGGTTGAGTTTACTTTTTAAAAGTTGTCTGGGCCTGGTATTTTTGCTGAGCAAAATTGAAAATATTGATTCATTTTCTATTATGACTAGAAGCAAATTTAAGTCCTCAGGTTTTCTATTTCTTCCTGAGTCAGATTTTGGTCATCGATCTTTTTCTTGGTATGTGTCCATTCAAAAAAGTTTTAAAATTTATTGGCATGAAATTGGTCATGAGATTCTTTTATTTTCCTTTCAATCTCTGTCATAGTCATCCCTTTTCATTATTGCCTTTCGCTTCATTTCTTTTATTCTTAAAAACATTGTTAGTGATTGTAGGGATGTCTGGGTGGCTCAGTTGCTTAAGCAACCCAACGCTTGAATTCAGTCCAGGTCATGATCTCAGCGTCATGAGACTGAGCCCCTTGTTGGGTTCTGCTCTGGGTGTGGAGTCTGCTTAAGATTCTCTTTCTCTCCCGGGGTGCCTGGGTGGCTCAGTTGTTAAGCGTCTGCTTTCGGTTCAGGTCATGATCCCGGGGTCCTGGGATCAAGCCCCACATCAGGCTCCCTGTTCAGGGGGAAGCTTGCTTCTCCCACTCTCACTCCCCCTGCTGTGTTCCCTCTCTTGCTGTGTTTCTCTCTGTCAAATAAATAAATAAAATCTTAAAAAAAAAAAACTTAAAAAAAAAGATTCTCTCCTAGCTCGTGCTCTCTCTCTCTCAAAAAAAAAAAAATTCTTAGTGATTTTGAGTTTTCTTTATTTCTTTTATTAAAGATTATTTATGAGAGAGAGAGAGACACTCATGTGAGTGGGGGAGGGCAGAGGGTGAGGGAATCTTCAAGCAGACTCTGCACTGAGTGGGGAGCTTGACGTGGGGCTTAATCTCAGTACCCTGAGATCATGACCTTTTTATTGCCTTCCTACTGCTTTTTGGGGGCTTATTCTATTTCTCTTTTTTGACTGCTCAAATATGATGCTTAGGTTATTACTTTTTGGGCTTTTTATTTTTTAATATAATACTTTTATTTATTTTTTAAAGATTTTATTTGTTTATTTGAGAGAGAGTGAGCACATGAGCAGGGGGAGGGGCAGAGGGAGAGGGAGAAACAGACTCCTGGCTCAGTGGGAAGCCTGATGTGGGGCTTGATCCCAGGACCCCAGGATCATGACCTGAGCCAAAGTCAGATGCTCACCTGACTGAGCCACCCAGGTGCCCATAGAATACTTTTAAAGCAAAATATTCTAGTCTCAATTTAGCTATATCCCACAAATTTTGATCTGTAGTGTTTTCATTATGACTTATTTTAAGTATATTCCAATTTTTATCATAAATTCTTTTTTGACACATGAGCTTTTTGAATGTATGTTTTAATTTTCAAAATGATGGGTTCTCCTATAACTTTTGGTGATTGGTTTCTATCTTATTTGCATTATAGTTAGAAAGGCGTGTTCTCTATAATATTAAATCTGTGGAAATTTATGAAGCTTTCTGTATGGTCTAGCAGGTGATCAATTTTTATAATTGTTCCGTGTCCTTAAAAAGAATGTGAATTCTCCATTTGTTAGATGGAGTGCCCTTTTTAAGTCAATTAGACTAGGACTGTCAAATGTGTCCTCAGATTCTCTAAATACTGAATCTTCAATGACTTGAGAGTCATGTTAAAACCTCTCACTATGAAGGGGACTGTCAATTTCCCCAATGCTTCTGTCAATTGCTCCTTGAGTTCCTGTCACTTTAGGGCTATATAAGTAGACACAAGTTTAGAATTTATATCTTCTGATGAAGTGGATATGATCATGTAATGATGCTTTTTTTTCCTCTAGTAATGCCTTTCTGATTTTAATGCCCATTTTTTCATACATTAATACAGTTATACAATCTTTCTTTTGTCTTTTAAAATATATGTATTTTTTTTACTTTTAAACTTTTTATATCCTCATGTTTTAGATTGTTATAAATAGTCATTTAAACAATCCAGTGTGTAAAGCTCTTTTATCTAGGGCTTAGTTAATTTACATTAATTTTGATTACTGATAAATTGGGATTCTCTTCTAGCATTTTATTTTGTATTTTCTATTTGTCTCAAATTTTCTATGCTTTTTCTTCTACTTCTGTGCCCTCTCTCCTTTCTTCCTTTTAGGTTATATGGCTAAAGCTATTTTTTAATCTTCTAGTGGTTAGTCTAAAAATTTTATGAGGTATATTTAACTTAACAAAATCTAAAGTGAAAGAATATCTTTAATTTCCTTCCAGTTAATATGAAAATCTTTGAATGCCCATTTCTTACTTAAATACCCAGTATTTCAGTTAGTGTTTTATTAACAACTTTTTGCTAACATCGTTATGTTTTTATGTAGCCAATGTTCAGTTGGTTCTTTCTTCATGCTTCATTCCTTGCTCCTTAGTCCTTCCTCTGAGGTCACATTTTCTTCTCCGAACTACATCATTTTGAAATTTCTTGAGTGGATCTTTCTTCACTGCACTGTAGACACAGTGTTGGTCTGAATATATATCTTTGAAAGAGTTTTACTTTTGCTCCATTTACAGTTCTATCTTAAGAGTTACTTTTCTTTTGGATTACTGAAGATATTGTTCTACTGTTACTTGGTTCTATTGTCACTTACAAGAAAGAGTTGTCTGTCTAGTTTTCATTCCTCTGCAGGTAATCTGTCTTTCAGTCTGCATTTAACATTTGTAATTCTGGAGTTTTGCTAAGATGGGTCTAGGCATAAATTTCTGAATTTGAGGAATGGTGTCTTTAATAAATTTTGAAACATATTAGCTACTATCTTCTTGAATACTGTCTCTCTCCCATTCTCTCATTATGTACCTTTTAAGTGTCAATTAGATGCATGTTGGACTTTCCTGCTCATCTTCTGTGTCTCTTTCAAGTCATGAATTCTACTGGTTTGTCTCCCTGGCTCTACAGTAAGAAATTTCTTTGCCTGTGTATTCCACGCCACTAATTCTCTCTTCAGCTATATCTAATACGCTATTAAATCCAACAAGCAAATTTCTTCTTCTTTTTTTAATTTCTAAAAGTTCTGTTTGGTTTTCTTAAAATTTGCCTGTTCAACTTTGATAGTGTCTTACTCTTTTGTTGTATATTCTAGTCCATTTTTTTATATCTTTAAATCTATATAACTATATAGTTAGATATTTCCTTTTTTTAAGATTTTGTTTATTTCTTTGACAGAGAGAGAGAGAGAGAGAGAGAGCACAAGCAGAGGGCAGAGGGAGAGGGAGAAGGAAACTCCCTGCTGAGCAGGGAGCCTGATGTGGGACTCAGTCCCAGGACCCTGGGATCATGACCTGAGCTGAAGGCAGATGCTTAATTGACAGCCACCCAGGCATTCCTAGTAAGATATTTCTTTATTTGATAATTCCAACATATATAGTCTCTGAAGTCTGATCATAAAAAAGGTGGTTTTGGCTAACTCTTACACATGGTAGCTCATTTTCTCATGTATTTGGTGTATTTCAATTTTTAGCTCATGTCCTTTGGAAGTTCATTTGTGGAAACTTCTGAGGTCTAGGTTTAAATTATCTTCCTCCAGAGGCCATTTGTATTACTTCTGCCAAATGTCTGTGCATTTATCCAACTGGGCCACTTTAAATAAATTCAACTAAAATTTTAAATTATTTTACTTTGTCCATGGAGGTAGTATGAATTCAGGCCCTAAACCAAAGTAAGAAGAGTTTCTTCCCTCCTTTGTTTTCTCTTTTTCTTCCTTCCTGCTCTTATTCCATTTCTTTCTTTACTTCCCCACGATATAGCATTTTTCTTTACTAAATTCCTCTGCAGGGCATTCTTTTTTCCTAGTGCTACTAAGGGTGCCTTTTGGGGTATCAGCATTTTCCCAAAGGGCCTCTCATCGAACCTATTACTCTGCCTGCTCACCAGGTCTTGCTCCCTATTGACCATATAAGGAGCTTATTCTTCCCCAATCTGAGGCCCCAGGGATGTGCAGAATAAACAATAGGCTTCACCTGCTTATGTCTCTGGATTCATGCTTTATTGTCATTTCTAGACTCTAAGGAATTGCCTTATTTTGCTGCCAGCTCAGCCACGCATTAACTGGAGCTTTCTTTTTAATTCTTTTTCCCAGAAATTTTAGGTGTGCTAAAGTGGAAAAAAATTTCTCTAAACATCCAGCCCCCCACATAGCTGGAAAGAGAGTCCTCTATGCTTTTAAAAAGACCTTTACCTGCTCTAGATATGAGATATCTAGATACTAGGGTATCTGTCAAAGAAGGCATTAAAATATTTGCTTCCTTTTCTGGGTGACAAATCAAAATGTGAGATATAAAATCAGTGCATGTTAAAGTCAAGGATAAATTTTCCGAATCTGAGCTTGCTTTTTTCCTTTCTGGGCAAAATTTCTTTGCTTCCGTGAAAAGTAAGGTATCATTGGGCTTTGTAATATCCTCCAATGGATGTGATCAACCCAGTTCTTTTTGAAGAATATTTCTAGGAATTTGTCTTACTTATGTTCCCTTCCCTCTGCTTCTCTTCCAGGAAATTTAGAATCACATAGGAGTCATACTGAAATGCAATTATTGAAGGCAGCCAATAACGTCATTATTTGGCATTTTGAGCTGAAATAGGCAGCCTAGATTTTACTTCTCCCTTTGCTCATCACATTGCTTCAAGTGGAGTTTCTGGCCAAAGGTGAAGACAGCAACTCTCCCCTCTGTATTTCTGATGCATCCACAAATAGTGTTGAAAACAACAACCAGAAACAGTCAGACCTGCCCAACATCTTTCATGAGAGAGAAAACAGAGACTGCACGCTTGGTAAGAAAGAAAGGAGTATGAATTGTAACCTCTTCCAGGGTGCCTTTGGAAATCTTCCTCAAGATTTTGACATGACACTTGGCTGGCAGAAACACCTGTATGCACTGTGTAATTTTTAGAACATAAATGAAATGTGTCATGCAGAACAGCTTGTGACTGGAAGCCAAGTGCTGCTTATGAAAAGCCAGCACCCTCCATGCCATGACTGTGGGGAGACCAGTGGGAGCCTGGACACACAAGCAGGGTGTTTTCTCTGCATTGTTTCCCAAATTGCACAGACAAGGGATTAAATCCATTCAGAAG
Organism: Callorhinus ursinus; assembly: GCF_003265705.2. Classification (NCBI taxonomy): domain Eukaryota; kingdom Metazoa; phylum Chordata; class Mammalia; order Carnivora; family Otariidae; genus Callorhinus; species Callorhinus ursinus. The sequence goes on from NW_027397063.1 coordinate 142,940,079, forward strand.
AACATGTTTTGAAGCAAACTGCTGCATAATTAATCCCTCCAGCTTCCAAGGGTGCATTGTAAAGAAAGCTATTGCTGATCAGAGGAATAGTTAATAGATCCCCAAAGCTTTACAGAGATAAGTTTATTGCTTGCTAAGTTCTTTCAACAGATTTCTTTGAATTAGGCTCTAAGAATGCCTCTTAACCTAAAAGAAATGGCAAATATTCAACTTCGTGTCTTTGAGTGTATTACATCTTGCCTCAGTTTCCTTATCCACACAGTATGTGTTTGTGTGTGTATGTATGGGTGTTGTGTGTATTGGAGGGGAGGGAGTTGGACTAGAGGACTTCTCATCCTGCTTTTTGAACTTTAATAAGATTAATATTCAAATTATGATTCTGCAGTTCTGGAAAGGCCTGAGGTTCTGCATTTCTATCAGCCTCTCTAGTGATGTCCAGGCTGCTGGTCCATGGGGCACACTTGAGAGTGGCGAGGCTCTAGGTTGCGCCTTTGACACTTGATGACCTCATGATGAGTTTATTACAAGCCAACATGCTTCACTTGATGATTCTCAAATATAACTCCTTCACGTAAAAACTTACCGAAGACCACTTTCTGAGTAAAGAAATCTCCAGGGCAAACAGAGACCTTAACTACTTAGGAAGGGGTGAGCAAGAGCACCAATACGCTGGTTGGGATGCCTGAGGCAGAGAGGTAATTGGTGGGCACACGCTGGGAATGATTTTGAAGAGCAGAAAGTAAGATTTACTGACAGATTGGCTACAAGACGTGAGAAGAAGTGGGGAGTGAAGTCTGATGCCAAAAGTTCTGACCTGGAGTAAGATTGACTAGCAGAACGGAGTTCCTATTTACTGAGCAGGGACAAACGGGGAAGAGCCGGTTGGGGTGGGTGGGTGGGTGAGTGAATCAAGAGTCCAGTTTGGGTGTGTTAACTTCACGATGCCTGCTCCGCGTTCAGATGGTCATGTCCAGTGGGCGGTAGGCATCTGGAGGCAGCAGAGGGGACTGAAGTTTCAGATTCATCAATGTATGGAAGGTATTTACATTCATTATTTCATTTAATGATCATAGGACCTTATGGATTCGGTATTATCACTATCTTCATTTCAGAGATGAGGAGATTGGGGCAGAGAGACCAGGTCATTGCTTTGAGGCCACATGACCACTGAGTGAAGTCCAGTGGTCAGCCTCCAGAGCAAGGAGGGGCTGAGGACCAAATATATCCATGCAGTTAGTGATGAGCAGACCATCAGCAATTTGGTGAGACATGTCAGGGAAGGATGCAGGCAGAAGTCAGACACAGAGGACAGAGCAGCTGACCAGACTTGAAGTGTTAACATGAAGGTCTGGCTTAATACCCATGTCTGGTGAGTTTGTGCTCAGAAGCTGAAGAATTCTGGCCAAATTCAGTTGCCGTATCTGTGGTGTTAGACAGACTTGGGCTGGGTGGCCCTGCAGCATTACTGCCCTGCTGTGAGGTTCCCCTGGTGACTGGCACTCTAATTTGTCTCTCTAATGACACTGCTAAGTGCTCAGTGAATGTTTGCATTGATCTGAAAGTGCAGTTTTCTCTATATGATGCCAAAGAATCCTTAGCCTAGCAGTGCACTCTAGCAGATGTGAGTGGGCTTGGCAAGGGGGCCCTGGTGAACATTGATGCTTATTTAGGAAGGAGAATCACAGAGGATTCTCATGTGGGAATCACAGAGACACCGTCCTAACTAGAGAAGAGACATAAATGAACTCCTAGAGCTAAGAAATGGAAGAGATACCTCATAAGACAGTTGCTGAGAAAGCAGCTCTGGGGTACTGAAAGCAGACCTTCTGCTTCCAGTCTCGAAAGGGCAGAGGCGACTAGCCAAGTGAAAAATCTACCCAAGGCAGCACATCCCCATGCTTCCCATGCAGGGATAACTTCTGCCAGGAGAACACATTCAGTCCAGGTTAACAACGCAAATCAGAACCCGCAACTTGGCTAGGTTATGAGAGACCTGAGGACAGCCTGGTGACTCATGTATTTTGCCGGTCATAGTAAATACTTCATAAATACCTTTTGCATAAATGAGTGGAGATTAAGTAGTTGCTGACATCAGAGAGGCTCGGCAAGATTCCTCCATAAGGGGCTGGTTGTTTCTTTAAACTCTGGTTTAAGAGGTTTTTCTTTCTTAACGTTAGCAAGCAACAGTATGTAGTTAGCATTCAATAAAAATTCTAGAAATGATTGTTAACAAGGGCCTAAGCTATGAGAAAATGAAATAACATTAATACAGAATATTTGGCTAGATCATACAGATCAGTTTTTGAGTCTTAGTTATCTGTGCTGGGGAAGAGCCACGTGTGAGGCCCGTACTCACCTGGCAACCACACCACCCACCTGGCCTGAGGTACTTCAGCTGTAGCAGGGAGTGGCTTCTTTCCAGAATGGTTTGCTAATCTAATGTAGCTCAGTGGGGGAAATAATGTATTAACAAAAAGGTCCAGAAGTGACTCCTAGACCCCAATGTAGCTAAGTCCATAAGGGATGAGAACTCAGGGAAAGTTGCAGTCAAATCACCAGGAATTATGCCCAGTTTCCCTCCAGAATACTGAACACTTGCTCAGACTGAATTCCAGAGCTGGCAGAGAAAGAAGAGAACTGGAAGTCAAGTTTCCCTGGCCGTGGCCCAGGATGAGCAGTGCCCTTCACATCCCTGCTGGGGGGATGCCTTCCCCCCACCCCCGCTCACTCACTCACCACTGTTGCTGCGTTTCCGTGGGTCATACCCTCCTCCTGGCCCAACAGGTTCTTCAGGAACCTCCACGAGATCTGAAGTCTTAGAGAAAAGAGGGAACAACACGGAATGAGCAAAATCCTTTCAGTGGGCCAACTGAGCAGAGAAATTCAATGTCCATAGAGGAATCAAGGTAGAATTTGCCTGACACTGTCTGAGGAATCCAATCACTGATCTCTGGTTTGTCTGGCTAACTTCAGAGAGGTTGTGTGTTCCCTCGTGGGTGCTGTAGCTCCCTTCTGGTGTGTCTGTAGGCTCGGGGGGCAGGGGGCACATGATAGGCACTCAGTGAGTGTCGAATGAATGCCTAGATGCACGAGTCATAATCAGGCTTCTTCCCAGGAAGACACAATAGAGAGAAATCAGAATTCCTGCCCATACCCTGTCATGTCAAATTCTCTCTAACACTAGAGCTCTTTTATAGGTGAATTTTAAATATAGACAGTCCCCACGATGGTTCGACTTATGATTTTTTGACTTTATAGTACGCATTGTTTCTACTGAATTCAGTAGAATTCCCCAGAATACTGAACGCATTCAGTAGAAACTGTACACTGAGTTTTGAATTTGGATCTTTTCCTGGGCTGGAGTTATGTGGGGCGATCCTCTCTGGGGATGCTGAGCAGCATCCAGGGCTCCAGGTCAGCCACCCGATCATGAGGGTGGACAAACAGTACACTGACAACCCTTCTGTGCCCACACAGCCGTTGTTTGTCACTTTCAGCACAGTTTCAATCAATTACATGAGAGAAATTACATGAGAGAACCAACACTTTATTATCAAATAGGCTTCTTGCTAGATGACTGTGCCCAAGTGTAGGTGAATGCAGTTGTTCTGAGCATGTTTAAGTTAGGCCAGGCTAAGCTATGATGTTCGGGAGGTTAGCTGTAGTGAATGCGTTTTGGACACAGGATATTTTCAACTTATGATGAGTTTATCAGGATGTAACCCCATTATAAGTTGAGGAAGATTTGTATTAATTATAGAGAACAATTGAGGGATGCATTACCTAGGTATGAGTTAAATGCTGTTTCCCTTGCTGCAAAATTATTTATGTAATACTTACTCTGTTTTTTCTTTTCTTTTAATATGAGAAACCATAGCCATTCTTCCATTTTGTTTACAGAAATAACAACATCACTCTAAATGGCTAATGGTTACTGATCATTTATCATGTGCTGTTTTATGTACAATTGATATCCATTTATTCTTCACAGTAATCCTGTGACAGACCTACTTTTCAGATGGGAATGTGGAGCTCAGGGAGGAATCAGTAGCCCTTCTCAAGGTCCACAGCTACTAAGTGCCAGAGCTGGGGTATGAACCCCTAGGGTTGCCTCCAGAGCTTGTGCACCTGAGCTTCATCCGGGGGTGTGCTGGAGAGGTTCAAATGGGCTGGTGAGAGCCTTCAGGGCCATCACATTAGGAGCGTGAAACAGGCCTGGGTGGGAGTATTTATGCCATGGAAATTGGCAAATGCTGCAGATCAGGGTCTGGCCCCAGATGGTGGTTAAACATTTATCAGCACACCACTGATTGACTCTATCAAAGGACCAGATGCCCCGGCTTTCATCTGTGTGGCTCCCACCTCTTTGGAAGAGGAATTTACGGGGCCTCAGAAGAGGGTCGCATTTTGAAAACAATTTGTTTACATCTTATTTCAGGGAAGCAAGTTTGCCTTCCCAGCCCTCTCAGTCAGCCGTAGAGCACTTTAGCACCCCCCTCTAGAGGCTGATTTTTGTTATAATCTGGCTTTAAGCTTTTCCCCAGCCATTCTTACATTTATGACACATCAGAAAGAAGAAAAAAAAAATGTCACAGGATCTCTAAGTCACTTATACCCTGCTCCTTTGAAGCTCACTATTTCTGAATAAAAGTTGCTATTATTAGGACCCTGGGATCATGACTTGACCCAAAGGCAGACATGTAACCAACTGAGCCACCCAGGTGCCCCTGTGGGAGAGTTTTTAACTACAAATTAAATTCTTTAACAAATATAGGGCTATCCAAGTTATCTGTTTCTTCTTGAGTGATTTTTGATAGTCTGTGATTTTTGGGTAATTTGTCTGTTTTATCTAAAATGTAGAATTTATGTTTTTTGGGGAAAAGATGGCAGAGGAGTAGGGAACCCTATTCCAACCAGTCCCTGGAATTGAGCTGGATACCTACCAGACCACTCTGAACACTTACAAAATCAGCCTGAGATGTAAGAAGACAGATCTGGATCTCTACAAACATAATCTCACAGGCGGTTGGTTTTGAGGTATGAAGCAGAGAGCCGTGATTCTGTGGGCAGATATTGGAAGATAAACGGCAGTGGGAGGGAGCCTGGCCATGGGGATCTGACACTGCCGGTGAGCGATAACCTCTCACGCTGGGGACCAGGCACAGACTCGCAGACCGGTAGCAGCAGGGAAAGGACTTTAGGGCAGCCCCCCAAATGGAAACCCAGAGCGGTGGGGCTGCATGTGGGAACTGGGGGTGGCTGGCGGTTTTAGAAGCACAAAGGGCAGAGATGTGCTCCGACCTGGAGGCGAGGACTGGCAGTGCAGCTGAGGGGCGCACAACTCAGGATGCCGCAGTTCATAGCAGCACAGACAGAAATGGAGATAGTGTGGCCTGGAGAGCTCACTGAAGAACAGACTGCAATCTCTCTGCTCTGAGGCAGAGGGTTGGGAACAGTCTCTTCTGCTTTGACTCTCAGAAGAGATGCAGAAAGCTGCCAGAGAACAAAAGCCCCCCAAAACTGGCTTCCACTGAGCCCATCCCCCACCACCGGGGGCAGGGCAACACTGCCCAAACAGGGTTGCCTGAGTAACAGCCCAGCAGGCCCCTACCCCAGAAGACAGCCTGGGAAAACAAGAGGCCAGCAACGCTAATGTCCCTAGAACACAGTGCATCTTGCTTGGGTTGTGGTCAATAATTTGGACTCTATACATTCCCTCAACCACCCCTCAACAGAATGACTAGGAGTAGGAACCCCCAAAATAGAAAAGACTCAGAGATCATGACTTATGCTGCAGATTTACAAATGGATTCAGATATAACCAAGATGTCGGAGATGGAATTCAGGCTAGCAATTGTGAAGACAATAGCTAGAATGGAGAAATCGATACTGGCAACATAGAATCTCTAAGGGCAGAAATGAAAGCTGAATTGGCAGAACTCAAAAATGCTATCAGTGAGATCCAATCTAATCTAGATAATCTAACACAGCTAGGGTAAGTGAGGCAGAAGAACGAATTAGTGACCTAGAAGACCAATTAATAGATAAAAAGGGAAAAGAGGAGGCCAGGGAAAAACAACTCAGAATCCATGAAAATAGAATCAGAGAAATAACTGACACCATGAAACGTTCCAATGTGAGAATTATTGGAATTCCTGAGGGGGTGGAGAGAGAGAGAGGACTAGAAGATATATTTGAGCAAATCGTAGCTGAGAACTTCCCTAATCTGGGGAATGAAACAAACATTCGTGTCCTAGAGGCAGAGAGGACTCCTCCCAAGATCAAGGAAAACAGGCCAACACCCTAGCATGTAATAGTAAAACTCGCAGTAAAACTCTTAGAACAAGGAAACCATCTTAAGGGCAGTTGGGGGAAGAGATTCCTTACATACAGAGGGAGGAATATCAGAATAACGTTAGACCTATCCACACAGACCTGGCAAGCCAGAAAAGCCTGGCAAGGCATATTCAGGGTACTAAATGAGAAGAACATGCAGCCAAGAATAATTTATCCAGCAAGGCTGTCATTTAGAATGGATAGAGAGATGCAGAGCTTCCAAGACCGGCAGAAAATGAAAGAATATGTGACCACTAAGAAGGCCCTGCAAGAAATATTAAGGGGGGTTCTATAAAAGGAGAAAGACCCCAAGAGTGATATACAACAGAAATTTACAGGGACAATCTATATAAACAAGGTCTTCACAGGCAACATGATGAGAATAAATTAATATCTTTCAATAATCACTCTCAACGTGAATGACCTAAATGCTCCCATAAAAAGGCACAGGGCTGCAGATAGGATAAAAAGACAGGACCCATCCATATGCTGTCTACAAGAGACTCATTTTGAACCTAAAGATACATCCAGACTGAAAGTGAAGGGATGGAGATCCATCTTCCATGCCAACTGACCTCAAAAGAAAGCTGGGGTAGCAATTCTTATATCAGACAAATTAGATTTTAAACTAAACATTGTCTCTAACTAGACACAGAAGGACCCTATATCATTCTTAAAGGGTCTATCCAACAAGAAGATCTAACAATTGTAAATACCTACACCCCTAACATGGGAGCAGCCATCTACATAAGCCAACTGTTAACCAAAATAAAGAAACTTATTGATAACAATACGTTAATTGTAGGAGACCTCAATACTCCACTCTCAGCAATAGACAGATCATCTAAACAGAAAATCAACAAAGAAACAAGAGCTTTGAATGACACACTGGACCAGATGGACGTCATAGATATATACAGAACATTCCACCCTAAAACAACAGAATACTCATTCTTCTCGAGCGCACATGGAACTTTCTCCAGAATAGACCACATACTGGGTCACAAATCAGGTCTCAACTGATACCAAAAGACTGAGATTATTCCCTGCATATTCTCAGACCACAATGCTTTAAAACTGGAACTCAATCACAAGAAAAAATTTGGAAGAAATTCAAACACTTGGAAGCTAAAGACCACTCTGCTCAAGAATGTTTGGGTCAACCAGGAAATCAGAGAAGAACTTAAACAATTCATGGAAACCAATGAGAACAAAAACACATTGGTCCAAAATCTATGGGATACCGCAAAGGTGGTCCTAAGGGGGAAATACATAGCCATCCAAGCCTCACTCAAAAAAATAGAAAAATCCTGAATTCACCAACTAAGTCTACACCTTAAAGAACTAGAGAAAAAGCAACAAACGATGCCTAAGCCACACATTAGAAGAGAAATAATTAAGATTAGAGCAGAGATAAATGAATTAGAAACCAGAAACACAGTAGATCAGATCAATGAAACTAGAAGCTAGTTCTTTGAAAGAATTGATAAGATAGATAAACCACTGGCCAGACTTATTTGAAAGAAAAGAGAAAGGAACCAAATTAATAAAATTATGAACGAAAGGGGAGAGATCACGACTAACACCAAGGAAATAGAAACAATTATTAGAAATTATTATCAACAACTATATGCCAATAAACTGAGCAACCTGGATGAAATGGATGCCTTCCTGGAAACCTATAAACTCCCAAGACTGAAACAATAAGAAATTGACAACCTGAATAGCCCAATAACCAGTAACGAGATTGAAGCAGTGATCCAAAACCTCCCAAAAAACAAGAGTCCAGGGCCTGATGGATTCTCTGGGGAGTTCTACCAAACATTCAAAGAAGAAATAATACCTATTCTCCTGAAGCTCTTTCAAAAAATAGAAACAGAAGGAAAGCTTCCAGACTCATTCTATGAGGCCAGCATTACCTTAATCCCCAAACCAGGCAAAGACCCCATCAAAAAGGAGAATTTCAGACCAATATCCCTGATGAATATGGATTCCAAAATCCTCAACAAAATCCTAGCTAATAGGATCCAACAATACATTAAAAGGATCATCCTCCACGACCAAGTGGGCTTTATCCCCAGGATGCAAGGGTGGTTCAACATTCACAAATCAATCAGTATAATAGAACACATTAATAAAAGGAGAGAGAAGAACCATATGGTCCTCTCAACTGATTTAGAAAAAGCATTTGACAAAATACAACAGCCTTTCCTGATTAAAACTCTTCAGAGTATAGGGATAGAGGGAACATTCCTCAAGTTCATAAAATCCATCTATGAAAAACCCACAGTGAATATCATTCTCAATGGCGAAAAGCTGAGAGCATTTCCCTTAAGATCAGGAACATGTCAAGGATGCCCACTCTCTCCACTACTGTTCAACATAGTACCAGAAGTTCTAGGAACAGCAATCAGACAACAAAAAGAAATAAAAGGTATTCAAATTGGCAAAGAAGAAGTCAAATTCTCTCCTTTCACAGATGACATGATACTTTATGTGGAAAACCCAAAAGACTCCACCCCCATATTACTAGAACTTATACAGCAATTCAGTAATGTGGCAGGATACAAAATCAATGCACAGAGATCAGTTGCTTTCTTACACACTAACAATGCAACTGTAGAAAGAGAAATTAGAGAAACGATTCCATCTACTATAGCACCAAAACCATAAGATACCTTGGAATAAACCTAACCAAAGAGGTAAAGGATCTATACTCTAGGAACACTCATGAAAGAAATTGAAGAAGACACAAAAAGATGGAAAAATATTCCATGCTCATGGATCAGAAGAATAAACATTGTTAAAATGTCTATGCTACCCAGAGCAATCTACACCTTCAATGCCATCCTGATCAAAGTTCCAATGACATTTTTCAAAATGCTGGAACAAACAATCCTAAAATTTGTATGGAATTAGAAAAGACCCCGAATCGCCAAGGAAATGTTGAAAAAGAAAAACAAAACTGGGTGCATCATATTGCCCGATTTCAAGCTCTATTACAAAGCAGTGATCACCAAGACAGCATGGTACTGGAACAAAAACAGACATATAGACCAGTGGAACATAATAGAGAGCCCATATATGGACCCTCAACTCTATGGTCAAATAATCTTCGACAAAGGAAAAAATATGCAATGGAAAAAAGACAGTTTCTTCAATAAATGTTGCTGGGAAAATTAGACAGCCACATGCAGAAGAATGAAACTTGACCATTCTCTAACACCATACACAAAGATAAACTCCAAATGGATGAAAGGCCTCAATTCAGGAATCCATCAAAACCCTAGAGGAGAACACTGGTAGTAACCTCTTGGACATTGGCCACAGCAACTTCTTTCAAGGTACTTCTCCAAAAGCTAGTGAAACAAAAGCAAAAATGAACTTTTGGGACTTCATCAAGATAAAAAGCTTCTACACAGCAAAGAAAACAGTCAACAAAACAAAGAGGCAACCCATAGAATAGGAGAAGGTATTTGCAAATGACACTACAGATAAAGGGCTGGTATCCAAGATCTATAAAGAACTTCTCAAACTCAATACCCAGAAAACAAATAATCAAGTCAAGAAATGGGCAGAAGACATGAACAGACACTTGTCCAAAGAAGACATACAAATGGGTAACAGACACATGAAAAAATGTTCAACATCATTAGCCATCAGGGAAATTCAAATCACAACCACATTGAGATACCACCTTACACCAGTTAGAATGGCAAAAATTGGCAAGGCAAGAAACAACAAATATTGGAGAGGTTGTGGACAAAGGGGAACCCTCTTACACTGTTGGTATGCAAGTGGAATGCAAGTTGGTACAGGCACTTTGGAAAACAGTGTGGAGGTGCCTCAAAAATTTAAAAATAGAGCTACCCTATGACCAGCAATTGCACTCCTGGGTATTTACCCCAAAGACACAGATGTAGTGAAAAGAAGGGCCATATGTACCACAATGTTCATAGCAGCAATGTCCGCAATAGCCAAACTGTGGAAAGAGCCAAGATGCCCTTCAACAGATGAATGGATAAAGATGTGGTCCATATATACAATGGAATATTATTTAGTCATCAGAAAGGTGAATACCCAAGTTTTACATCAACATGGTTGGGACTGGAGGAGATTATGCTAAGTGAAGTAAGTCAAGCAGAGAAAGTCAATTATCATATAGTTTCACTTATTTGTGGAACATAAGGAATAGCGTGGAGGACATTAGGAGAAGGAAGGGAAAAATGAGGGGGGGAATCGGAGGGGGAGATGAACCATGAGAGACTATGGACTCTGAGAAACAATCTGGGGGTTTTATGGGGGAGGGGGGTGGGGGGATGCATTAGCCCAGTGATGGGTATTAAGGAGGGCACCTATTGCACGGAGCACTCGGTGTTATAAGAAAACAATGAATTGTCGATCACTACATCAAAAACTAATGATGTATTGTATGGTGACTAACGTAACATAATAAAATAAAATTAAAAAAATAAAATAAAATGTAGAATTTATGGGCAAAAAAAGGTTGCTATTATTATGTTAATTTAATCTTAGGAAACTGAAGATTATTCACAAACTAGCCAACCAACTCCCAGAAAGTTTTTGAATTTGGTTTCTGCTGGCCTTCCCAAAGCCGTCCAGCCTTTTATATTCCAGAATATTTGAAAACACATTAAAGAAACATAACAATTTAGAAACAGCCAGGCGGTGACTTCCCCACAACGTAAAGCCAATGCCCCGACATCCCTGTAAGGAAATAAATGTGTGGGACAGAGTTCGCTATGTGGGAATATGTTAGCTTTAGGACATAACAAAACTGCAAGAATGGCAAGTGTCTGAAGTTCATTACCATTTGACCCAGCAGGAAGGAAGCAAAATCATTTTAAAGTACCAATCAATTGTTTCTGTTTTCTTCATTGAAGCAAGTGGGACTCTGGGGAAAGAGTGAAGTGACAGATATTTAAGTACAATTTGATTTGTCTTTGTCTCCCTGCAGCCCTGAGAACAATGCCTTCACAGAGCACAATTCTGAGAATATTTACTGATAGAACCAATGTCAGGAAGTTTAAATGGACTGTGATGAATGGATACCTTATTGACATTCAGAAAACCATGTCTTCTGCCCTGAGAACCAGTCTGTAGGGGCCAGACATGGCTGGAAACAAAACCATTTCAGACAGAAAAGCAAACTGGACATCCTTAAATTGTCTCTTTGATGTTCTTGCTACTTGTACCATGAGAACAAACTCTGGAGGCTAACATGGTCATTGTCTGCTGCGGAGGGTCTGAGAACATTGTGAGTTTGACACAGCTCAGGATGCAAGGGCAGCCATCTGCTGCCGGAGTGGGAACATCAGGGCTATTCCTGGGGAGGCCCCTTCTCTGCTCTTGCCTCCCTAAGTTGGCTTTCCATTTGCCTTTCAACGAATGCCGGCCTTAGACGAGCATGAGAGATGCAGGCACTGGAAGCAGATTGAGGAATACCCACTCTCCCCAGAGACAAGAGAAAGGCCCACTCAGCATGCAGGGCAAGTGGCCAGAGCAGCTCGTGTTTTTCTTTTGGGCAGAAAGTCTTGATTTGTGAGGGGTGATGGCTACAGGCTGACAGCCAGTTCTATGTGGCCCTGGGGGAAGTGATAGCCCTCCTCAGGCTCCTACGAAAGAAAAATATAACGTGGTATGTGGGGTGAAGGACATGATCTACAGATCGGTGGTTCTCAAACTTTGGTGGGCGTCAGAATCACCTGGAGGGCTAATCAAGCACAGAGGCCCAGGCTTGTTGTAGTAGGAGAGGGCCTTGAACTTTCTATTTTTACAAAGCTCTTCCGTGGATCCAGATCCCCACCAAAGTTTGAGACCACTGGTATAAAACAACAGAAATAAGAAGGGAACCAAGAATCCTCGTGTTTGAGCAGCTTTGTCTAGTTGGGTAGGAAACTAAAGGAGAGAGAGAAAAGTGAAATGCAAAAGGGAAAAATACCAAGTAATCTGCAAATCACTATGATTGATGAATTTGGTTGCTATGGGTGCCCAGGGAAGGGGTACCCAACACAGACCAGGAAGAGAGATGTTGTCTTCATAGAGGTAGAAACAAGATGGGGGCAAGGCCCAGCAACTGGGCAGAACATGGTGGTCCAGAGAGCTACAAAGGATGCATGGGACTGGGGGCATGAGCATCAAAAGGTCAGGTCGATTTTGAGGGTTCTGAAGTCAGTCTTTAAGAATCCCTGTTACTGTTGAAATTAGAGCTACCATTCGATCCAGCAATTGCACTACTGGGTATTTACCCCAAAGATACAAACGTAGGGACCCCAAGGGGTACGTGAACCCCAATGTTTATAGCAGCAATGTCCACAATAGCCAAACTGTGGAAAGAGCCAAGATGTCCATCGACAGATGAATGGATAAAGAAGAAGTGGTATATATACACAATGGAATATTATGCAGCCATCAAAAGGAATGAGATCTTGCCATTTGCAACGACGTGGATGGAACTGGAGGGTATTATGCTTAGTGAAATAAGTCAATCAGAGAAAGACATGTATCATATGACCTCACTGATATGAGGACTTCTTAATCTTAGGAACAAACTGAGGGTTGCTGGAGTGGTCGGGGTGGGAGGGATGGGGTGGCTGGGTGATAGACATTGGGGAGGGTATGTGCTACGGTGAGCGCTGTGAATTGTGCAAGACCGTTGAATCACAGATCTGTACTTCTGAAACAAATAATGCAACATATTTTAAGAAAAAAGAAAAAGAAGAAGATAGCAGGAGAGGAAGAATGAAGGGGAGTAAGTCAGAGGGGGAGACGAACCAGGAGAGATGATGGACTCTGAAAAACAAACTGAGGTTTCTAGAGGGGAGGAGGGTAGGGGGATGGGTTAGCCTGGTGATGGGTATTAAAGAGGGCACATTCTGTATGGAGCACTGGGTGTTATGAACAAACAATGAATCATGGAACGCTATACCAAAACAAATGATGTAATATATGGTGATTAACATAACAATAAAAAATTAAAAAAAAAAGAATCCCTGTTACTTTTTCCTCACTCTTCAAGCATTTCTTGAGCACCCACTAGGTGCCAGGGCCTGGTATAATGAGACAAATAGGGAATAGGGCCCCACTGTACAGTCGCTCAGTATCTAGTTCAGGAAAGAGAGGCAAGAGCAGAAAATTACATTGCAATCGTCTCTATCTTATAAGAAAGGAATTTTTTGAAGGCCTGTGGGAGGAGCAACTCATTGTGCTTGGGGGAGTCTGAGAACTCTTCATGGTTTGTGTCAAAACCAAGCTGGTCTTAAAGAACTTCAACTGGGGGAACAGCATGTCCTAAGGTATGAATAAGTCAGAGAGCTTGGCATATTCAAGGGAAGGTGGGTCTTCAGGGCAGTGACAGGCCTCACATGCCATGCTGGAGTTTAAGCATCGTCGTTCGGGCATAAGCAAGTCAATACAGTGTTTCGATTTGGAAAACTGCACAAGGTCTCTCTTTAAAAGATGATAAATCTGGAGGTATTGATAAGAGTAGACTCAAAAGGAAGAGGGGAACACAGCTATTCCTTTGAAATAATCTGGGTGAGAGATGATGAGATTCAAACCTCCAGCACTGGGGACAGAGATGAAGGGCACTTTTGATATACATGTCTGGGTTCTGAGTTAGAGGACCTGATCACCAGTGGAGCATCATTTGAGCTTGGACATGCCAATTTAGAGATATCTGTAAGACCCGTCTGGAGGTTAGGACTAGAAGTATCTAAGGAGTCATCAGCTTGGACATGGCGGTTGGACCAGAGAAATGTGAATGAGATAACCATGAAGAACTGGTGGCACAGGAAGGCCAAGGCAAAGCAGAGCCCTGGGAACATCCCTGACTTAAGGAGTGACTGGAGGACGTATGAGAGGAGACAGGCTGAGGGACAGCAGGGTGGAACCCTGGAGTGAGTCCAACTTCTTACAGAGCCCAAGAATAGGCCCCATGAATGGCCTGGGAAATGTCCTCAGACAATGTATTTACTTTTCTAATGGATTACACCCTTGTTTCACTTCGTCATCACTCCAACCCAGTGAAGGGCTAAATGCTTAATGAAAATTAAACATCAGCAACTTCCATTTATTGAGTGCCAGGCTCTGTGCTAGAAACTTTCCTTATATTCTTATTATCATCCAACCCATGTCGCCAGAACCAACATTATCACTGGGACTGCCAACTTGATGTATGGCCTCCCTAGGGAGATCATCAGGATCAGGTACCTTAAAATGTCACAACTTATACCCGCACTGCTTTGAGGGCAATGTCTACTGACACGTTTTCCTTCTTTACCCTGAAATCCTGCTGTGCTCCTATGCCATAGCTATTATAATACACTTAACATGTATGTTGCGTTCCAATTCTTAATACAAATAGCACAAGACAGATAAAAGTGTATTTCTTAAAAAGTGCCAGATAATGCTGTCATCATCTGCTTTGTGCTCTACTGCTTTGGTCTTCTGAAATAAGTTGTGAATTCTGAGAGTAAGGAGTCATGTCCTCCCCTTCCTCTGTGTCCTCTACAGTGCTGGTGAACTCTAGGCACTTAATTCATGTTTGCTAACTGAGTAGAAGAGAGAACTAATTGATATCAATTTTAGGGTCAGCAAGCAGAAAGAGTACAATATGTTTTGGTTCTTCCTTCTTAGAAGTTAGTGGGATGCATGAAGAACAGGGCTTTCAGTAGGTTTAAAGGTGGCGTCTAGGGGCGTCTGGGTGGCTCAGTCGGTTAAACATCTGCCTTCAGCTCAGGTCATGATCTCAGGGTCCTGGGATCAAGCCCCACGTCCAGCTCTCTGCTCAGCGGGGAGTCTGCTTCTCCCTCCCCCACTGCTCATGCTCTCTGTCTCTCAAATAAATAAATAAAATCTAAAAAAAAAAAAGGTGGCATCTAGGATGACCATGTGGCATCAATCTGAAGACCTTCAAACCTACCTACTCACCCACATGACCTACACATCCACCCACATAACATCTCAGTTATCCTGTGGATTGACCTGCACCCATTGAAGGAGCTGCTTCCACTCAGCCCCACCCTCCGACCCGTATGCATCCCCCTTCTCCATTCACCCTAATCACTTGATGTTGACAGGACCCAGCCGGGTGGCTCATCTGTGCCTTGCCCTGAAATCCTTATTTTAATAGGGGCTGCAACAATGGAACCAGTAACTGGGTGCAAGCCATCCTAATTGGCAACATCAACTGGAAGGTCCTTGTCTCTGCAGGAGAGATGTTGGCCTTCAGCATGAGTGGCAAGAGTTGTGTGGCATCGTGGGGTATTTATAGAAATTCTGGTTGGGACAGCCAGAGATAGGATGATGATGAGAGCATGTCACAGAGATGCACGGGGCAGTCATTTTAGACCAAATAAAAGGTGGGAGAGGTGTCTGGGAGGCTGAGTGTCCCATGGAGACAGGTCCAGTGCCTCTGGGGAGGGTAGCTTTTGTGTGAAACCAAGGGGAGTACCTTGTCTTAGAGAGAAAAGACTGAGAAAACGTGAGAAAGAGCTGTATTCTTGAATTGGGATGTAGCCGGAAGGAGATTTGGAAAACTGGCCACAGCTGGGGCTTCCCTGCCTCTGCCACTGTTTGGATGACTGCCATGCGATCAAATATTGGTGGGAGGGCAGGGAGGGGGGAGCACATGGAGAGTCGAAGGTCATGAGGCCAAGAGCATGGTCTTTGAGGATGAAAGTAAAATGATCCCTGGGTGTTGGCAACAAACAGGAAGCTAACCTCTAGTGGCCCAAGGCACCTGGGATTTCCCTTCAGAGGCTGCCTGACTCCCAAAGACCTGCCCTCACGATGCATTTATGGGGAGCCCCTGAGGCCTGCCCTCCCCAGAGCACTGCAGGTGGACTGAGGGAGGAGGGGGATAATTACAGAGGTTCTGTGAGGCGAATCAGAGCCACTGCCGGAGCTGCCCTTCTTGGTCCTCTGGGCCAGGGAGGTGCCGAAGCGGAGGGTCTCATAGACAGGATCCACCTTATTGCCACAGGCTGCAATGGAAGAGAAAGTTCATCTGAGTGACAGGGTTCCTCCACTCACCATCAGGAAAGCAGCCAAGAATTTATCATACCTCCTGGGTCAGCGGCACTTGAGAAGAAGGTTCTGTGCCACAGACTCACTAACTCCTGGGAAAATGGAGCTGTGTGTGGTCAAGCTTTCCTGGCAGATGGGCCCCCCACAATATGGCCAGGTCTTTCCCGTGCACCCACCACTTACATCCAGAGCTCTCTGCTCCCAGACGCTTCCTGATTTATTGTTTTTCCTCTTTTGTTATCCATCCTTAGGACTCCAATGTCAAGGTTCTGCCCGATACCAGCTTTATTTCCCCTAGTGTGAGGTTCTGCTCACCAAGGTATGAAGCCTTGAGCGAGACTCAAAGTTTGCAGTAAGAGGCAAGTTTTTGTGAAAGAATTTGACATTACCAGGCCTCATGAATTTCTGTTTAAAAGCTTTCTAGTTTAAAGCTTGCCCCCTCCAAAGGCAAAAAGAGATGGAGATTCTCAGGGAGAGAGAGAAAAATAGAAGTAAAATGAAAGATATTGTTAAAGAAAATTTCAAGCCAGAAAGATCTATAAATATCTGAGTGACAGGGTTCCTCCATTTTGTCCTCATTAAAGAAAAACTGATATTCACAGAGTTCCTTCCAAGCATTGGTCTATGATTTACATTTATTTTTTTGCAACAATTATGAAAAGCAGATTTTGCTATTTTTCATTTATAGGGTCTGACAGTTTGAGTAACTTGTCCAGACACACAGTTAGTGGGTCAGCGGGGGAGCTGGGGTCTGAGACGGGTCTGTGGGATGCTAGGCTCCATGCTCTTCCCACTCTGCCATGATGCTGAGGGGTGGTGTACCATATCAGCAGCCTTTGGAACGTGGGTGTTTTTCAAGCTTCATCGGGGAGGGGAGAATTTGCTCCTCCTTATGTTTCCTCTCCAGCGAAGCAAACAATCATAATGCCATCAGCCACCAGACAGACTCACAAACATAGCCCGCTAGATCTGCGGTCCTGAGACAGCAACAGCTGTTAATGCTGACATTGCTGCTCAAAACCCAGCTCAACCCATCAACGTCCCAACTCACCGATGGGCATAACTTCTTTAATGCATCCAAACTGTTCATGGATGAGCAAGGGGGAGCTGTAGTAACGCTGAAACCCTTTTGGCTGGAGAGAGAATGAGAAAGAGAAAGGCTTAATGTCACTGCGGAGATGGAGAAAACCACACAAGAGCTCTGAAAATCATACCAGCTGGTTTCTCCAGGGGGCACCGCTCTGTTGCCCTTGAAGATGCTGGCTTGTCCTAGAATTTATCCCTGGGTGGGGGGCGGGATGGGAGGTACAGGTGGCAATAAGCAAGCCCCAGCCCTGCCCTTCCCTTTCCTGCCTCTCTTCCTTGTGCAGACCATAGCAGTCTCCCTTGTGTCCAGGCTCCTCATCATCCCCCAGGATACGAATGGACTGGCACGCATTATTTCACTGTGGTTTACTACTGAGGTTTATTAAACTCATAAAAGGCCTGGACAAGGGGAAGCAGACCTCAGAGAGAGGCCAAAAGGACCTTGGATATATGACAAGTTCCCCACAGAGTCATTTGCCTTGTGTTCTAGACTCTCTGCTATGTTTTTCTGATCTCTCACTCATGGTCTTTGCCTTGGCTTGTGGAAATCATTGGAGGAGGAACAGGTGAGGCAGGGGTTTTGGAGAAGAGGACACTGCCAATCAGAGTAAGGAGACGAACTCTCTAAGAACCTTGAGTTACTATACGCCAGTGCTGGAAGGGAACTTTGTGGCCCGACCCCTACTGGAATTCCAGAATCCTAGCCCATGTTCCTGGCAAGTGGTATCTTCATTTTTTTGAACACTGCCACTGCTGGGGGGTGGGTGGGAGGAGCTCTCACTAGCCATGGAGGCAGGTCTTTGGTGACATTAGCTCTTTGTTAAGACTTGGTATCTACTGATCCTAGGTCTTTTCCCTGGAGCCATAGGACAGGAGAGAATTCCTCTTTTGTATGACAGGTCTTAAATTTTTTTGAAGACAGCTGTCACAGCCTAAGTATCTCTAGGGTAGACATTCTTGGTCCCTTTGACAGTTCTCTGGCCATCCTAGTATTGATACCCTCAAAAGCGCTCTGGGTTGCTTTTTATCCACATGTGGCACCAGTACTGAAGCCCATGCTCCCAAGATGCTAAGACCAGACTAGAATGGGCCAGGGCCATCTGACCTTCCTTGGCTTGGCCACCATGATCTCTTAAAGTGGTGCGTTGATTTTTATTATTCTCTCCATTTTTAGGGGGCTGGTTAATCTCTCTCCCCTTCTTGACATCCAGTGAGCCGTCAGCCAATTTAGCACTGAGGTGACCAGCCACCCTCGTTTTTATGGGCTGGGAAGCTTCCTGGGATGCCTCACTTTCATCTTTAAAACACGGACAGTCCCAGGATGTGGGACTTGCGGTGCTAAAATTGAAAAAGTTCCAATCCGGGACAAGTTGGTCACCCTGATGAGGACATGGAGTCCTTTTCACATGGGGAGCATTTGTCTCTCAGGTTGATAAAGCTCCTCTTCTGCTTGATCACTATGCCAACAAGGAAGCCTTATTGGTAGGCCAGGGATTTGGGGGCTGCCTTCCTAGTGTCTGGCTATCAGGGTGCCACAGGGAAGGAGTTTGGATGGGCAGGGGGTTCTGGGCTTACTCCTGGCACCAGCCCTTACCAGCTTGCCCATGCACCGCTGGGGTGCTAGGCCATCCATGCACTTGTGGTGGATGCTCATCTTACAGGCCTTGCAGCGCAGCCCATGCTTAGCGTTTGCTCCTGTCAGACATGCGTGAGCTTTGGTTAGGATACAGCCTGCCTTTACCTGGTGACTAGCATGAAGCCCTTAAAAGAGTGGTTACTCCCTAAACCCAGGTCATTCTTCTTCTCTGTGACTTAGCATGATGCTTTCGAAAACAGACAAGATCTTATGGTAGATTCTTTGACCTTCTCCCACATCTGGTACCACTTAAGGTATCAGCTCTGGTTTCTTCCTACTCCTTTCCTCTTCATTACTCCAGAAAATCTCAGCCTCCTCCATGTCACCGTTCAACTCAATTCAAGCTAGCAAATGCCACTTTCTTTGCCCATTTCTGCTCTTCTGTATGTCTTGCCAAGGAGTGCAAGTGCTGAAATTCTGCCCATTTTTTACCTGAGTTTCTGTCACAGAGTCTGAGCTGTTGGGACTCTTGGGAAAATGGCCAATAAAGGGGGAATGGCATGGTCTGTGTGAGAGAGGGCTGATGATACTTAAAGTGGGGTTGGAGGGCTGGGTCAGACAGCAGCTCCTGCCTGGTGGAAGAGGAAGAAGAGGTGGGTGGCCATGAGAGCACTGCTGCAGGGAGTCACCCAGCCTCCTGGGACAGGGTGCCTTGATGGGGTAGGAAGAAAGGAGGCAGAGGAGGAGAGAGGCTCCTCGGTGACCCTGTGCTGCTGCAGTGAGGCTCAAGGCAGCAGTGCCGAGCAGACAAGAGGGTTGGCCCGGGGGGCCTCAGGGACGTTGGGAGGGGTGTTGGCCACCTGCATTCATGTTCTACAGAGCAGCTGGAGGGAGGCGAGGCGAGGATGTCAGAGTGGGACATTTTCTGTCTCCACTTGGTCCAAGACAAGAGGTGCGAGACAGAGCGAGTGAGCTGGTAGGCTCCTCACAGGCCTCCAAAAATGGGCTGCCAAAATGGGAGTTTATAGCTCTTAGATGGCTAAGCACATCGAGCACATTAGAAAAGTGAAGAAGGTGGGGGCTGGGCAGGGTTTCTTTGTGGAGCTGTTGGGGTCCTACTCCTTTCATCTTGCTCCTCCCACACAGTGACAGGGGTTCGACCTTCTCTACTCAGTCCTACTTAGAGAGGATTCAAGGGGGTTATTTTAAAAGCTTGGCTTAGGTCCCCTGGAGTCTGTGGGACACATGGGTGTGGCGATACCCACATGAAGAATGCTGACAAAGAAGACCACGGGACAGGCAATGGGACTCCCTACATCTCATAGGCATTGATATGTACATATGCCCGGAGACATGAGGCCACAGGTATCCTGCTGCATATGCGGCAGACTACAGAAGCAAAATGAGGACACCCCAACATCATATGTGAAAACCACCCTCTTCTCCGCCATCCAAACCACCATTGGCCCTTGTCCAGACTCATTCCTAGTTGAACTAGTTCATCTGTTTTTGTCTTCCTCCAGTGCGTGCGCAGTAAGCAGAACAATCATTTAAACAAGACTTGAATCACCTCCCTTTCTCGTGTAAACAGCTTTCAGTAGGTTCTCCCTGCCTTTCTGATGTTATACAAAATGCTCAGCATGGTGGGGAGGCTTTGTATGATTTGGTGGAGCCCATATCTGCCTCTATCTCAAGCTAACCTCCTTGTTCCCTATACTCTAGCCACATGGCCTTCTGCAAGTTCCCTGAAGGCACGAGCTCTTTAATTCTTCAGGGTCTTTCACACACACTGCCCTAAATGCCCGGAATGTTGTCTCTATCACTCCTCACCTGGCTAGCCAATCCTCATCCTTTGGGTCTCTTGTCATTCTTCCCACGAAGCTTTCTTGGCCACATTCCCCCTTTCCTTGTTTAAATTATCTTTATTATTATTATTATTCTTTCCTATAGCACTCTGTTGTTTTTCACAGCATTTATCGCAATTACTCATTCGAGAGTTTGTTTTTGTATGCCTTTCCTCCTGGACTGTGAACCCAATGAGGCTAAGGGCTGTGTTTGTTCATCAGCCACTGGGTACCCAGCTCTGAGTATGATGTCCAATAAATATGTGTTAAATACATTAATCAACAAATTCTCTCACAGTCACACATGTACTGAAGCAGGGGTGATCGACTGAGATAATTAAGTGGAGTTGATTCATTGATGGTGTAGAAGCAGCATTCAAGAGCTCAGAGGACTTGAAGATCATCTATAGGGATGATTTTATTCCACAGATGAGAAGCCTGAGGGTCCAGGTCAGAAGAGGTCCTGCCTAGCATCACTTTTCCTCTGCTTGACCCTAAAACTTCCTCCATTTACTGGGGGTAAGGTACATGAAGATATGAATGGGGATAATTAGACATCAAAATAAAGGAGAGTACAAGAACATGATATTCAGCTGGGAAAAGCCACAGGCAAACTCTTGTCTGGACAAAGATCCACAATACCTTCAGGAGGTATTACCTGCAAACTCCCTTCGAGAAGGTATCACTTAACACAAAGTGTGTCTGCTCTTACAACCACAAAAAGGCAAAGTGACATATAAACAAACCATAAATTACTGGGTGTGTGTGCTTGTTCATAAAAACTAGTTGGAAAGGCTCTTTTCCTTTTTTGAGGGTGGTTACTGCAATGCCTTCTAAACACTGGACTTTGAAAGCAATCACTTATTTTTTTGTTTTCAAATTAGAGAATGCTATTTGTGCCCTATGAAAGAATAAGTAAAAGCTTCAAAGAAGAGTTATTTCATTGTGTGCTGGACTCTGAAATAGCACTATTATATATTAAGGTATATTTTCCTTCAGGCCTGAATGCTGTAATTTTAGTTTTCCTTGTCTGTTCTAATATACTCCACTATTTGAATGAATCAGATCACCAACAATAATTTGGTTTTAGGTGTTCCAATTTCTATTGTGGAATAGCAGGAGTGACTGAAGAGGAAAGCTTGTATTCTGTGGCTCATAGAAGAGTTCAAAGGGATAAATCGCATCACTCAGTGGTGTTAGCTTACTGACTGTAGTAGGATATGGGAAAGTTATGGTCTGACCCGTTACTAGTGACCTCCATCACAAAGGCATCACTGAATGTGACCCTTAGGCTTCAGTAAGAGTGGGAAAAACATGGTTTTAAATTAGAATCTGTCTCGTTCTGGCCCTTTAAACTTAAGAAAGCTACTAACATTCCCGGAGCCTCAGCTGTCTCCTCATCAAATGGCAATACTTCTAAGTCCTCCCAGAGTTGCTAACAGTAATAGTGTTGAAATATATGCAAAGGGGATTGCATGGATTTAAATACTCAGAAACATAAAGATGTCACTGGACTTTGAATAAACATGGTGGATTGGCCAAATGAGAGGCCCATTTACTCATACCAAAGCCCACTAAAATGTCAGGCCAAGAATAAAAAGTGGTATAAACCCCAAATAACAAGGTTACTGGGAAGAGTGGCAAGTGTAGAAGAGATTTCAACATGTGTTCAGAAGATAGAAAGCAACTGGACGAATGGCAAGGAATTTAGCAGAAAAGGGGGGAGACTGGGTTTCCCAATAGCAACTTGGAAATGGGAAGATCAGGGGCCCTCAAAAACTGTGGAATTTTAAAATTCTGAGAGAAAAGACTTTCCAACCTTGAATTGTATACCCAGGCAAATAACCAACAATTATGTAGGCAGAATAGACACATATTCAGAGATTCAAAATATTTGCTTTCCATACACCCTGTCTCAGAACACTAATGAAAAATGTGCCTTAGAAAGATCAGGGAATAGATCGAGGAAGAAGAAATTGTTGGATCCAGTGCACAACAGAGGAACTGACACAGAGGAAAGGTAAATGATATGCCCTTGGGACAGCTCTGCAGTAGCCCTAGACAGGTGCTACAAGATGAAGTAAGGCCATACCCTTGGGGGAAAAATGGAACTTAGAAGTTTATTGACGCTTTTCAGGTTTCGATGCTGTAATAGATATGGCATTTGACAGATACATGAAAGCATTTGAAAAAAAATAATTATAGGTGCATAAAAGATCAAGGGAATTAAAAAGGTGATTTCTAATTGAGGAAATATAAAACCTGTTTAAGGAAAGAAATGTAATCCTAGTATAATATTTGAATCAGAAGTTAGCAATAGTCACAATAGTGTATACACTATCAAGTTCACACAAAATTGTGACAGAACTACTTGTGACGATGAGAACGGAGGAACAGCAAAGATTGTGCTGTAACTCTTGTAGGAAGGTGAGAGCAAGGCAGAGGGGAACGAGCCAGAGGGGTGACAACCAGAAGCCAATAAATGTTTCATTAATCAATAAATAGTAAGCACAGCATTTAGACATATTGAAATAAATGCCAGAAGAAACAATTAAAGAGGATGAAAGTAGCTGCCTTTCAAAAGTGTCATGGTTAGAGGATGAGAAATTTTCCACTGAAGTATTTTCAATACCATCTGTACCATATTTAAACTATTCTCATGTCCTACTGTGGCAAAAAGCAAATAAAAATGAAGCTGCTGGAAGCTGGGTCGTATCAGCCCCTTGGATTGATGTGGTCTGTGGTATATGGAGATACAGGGAAAATATGGAGCCAGCTTATCACATAACCATCAGTTCTTCCCTGGAATTTGAACTTCTGGGATAAATCCAAGATAGTTCTATGAGTTACAATGGAAAATTGTTAAGGATGTTAGTTATGATATTCAAATGGAATTTGGAATGGATCAATGCAAGCTAGGACAACACTGACTAACTGTCAGGCACTGGGCTATTTTATGAGCATGGTAGGATTTACCATTATGGATAACTGAGCTGTCTCTAGAGGAACCAAGTGTTGAAGCTCTTTTGAATAAAGGAGTCTCTATATGAATATTGGCAGAAATATAAAAGGGGTTTTCTCAATGCAAACGGCTAATCAGTGACATTGGATGACAGGCTCTTTTTTTTGAAAAATAAAATTGATTACACATATCTATAAAACAGTTGGCCAGAATCATTTTGATAACATTTGGCCATTGAGGCACTGCTTACTCCTTAGTCAAATTTCATATAGTATTAGATAAAACAGGATAAACCAAGGGTTTACAATCAAGACCCCTTAACCAGGAAAATAATATGGAGAATGAGTAAAAATAAATTTGTGTAGAAAAAGAAATGGAATCATAATATAGTACTTAATTCCACAGAGAACAATAGTTGTAATTATTATTAATAATTAGTTTGCTTTCAGAGTCTACAACTATGGAATTACTCCTATAATTTATTTGATTAAAATTAATGTCAGATAATAAAAAAGACTCTTTACTGTGATTTGGGAAAAAACTTAAAAAAATTTAGAACTATATACATAAAAATAGAATATCTATAAATAGCTCCATAAATATTTCTTGGATTACATAAAATACCTATAAATAATTCAGAGGTAAATACAGGTCAAAAAGTTCAAAGACATACCAGCCCCTGTTCTTGTGGCTTCAGGTACTGGAGTCACCTTTGCCCTCCCCCGGTGCAAGGGGCCACACCATGGCTGGGAAAGGAAACCGCATGGATGCCTGTATCAAGAGTGTGCAGACACTAGTGAGGGCCAGAAGTCCATGTTACAGAAGGTTCTCAAAGCCAGAGAGATGAGAGCAAAAGCAATAGGTGAATTTTTGGTGCCTGGGCAAACCAGAGGCATTTAAGGGCTAGAAACTATGCAAACAGTGGAAAGACGACAGTGTTTTTAAATGAGAGGCTGTAACAAAAAATCTCTACTGGATAATAAAGATGGGCATTATAATGCAGCTAGCATTGTCCATGGGCCCTCTACCCTTAAATGAACATGACACAAGGGATGGGACAGAATTATGGGGGAATCTGTTAAGAAGCCCTTTGTGATGCGACCCCCTGCCCACTTGCTTTGCCTCATTTTCAGTATACTCCACCTTGACCTCCTTTGTTTTCCTAGATCATTTGTGGTTCTTGGCAACGGTGGCTGGATTAGGCTTCTTAAGGGTTGCTCACACAAACTCTTCTGCCCTTCTTGTTCAATTGCTAAACAGCTGCTCATCTTGAACCCCTTTTAAATATTCTCCGAAGCTGCCCTTACACACACCCTCCCCCCTTCCATTATACAGGACCCTCCACTCTCCACAGCTCCCTCGCTGTTCCTGGAGTACCTTTCACAGCAGGTCCTCAGCATGGGATGCTGAGTAATTTATTCACCTCTGGTACCTCTGTAGCCAGAAAGGTCCTTGGCTGGTACACTGCAGTCCATCAGGAATGATGAGTCTACCCAGGCCTGGGCCAGGGAAGTGCTCAAGCTAAGAGAATGCTGAGGGTCCACCCCACTCATTCTATGGAAAGAACTACATATATCTCCTTGTGGCCCCAAATCCTGGAGGCTTGTGCGACTATTGGGTTCTACTCTACTTGCAGATCCGCACTGTATGGGCCCCCACCTGGCTGGGTCTTGCTTTTCATACCCTTGTTCCCATGTGACTGCATCCAGCTTTGCTGGGACTCAGAACTCCCAGGTCCTGCGTGGCCCTACAGTCCAGGCCAGATACTGTTCCATGTGATGCCTGCTTGACCTAGGAAGTGAGCTAAAAGCCGATTCTGGGAATCACTGTTTCTGTGTCTGCTGCTGGCTCATCACATCTTCCTTGGAGCAGATGCTGAAAACTATCTGAACTGGAATCAGATTAGCCGTGCCCCTTGACTCATGTCCCTTTGCTTATGGACTCCCTGTAGCTAACAGTTTACATTGGCCTCTGAGTCTTTCTCCTGGTATGAGCCTCCATGAAGCCTCCCAGAGGACCCTAAAACAGTGTCTGTTGAGTGCTCTGCTGTCCTGACAGAGACGCCTCAGATTTCCCCCATTGCCTTCATGATTGCCTTCAGTACGGGAATGCTTAAACTCTGTATCTTCCGTGGCTTCATTATTAAAAACTGTGGCTTCATCATCTAAATAATAACTGGATGATTTGGAAGAGTCAATGCTCCATAGTGGAATTAAAAATAATACATGCAGAACATGGGAAGTATTTCTGTGACTTTCACACGCTAATTTTTTTTGATGTCAAGTAATGGTGTGGAGACGATCTTTAAGACTGTGAGGCCACTCGAAAGCCAGCTAAGCCAAATGGAGTCACTGGGCATGATTCTTTCTCTTTTCATGAGGACAGAGGGGGACTTGAGAGAAAAACAAAAGAATGGAGGAAAAAATCAGTACAATTAAGATGGGAGGAGTTCAGCGGTCAGTACACACACACACACACACACACACACACACACACACACTTGTGCGCACACCCTCGTGCGCACACACACACATTTGAGATGAAAGAACATTGTACTAGAAGTCAGAAACGAATTCTCACCCTGATCCTGCAGGAAGGAAAGGAAGTGGGAAGGAATTAAAAATTATCGAGCTCTTGTGCACTGTTAGGCAGTTTCCTGGATGTTTCTTCATTTTATTAACACTTGTTACCTGTCATATGCAAGGTTATCATTTTAATTGAAGGAGGCGGGGGTAATTGATAACTTCGATGGCAAAGAATGAACAAACATTGAGTTGGGGTGAATATGTAACTCACTAGCTGTGAACTCAATACTGCAATTCTCCCCGTTTTTATCCACACAGTCCTGTGAGGTAAGGATTTTTGTTCTTTCATGGTTACAGGGAGTGAACTGAAGCCCAGGGATACACAACTAATGAGGATAGAGACAGGACGAGGGTCCAGGTCTATACGACTTGGAAGCTTGCCTCTCTTCCCTCATCCCGTCCCCACTGCCTCCTGCCAGCCATCTGCACATCAGCAGATCTCTACCCTGACCTGGTCTGGATTTCTTCTATTGAAATTGAAAGGGAAAAATTACAAAGGCATTCATGGCCCTCTCAGCTCTGTTTATGATAATCATAGAATAAAAATACAAGTATGTTACCACAGCCTTTGAATATAGGGTTGGAAGGTTGGAGGAGAAGGGGCTATTATGTTATGTCAGTAATATTTCCTGTCCCAACATCCTCTTTGGAAGAGGCGTTCTGATCACATATGCGATGGGTAACAGATAGGCTCTCATAGCGGACAGATGTGAACAAGAATTTTTTGGATGAGCCGGCCACTGCAGAGATGCGGGTCCATGTAACAGATAGGTATAAGATATTACAGGCTCCACTGATCTTGAATACACGCAGAAGAAAAGTGTGGGAAATACAGAGTCTTTCCCATTGCAGACATTGCCAAACCCGCCAAGCTGGCGATTACTCATGGGATCAATAATGCATTAGGAATCAAGGCTGCAAATGCATTAGCTGATATAAGTGTACGCTGCTGTTTCTAGTTTTCATATGTCCTTATTTGGGGACTTATTTTTGTTTTGAAAATGACACTGGTGTCATAAATGTTCTCATCTTGGTTGATTCTTTTTAAAAGGAAGAATGGACCCAACGTGGAGAAACAGAAATGTAAGAATACAAAAGTACAAAAGCAGGATAGCTGTTCTACAACTTATTATAATTTTCACATGTAAATTGTCTTATATTTGTATGTTTGATCTGGGCATGTGTGTATATACACGCACACATAATACATAAATGTACCATGGCGAGGTGGAAGAAGTTGGACTTAAGGTATCAAAAGACTGAGATATTAGTCCTTAGCTCCGAGACCTTGGACAGACACCCTGTCCTCTGACCTCAGTCTCCCTATCTGAGAAAGGGTGTCACAAGCACAAAGTGGAAAAACCAAGGGGCCCTCTTTTTAATAAGCACAACTTAACATGCAAAAGTAAATGGTAACAGGACTAGAAAGTGCATCACCTGCAGCTCTAAATGGTGGCTTTCCCTGAGGTCACGATTTCCAGATTCCTGGATTGGTGGCATTTTGTACATTTGCAATATTGTGCAATCATCACCCCTATCTAATTCTGAAATATTTTCATCACCCCAAAAGGAAATCCCATACCCATTAAGCAATTATGTCCCACTCTTCCCTTCCCCAACTTCTGGAAACCATCAATCTGCTTTGTGTCTCTATGGATTTACCTATTCTTGCTATTTCATGTAAATAGGATCATCAATCTGTGACCTTTCTGTTTGGGTTCTTTCACTTAGTTTGGTCTTGAGGTTTATCCACATGTATCAGTATCTCATTCCTTTTTATGGCTGAATATTCCATTATACACAGTCTAGTTTATTATTAGAAATAGCTATTAATCTAATTACTCATAGAAATAGATTTTTCATTCTGATTTAAGCTCTTAGTGAAGATGGAATAGAAGGACATTCTATAATATAATAAAGGATACACATCTGACATGAGTTTGTCTGATACTTAATGAGGAAACATTAGAAACCCTCTCTCACCAGTAAACTGCTCTCATTGTTACCAGATACCAACATCTGGCTAAATCTGGTAGTCAAAGTTCATCCCATAATTTATCTATCTACCAGTAGCAGCATTTGATAAGGTTGATCATTCTCTTTTAACATTTTCTTTCTTGGCTTCTAAGATGGTATATCTTCTTGGCTTATCTCTACCACACTAGGCACTTCTTCCTGGTCTCTTGCTGGTTCTTCCTCTTTTACCCAACTTTTTAAGATTGGATGGCCCCAGGGCTCAGTCCTTGGTCCTCTTCTCTCTTCCATCTGTACTTACTCCCTTGGTCATATCATCCAACCCTATCCCTTCAAATACTATTTACATGCTTACAACACCAGTATTTATATCTTCTACCTAGGAAAGGCCCTCAAACTCCCTATCTCCTGACTTCTTGACATTTTCCTACTTGGCTACAAGATAAACATTTCAAACTTCAACATGTCTCAAACTGAATTAGTGATCTTTTCCCTTCAACACCTGCCCCAGAACCTATTCGACCTGCAGTTTCCCCATTTCACTTGATGGCAACTCCATTTTTCCAGTTACTTGGGCCAGAAGCCTTGTTGGCAGCCTCCCTGTCTGCTAATTTCCTCATGCAGGCCACATGCAGAAAATCCTACTGGGTATTTCCTTCAAAATATATCAAGAGTCTGGCCCCTTCTCAGTTCTTCTGCTGTTTCCTGATCTCGACCTGTGCTGCTGGGTGATTGCCTCCTGACTGTCCTCTCTGCTTCAATCCTTGCCCCATTCCTCCAAAGTCTTAGAAGCCGCTATTCTTCACACAGCAGCTAAAGAAACCTTTTGCAAATATCATTAAAGTCCTATAATTACTTTACAGAGTAAAAGCCGAAGTCCTCTCAATGGTCTACAGTTACACTTTCTTCTGCCATCATTCACACTGGCTACTGGGCTGTTACTTAGCTTACCAGGCATACTCCTGCCATAGGCTTTAGCTCTAGTTGTTTCTTTCACTTGAAATGCCCTTTCCCCAGAGTTCTCCCACCTTTCACAAGTCTTGCTCAGGTCTGATCTTGACAAGCTTATGCTGACCACTTCCTGTGATACTGCAATCCATCCCTTGCCTCTGAACTCCTGATCCTTCTCACCTTGCTTTATATTGTTCTTCCTTCCACATCATTAGAACCTTGAAAACTCATCCATTAATCCATCCTTCCATCCATCCATCCATCCATCCATCCATCCCATCCATTGTCTCCCTGACGAAAATGTCAATTTTACAAGGGCCAGCATCTTTTCCTGGTTTATTCACTGCTACATCCTAAGGGCTTAGAACATAACCTGGTAGACAGGAGATACTACACAAATATTTGTTGAATGAATTCTTTTTAAGTTTGAAAGAAGACAAAGATGCCTGATGTTATGAATACTCAGCATGGTATTATTAAATAAGAAAAGAAAACAAATATGTGTTGAAGGGATGCCAATTTTCTCCAAATAGTTTTGCAAATTCACCAGAATTCCAGTTGAAGTCTCAATGGGATTTGGGTGGGGGACTTCCTAAAGTGATTCTAAAATTAATCTTGAAGAATAAACACTTGAGAATAGCAAAACATTTTTGAAAAAGAATCTATGATAACCCACAAGAATAATTAAACCAGAGAGCTATTGGTGCTGGACAAACAAACAAAATAACCAATAAAGTGAATTGAAAACCAAGAGATATACTTAGGTATCTTTAAAAATTTAATGATTGATAAAAGTGACTTTTGAATCAGCAGTGAAAAGAGGGATTATTCAACAAATTTTGGTGAATCACCTGGTAAATTATTTGGTAGAAAAGACCAGATATTTAATTCATAACATATTCTGAAATAAAGTTTGGATGGGTTAAGGAATTTATAGAGAAGTTGAAAGTATTAGGGGTGCCTGGGTAGCTCAGTCAGTTAAGCATATAACTTTCCATTTCAGCTCAGCTTATGATCTCAGAGTCCTGAGATTGAGCCCTCTGTGCTGGGCTTCATACTCAGTGGGGAGTCTGCTTGAGATTGTCTCTCTCCCCTTTCCTTTGCCCCTCCCCCGCTCTTACGCGCTCTTTAAAATAAATAAATAAATAAAACCTTAAAAAAGTTGAAACTATTAAGTTAATTGAAGAAAATATAAAGCTAGCTTATTTATTCTTGAATAGAGAAGCTCTTTCTAAGTATGATTTTATGAGAGAAAACAATATACAAAAGATTGATAAATTTCATTACATTAAAATATACTCACTAATAAAAAGGCTGAAAGGCAGATAAATTGGGGAAAATGTGTGCCTTATAAAATTCAGGATATTATACTGCATTATATTGGATTAATGAGCATTTCTTACCAATTAAAAGGGAAAGATAAATAAGCCAAAAGATATATTGCACAAGGACATAACCTGACAGCTTATAAAAGAAACGGGATTATAAAACAGGAAAATATATGCAATGGATAAAAGACAGTCTCTTCAATAAATCGTGCTGGGAAAATTGGACAGCCACATGCAGAAGAATGAAACTTGACCATACACAAAAATAAACTCAAAATGGATGAAAGGCCTCAATCTGAGACAGGAATCCATCAAAATCCCAGAGGAGAACATAGGCAGTAACCTCTTTGACATTGGCCACAGCAACTTCTTTCAAGATACTTCTCCAAAAGCTAGTGAAACAAAAGCAAAAATGAACTTTTGGGACTTCATCAAGATAAAAAGCTTCTGCACAGCAAAGGAAACAGTCAACAAAACAAAGAGGCAACCCACAGAATGGGAGAAGATATTTGCAAATGACACTACAGATAAAGGGCTGGTATCCAAGATCTATAAAGAACTTCTCAAACTCAATACCCAAAAAACAAATAATCAAGTCAAAAAATGGGCAGAAGACAGGAGCAGACACTTGTCCAAAGAAGACATACAAATGGGTAACAGACACATGAAAAAATGTTCATCATCATTAGCCATCAGGGAAATTCAAATCAAAACCACATTGAGATACCACCTTACACCAGTTAGAATGGCAAAAATTGACAAGGCAAGAAACAACAAATATTGGAGAGGTTGTGGAGAAAGGGGAACCCGCTTACACTGTTGGCGGGAATGTAAGTTGGTACAGGCACTTTGGAAAAACAGTGTGGAGGTGCCTCAAAAAATTAAAAATAAAGCTACCCTATGACCCCACAATTGCACTCCTGGGTATTTACCCCAAAGACACAGAGGTAGTGCAAAGAAGGGCCATATGCACCCCAATGTTCAATAGCAGCAATGGCCACAATAGCCAAACTGTGGAAAAAGCCGAGATGCCCTTCAACAGATGGATGGATAAAGAATATATACAGAAGATGGCGGAGGAGTAGGAGACCTGGATTTCGTCTGGTCTCAGGAATTCAGCTGAATAGGGATCAAACCATTCTGAACACCTACGAACTCAACAGGAGATCGAAGAAGAGAGTAGCAACAACTCTCTGAACAGAGAAGCGACCACTTTCTGGAAGGTAGGACGTGCAGAGAAGTGAATCTGAGGTGATATTCGGGGAGGATAGACGGTGGGGGAGGGGGCCTCCGTCGGCCGCTTCTGGCAAGTGCTAGAGCTGCGGAGCACAAAATTGGAACTTTTAGAAGTCGGTTCCACTGAGGGACGTCACTCCAGTGGCTAAGCAGGGGGTGGAACCCTCGCAGGACAGTGTGGACTCAGGACCCTCGGGGTCACAGAAAGACCAGGGGTGCCTGAGTGCAGCAGAGCTCCCAGGTATCAGAGCAGGGAAGCTGGCTGCAGAGATGGAGCCGAGGCGCGGGCTCTCAGCTCGGGGTGGCCATAAAACTGTGATCCGCAGCCCAGCTGGGCCACTGCGCCTCCAGCAGGGACCCAATAAGCAGCAGAGCCAGGGAGACTCCCCTTCCTCCCCCAGGAGAAGTGGCGCGGGAGTGCACCGCAGGAATCTGCTGGGTTTGGAGACTCCACATGGGTTCAGGTGCCAGAGATAGAAACGCTCGGTCACAGGCCGGGTGAGCACGGAGTGCAGCTGGAGACCGGGGAGATGGGAGTGATTGACTGCTTTTCTCTGGGGGCGCACTGAGGAGCGGGGCCCCGAGTTCTCAGCTCCTCTGGGCAGAGAGTGGGAGGCCACCATTTTCACCCTGGTCCTCCAAAGCTGTACCGAGAGCTTGCAGGGAACAAAAGCTCCTGAGAGCAAACCCGAGCAGCTTGCTTAGCCTGGACCGACAAGGGCGGGGTAATTCTGCCTCCGGCAAAGTCCTTTGGGAACCGCGGCAACAGGTCTAACCTATAAAGGTAGAAACATTAGATTGGCAACAGACCTATGCACAGAGACCTGGCAGGCCAGAAAGGACTGGCATGATATCTTTAGAGCACTAAACGAGAAAAATATGCAGCCAAGAATACTATATCCAGCTAGGCTGTCATTGAAAATAGAAGTAGAGGTAAAAAGCTTGCAGGACAAACAAAAACTAAAGGAATTTGCAAACACAAAACCAGCCCTAAAAGAAATATTGAAAGGGGTCCTCTAAGCAAAGAGAGAGCCTAAAAGCAGCATAGATCAGAAAGGAACACAGACAATATACAGTCACAGTCACCTTACAGGCAATACAATGGCACTAAATTCATATCTTTCAATAGCTACCCTGAATGTAAGTGGGCTAAATGCCCCAATCAAAAGACACAGGCTATCAGATTGGATTAAAAAACAAGACCCATCCATATGCTGTCTGCAAGAGACTCATTTTAGACCCAAAGACACCCCCAGATTGAAAGTGAGGGGGTGGAAAACCATTTACTATGCTAATGGGCACCAAAAGAAAGCTGGGGTGGCAATCCTTATATCAGAAAAATTAGATTTTAAAACAAAGACTGTAATAAGAGATGAAGAAGGACACTATATCTTACATAAAGGGTCTATCCAACAAGATCTAACAATTGTAAATATCTATGCCCGTAACATGGGAGCAGCCAATTATATAAGGCAATGAATAACAAAAGCAAAGAAACACATTGACAACAATACAATAATAGTGGGGGACTTTAACACCACCCTCACTGAAATGGACAGATCATCTAAGCAAAAGATCAACAAGGAAATAAGACTTTAAATGAAACACTGGACCAAATGGACTTCACAGACATATTCAGAACATTCCATCCCAAGGCAATGGAATACACATTCTTCTCTAGTGCCCATGGAACATTCTACAGAATTGATCATATCCTAGGTCACAAATCAGGTCTCAACCGATACCAAAAGATTGGGATTATTCCCTGCATATTTTCAGACCACAATGCTTTGAAACTAGAACTCAATCACAAGAGGAAAGTCTGAAAGAACTCAAATACATGGAGGCTAAAGAGCATCCTACTAAAAAATGAATGAGTCAACCAGGAAATTAAAGAAGAATTAAAAAAATTCATGGAAACCAATGAAAATGAAAACACAATGTTCAAAATCTTTGGGATACAGCAAAGGCAGTCCTAAGAGGAAAGTATATAGCAATACAAGCCTTTCTCAAGATACAAGAAAGGTCTCAAATACAGAACCTAACCCTACACCTAAAGGAGCTAGAGAAAAAACAGCAACTAAAGCCTAAACCCAGCAGGAGAAGAGAAATCATAAAGATCAGAGCAGAAATCAATGAACTAGAAACCAAAAGAATAGAACAGATCAACGAAACTAGGAGCTGGTTCTTTGAAAGAATTCACAAGATTGATAAACCCCTGGCCAGACTTATCAAAAAGAAAAGAGAAATGACCCAAATCCACAAAATCATGAATGAAAAAGGAGAGATCACAACCAACACCAAAGAAATACAAACAATTCTAAGAACATATTATGAGCAACTCTATGCCAGCAAATTAGATAACCTGGAAGAAATGGGTGCATTCCTAGAGATGTATCAACTACCAAAATTGAACCAGGAAGAAGTAGAAAACCTGAACAGACCTATAACCACTAAGGAAATTGAAGCAGTCATCAAAAATCTCCCAAGAAACAAAAGCCCAGGGCCAGAAGTCTTCCCAGGGGAATTCTATCAGACATTTAAAGAAGAATTAATACCTATTCTCCTGAAACTGTTCCAAAAAATAGAAATGGAAGGAAAACTTCCAAACTTATTTTATGAGGCCACCATTACCTTGATCCCCACACCAGACAAAGACCCCATCAAAAAGGAGAATTACAGACCAATATCCTTGATGAACGTGGATGCAAAAATTCTCACCAAAATACTAGCCAATAGGATCCAATAGTACATTAAAAGGATTATTCACCATGACCAAGTGGGATTTATTCCTGGGCTGCAAGGCTGGTTCAACATCCGCAAATCAATCAACATGATACAACACATTAACAAAAGAAAGAACAAGAATCATATGATCCTCTCAATAGATGCAGAAAAAGCATTTGACAAAGTACAGCATCCTTTCTTGATCAAAACTCTTCAGAGTATAGGAATAGAGGGTACATACCTCAATATCATAAAAGCCATCTATGAAAAACCTACAGCCAATATCATTCTTTCTTTATTTAATTTTATTTTTTTATTGTTATGTTAATCACCATATATTACATCATTAGTTTTTGGTGAAGTGTTCCATGATTCATTGTTTGTGCATAACATCCAGTGCTCCATGCAGAACGTGCCCCCTTGAATACCCATCACCAGGCTAACCCATCCCCCCACCCTCCTACCCTCTAGAGCCCTCAGTTTGTTTTTCAGAGTCCATCGTCTCTCATGGTTCATTTCCCCTTCTGACTTACTCCCCCTCATTCTTCCCCTCCTGCTATTTTCTTCTTTTTCTTTTTTCTTAACATATGTTGCATTATTTGTCCCAGAAGTACAGATCTGCGACTCAACAGTCTTGCACAATTCACAGTGTTCACCATAGCACATACCCTCCCCAATGTCTATCACCCAGCCACCCCATCCCTCCCACCCCCCACCACTCCAGCAACACTCAGTTTGTTTCCTGAGATTAAGAATTCCTCATATCAGTGAGGTCATATGATACATGTCTTTCTCTGATTGACTTATTTCACTCAGCATAACACCCTCCAGTTCCATCCATGTCATTGCAAATGGCAAGATCTCATTCCTTTTGATCAGCCAATATCATTCTCAATGGGGAAAAGCTGAGAGCTTTTCCCCTAAGGTCAGGAACGCGGCAGGGATGTCCACTCTCACCACTGCTATTCAACATAGTATTAGAAGTCCTAGCCACAGCAATCAGACAACAAAAAGAAATCAAAGGCATCCAAATCGTCAAAGAAGAAGTCAAACTCTCACTCTTTGCAGATGATATGATACTGTATGTGGAAAACCCAAAAGACTCCACTCCAAAACTGCTAGAACTCATACAGGAATTCAGTGAAGTAGCAGGATATAAAATCAATGCACAGAAATCAGTGGCATGCCTATACACCAACAACAAGACAGAAGAGAGACAAATCAAGGAGTCGATCCCATTTACAATTGCACCCAAAACCATAAGATACCTAGGAATAAATTTAACCAAAGAGGCAAAGGATCTGTACTCAGAAAACTATAAAATACTCAGGAAAGAAATTGAAGAAGACATAAAGAAATGGAAAAACGTTCCATGCTCATGGATTGGAAGAACCAACATTGTGAAGATGTCAATGCTACCTAGAGCAATCTACACATTCAATGCAATCCCCATCAAAATACCATCCACTTTTTTCAAAGAAATGGAACAAATAATCCTAAAATTTGTATGGAACCAGAAGAGACCTCGAATAGCCAGAGGAATATTGAAAAAGAAAAGCAAAGCTGGCGGCATCACAATTCTGGACTTCCAGTTTATTACAAAGCTGTCATCATCAAGACAGTATGGTACTGGCACAAAAACAGACACATAGATCAATGGAACAGAATCGAGAGCCCAGAAATGGACCCTCAACTCTTTGGTTAACTAATCTTTGACAAAGCAGGAAAGAATGTCCAATGGATAAAAGACAGTCTCTTCAACAAATGGTGTTGGGAAAATTGGACAGCCACATGCAGAAGAATGAAACTGGACCATTTCCTTACACCACACACAAAAATAGACTCCAGATGGTTGAATGACCTAAATGTGAGACAGGAGTCCATCAACATCCTAAAGGAGAACACAGGCAGCAACCTCTTCGACCTCAGCAGCAGCAACTTCTTCCTAGAAACATCGCCAAAGGCAAGGGAAGCAAGGGCAAAAATGAACTATTGGGATTTCATCAAGATAAAAAGCTTTTGCACAGCAAAAGAAACAGTCCACAAAACCAAAAGACAACCGACAGAATGGGAGAAGATATTTGCAAATGACATATCAGATAAAGGGCTAGTATCCAAAATCTATAAAGAACTTATCAAACTCAACACCCAAAGAACAAATAATCCAATCAAGAAATGGGCAGAAGACATGAACAGACATTTTTCCAAAGAAGACATCCAAATGGCCAACAGACACATGAAAAAGTGCTCAACATCACTCGGCATGAGGGAAATCCAAATCAAAACCTCAATGAGATACCACGTCACACCAGTCAGAATGGCTAGAATTAACAAGTCAGGGAACGACAGATGTTGGTGGGGATGCGGAGAAAGGGGAACCCTCCTACACTGTTGGTGGGAATGCAAGCTGGTGCAACCCCTCTGGAAAACAGTATGGAGGTTCCTCAAACAGTTGAAAATAGAGCTACCATACGATCCAGCAATTGCACTACTGGGTATTTACCCCAAAGATACAAATGTAGGGATCCGAAGGGGTACATGCACCCTGATGTTTATAGCAGCAATGTCCACAATAGCCAAACTGTGGAAACAGCCAAGATGTCCATCAACAGATGAATGGATAAAGAAGAAGTGGTATATATACACAATGGAATATTATGCAGCCATAAAATGGAATGAGATCTTGCCATTTGCAATGACATGGATGGTACTGGAGGGTGTTATGCCGAGTGAAATAAGTCAATCAGAGAAAGACATGTATCATATGACCTCGCTGATATGAGGAATTTTTAACCTCAGGAAACAAACTGAGTGTTGCTGAGTGGTGGGGGGTGGGAGGGATGGGGTGGCTGGGTGAGAGACATTGGGTAGGGTACGTGCTATGGTGAGTGCTGTGAATTGTGCAAGACTGTTGAATCACAGATCTGTACTTCTGAAACAAATAATGCAAGATATGTTAAGAAAAAAGAAAAAGAAGAAGATAGCAGGAGGGGAAGAATGAAGGGGAGTAAGTCGGAGGGGGAGATGAACCATGAGAGACGATGGACTCCGAAAAACAAACTGAGGGTTCTAGAGGTGAGGGGGATGGGGGGATGGGTTAGCCTGGTGATGGGTATTCAAGGGGGCATGTTCTGCGTGGAGCACTGGGTGTTATGCACAAACAATGAATCATGGAACACTACATCAAAAACCAATGATGTAATATATGGTGATTAACATAACAATAAAAAAATTAAAAAAGAATATATACAATGGAATATTCCATATATACAATGGAATATTACTCAGCCATCAGAAAGGATGAATACTCAACTTTCACATCAACATGGATGGAGCTGGAGGAGATGATGCTAAGTGAAATAAGTCAAGCAGAGAAAGTCAATTATCATATAGTTTCACTTATTTGTGGAACATAAGGAAGAGCATGGAGGACATTAGGAGAAGGAAGGGAAAAATGAAGTGGGGGTGGGAATCGGAGGGAGAGTTTAACCATGAGAGACTGTGGACTCTGAGAAAGAAATAGGGTTTTAGAGGAGAGGGGGTGGGGGATGGGTTAGCCCGGTGATGGGTATTAAGGAGGGCACGTACTGTGTGGAGCACTGGGTGTTATATGAAAACAATGGATCGTGGATCACCACATCAAAAACTAATGATGTATCGTATGGTGACTAACATAACATAAAAAAAAAAAAAAGAAACGGAATTAAAAGTTAAGCACTTATTAAGTGGCAGACTCTATTAGTAATCAAAGAACTGGAAATAAAAATAGCAAGATATCCATTTTTACTCTATCAAATGTGAAAATATTTAAAAAATGGAAAAGAAAACCATCAGTGCTTGGCTGTGGGGTGATTGGCACTCCCACACACTGCTGCTAGGAGGGAGGAAATGGTAGCCCTTAATTTGGGGGCTTAATTTGTTAATTTACGAACATGCACCGGTTAATTTGGGAACATGGACCCAAAACTTTAAACAGATGCATAATTCTTTGCTACAGCAATTTCAATTTCAGAATTGGCCTTAAAACATATCTAAATATGTCTGCAAAGATTTAACTACAAACATGCTTGCCATTGCTTTGTGAATATCACAAAACAGGATAATAACTAAAATATCACAGAATAAGGTATTAGTTAATAAAAGCTTGGAAAACCCATAACCAAAATCCTTTTTGGCTATTGAGGCAATTTTTGATTTAATAACGATTGACAAAATAGAATGCTCACAGTATAATGTTAAAGTGTCAAAATATGGGTAATACACCGCAATGCTTAGAAATCCCTCATTTAAAATGAACATTACATACATGTCAAAAAGTCTGGCAGGGCATATGCAAGAATTTAATAGTATTTCTATCTGGGTGGTGGAATTATAAATACCTTTTAGTTCTTGTTTTTATCTGTATTTTCTCATTTTCTATATGGAGTACATTTCCCTTTTGTAATGAGAAATAAGATACGACATATTTTTGAAAAGAAGTGCAATTATTTTTGAAGAATTATAAAAATAAGGTCACATTGAGATGAGAGGAATCACCCTGGTGGTGTGGTTTTGGAAGTTCCCACTGTGGGGAATTTGTGGTTGGGGCAAAAAAGATGACAGCAACTCTCCCCCATATCCACGCACCACGACCCTGGCCTCAGGTAGAATGGAGAGTGTTGTCCTGGAGGCCAAGTCCTGCCAATTCTGCCAGGTACTGGCTGCTCACTCGCTCCGCGCCGCACGCCCCGTGCATACTGACATGCACAGAGAGCTTTGTTTTGCTTTCCTGGAACAACATCCTTCGAGGTGGGGGCTTCCTCCGGTTCCTCAGAGCACATTCTGCAGCAGACCTCACAGACTATTCCATCTCAGTTACCTCTGGGTTGGCAAGGGAAAAGTGCCCATCGACTCCCCACCCCCAGCCCCTCCTTTTTTTTTTTTTGAGAGAGAGAGTGAGAGTGCACATGCACAGGCATGAGTGGCGGGTGAGCAGAGGAAGAGGGAGAGAGAATTTTAAGCAGACTCCCTGCTGAGCACTGAGTCCCCTTCCGGGTTTGATCTCAGGACCCTGAGATCACGATCTGAGCTAAAATCAAGAGGCGGACACTTAACTGACTGAGCCACCCAGGGGCCCCTCAAAGTCTTTTTTTTTCAAATCCAAGTTTTTTGAGCAGAGTTTCTCAGTCTCTGCACTGGTGACATTTGCAGCCTGATAATTCTTTGCTGCATGTGTGTGTGATGGGCTGTCCTGTGCACTGGGGCATGGTTAGTACATCCCAGCCCTTTATTTGCCTGATGCCATTGGCACCCTCTGTTCAGAACTGTGATAACCAAAAACAACACCAGGCATTGTCAAATGTCCTGGGAGATAAGGCTGCTAGACAAAATAAAGTCCAGTTAAATTTTAATTAACAAATTATTTTTTAATATATGAATATCTCAAATATTGCATGGGATAACTGTGTCCCAAATATTGCCTGTGACACACTTACACTAAAAAATCATTTGTTGTTTTTCTGAAATTCAAATTTCTTTTTACTTGCTAAATCTTGAATCCCTACCTGGGAGGTAAAATCGCGCCCTAGTTCAGAACCACAGATGAAAGGCAGCAACTATTTTCAGCCCTCTTTTATAGCTGAGGAAAATGAAGCTTTTGGGGAGGGAAGTCCTCAGTTTAAGGTTTAAGTCCTTACGGAGACAAGGGTGGAGCAGAGATCTGAACCCAGTTATCCTGATTACAAATTCCCTCTTCCTTCCTGCACACAGAGCTACTTGTCTTTTCTCCAGGGAGGCTGAAAACTGAGCGACCACTGGGATCAGAACCACTGGATATGTAGCCTGTGCTCAGGATCACCAAGAATTAGGTTCTTACCATATGTTCTCTGTAACATAACAATCCCTTCAAGTTAGTTATTATTCCACACTTCACAGATGGAAAATTAAGGTTCAGAGAGTTTAAGCAATTTACCCAAGTCTATTTAGCTGGTAAGTGGTAGTGCTGCAATCCTAAAGCAGGTCTGACTTAATCCATACTCAACATTGCATCTCTGGCTGATGTCCTTTGTTTATTTATTTCTTCCCCACAATCAATTAGGTTTCACTGAAATCTTTCAGCTATATTTTCTTGTTGCATCACGGTACCAGATCTTTGATCCACCACATTTAAAAATCAGGGATAAAATGATGAACTGGTTCAGAACTCTTTTTGTTTCATTTTTAAAAAGATTTTACTTATTTATTTTGAGAGAGGGAGAGAGCGTGAGAGAGAGGGAGAGAAAGCACGAGCAGAGGGGAGGGGCAGAGGGAGAGGGAGAAGCAGACTCCCTGCTGAGCAGAGAGCCTGATGCAGAGCTTGATCCCAGGACTCCAGGATCATGACCTGAGTCAAAGACAGATGCTTAACTGACTGAGCCATCCAGGTGCCCATCAGAACTCTTTTCAAATACTATTTCAGACAAAAACCAAGCAGTGTAACTATCTGGTTTGCTTTTTGGATATGGTGCCTGCCATGTGAGAAGTCTACCAAAAGAACAGAGAGGCAGTGGTTAACCTGGACAAATCTGCAGGCTTTATCATCAGTTTCTGAGAAATTAAGAGTTGACTCCCTGTTAACATTTTTTTTAAAAGAAAATATGGCATACTTTGGCTCTTTGTACTCAATGCGGAGGTCTAAGACTTATAATGAGTTTGGTAGGAAGCCTACCTCAAAGGCTACATTCTTTATGGAACTTTCATTGACCTCTTCCTCCTCAGGTAGAACTATTGTTCCCTCAGCTGGGTTTTCCTGGCATTTTTAATATGCATTGGTGCATGTATTTACAAGTGTATGTGTATCCCCAATTATTTATTAAGCTTTCCATATTTATTATCTATGGAAAGAATGATACATATATATGCAAGATACAAAGTTAGAAATCTTATGAAAATTTAAAATGAGCTCTTTTCTCTATTTTTGTACTTCATTTCTCTTTCCCAGGTACCTATGGCAAGAACTCCCACATAAATCTTAGTGACTTGCTAAGTTAAGAGTGTCACAGAATTAATTAATTTTTGTTTTTCTTTTTTAGGTGTCCTTTGTTGGGAGTATAGTTCTTTTTAAATTTTTTTTATTTTTTAAAGATTTTATTTGTTTATTTGAGAAATAGAATGAGCGCTTGCACGCATGAGAAAGAGAGAGAAGGAGCAGGGGACGGGGCAGGCTCCCTGCCGAGCAGGGAGCCTGATGCCGGACTCGATCCCAGGACCCTAGGATCACGATCTGAGCCAAAGGCAGATGCTTAACCAACTGAGCCACCAGGCACCCCAAGAGTGTCACAGAAATTAGTCAGGAAGATCCTTAGTGCCTTGTGACTTAAAATGTGGCCCATAGATCAGGATAATTGGCATTACCTAAGACCCTGTGAAGAATGCAGAATCTCAGGATCCAACCAGACCCACTAAATCAGGATAAGCATTTTACCAAGACTTCCAGGTGATGGGCATGCATATCCAATTTCTGCGAAGTCCTGCCTTTGAGATCAGCAGCTTAAAGACGGCAGATATACAGTATATGTACTAAAGAAGCACTTCATTTTGTATACATGGCAGACACCACTCATCAATCACAATAATTTTCTCACTGAGCAGCTTTAGAAATTTCTCTGGGCAATCACTGCCAATCAATTAGTACGGAAGCCAATTTGCACCCCCCCTTCCCTGATCTAGCCCAACTCTCTCATTTTACAGATAAAGAAACGGGCTTAACGAAGCAAAGTGATCTGACAAACATTACGCTGGTCCTTCACAGCAGAGCTGTATTAAACTCCGAGTGCCCAGCCCCCTGTGCAATGTTCTCATCGCACCATGCTGGGAAGTTAGGCAGACATAGCTCAACCCGGGACTTAAAATTCTTTCTCACCATCCCCAAAAGAGCCCTAGGTTACCTGTCACTGTCCTCACAATGTGGTGTACTGGAAAGAGCCTGAGCTTTGGACCTAGAGCAAGACGGCTTAAACTGCCCCCAAACTTTGGATATCACTCAATACTTAGAAAGTTTTCTGCTAAAGGGGAAAAAAGGGAACATATTTTCCATCACAGTTGAACTCTAGTCATGGGATCCTGATTAAAAATAACCCATCCTATCGCTCCCTTACTTTACTTGAACAACGTGGGTTCCAAGTTTTCCGGGAAACTAGCTAATAGATTAATTCACCAGTGACTTGAAATGCCATTAAGCAAGCAGAAAGGGCCACTAAAAAATGGGAAGACCCCTCGGCCATCTTTCCCTGCCTATATTCCCCACTCCTTGCTACACTAACATCTTTCCAACCCCCTCTTAGCTTAAAAAAAAATTAATGGCATTCATTGTTTATAAATGCTTCTGTTGATCTTTCCTATTTCGGTTCCTGACTGCTAGTGGAAAAACTTTCCCTACTTCCCCCGCCCCTCACCCGCACTGAGCTTTAAAAATAGCAACAGGAGTTGGGTTGGCTCGGGGCTTTGTGTTTGGAGACCACAGCCTTTGCCCTCTGGGTCATTAGTCCACATCGTAATACCATGGCCACCAAAATTTCCTTCTCTTAAGTGTGTTTGGCTTCAAATGTTGAGAGAAGACATCCTCCTCAATGATCACTTTCCAATGACCATTTGGGAATTATCTGACTTGACACCCTTATCAACCCTACTGATAATCACAGCTGCTCTTTTTTCTCCCTTGTCTGGGGTCTGAGGTTTTTACAGTCCCGTTTGCTTTCTTCAGAACTGTTCTAGCTTAAGGCTTGAGAATTTGCACTTCTTCTTAGGTCTCCCCAGAATGGATTGGCCAGTCTAGGTTCTACTCCTCTCCATTCCCAAAGTGCTTGCCTAGGAATTTGGCATACTGTTAATATCAATCTTTTGTACATAAAGATGGCTTTAATAACAGTGACCAGTTTTTGAGTTTCATAGTCCACAAAGAATATTCATGTGTGTCACTCTATGTAGTTGTCAGTAAATTCTAAGAAATAGATAGGGATTGTTAATTTTCAATCCCGTTTGAAAGACACTGGGATTGAGAGAAGGTCCATCAGCTGTCCGAGGTCACTTGATCTGCTAAGTGCAGAGTCAGAATGCCATACCCACCTGACTCCTCTGCACC
The DNA here is from genome assembly GCF_003265705.2 of Callorhinus ursinus. Classification (NCBI taxonomy): domain Eukaryota; kingdom Metazoa; phylum Chordata; class Mammalia; order Carnivora; family Otariidae; genus Callorhinus; species Callorhinus ursinus. The sequence continues at coordinate 142,983,831 of NW_027397063.1, forward strand.
ATTCCTCCTCTCTCTTGCTCTCTCCCGCAGGTCTGCCTTTTGAGTCTGTTTGCAAAGATGCACTTACAGATGTTCACTTGTACCACTGATGATGACTGGCAGGGGTACTGAACAAAGTACCACTTTCTACAAATCTGATGGGACGAAACCCCATTGCTTCTTTGCTTTTATTGGCTCCTGGAGGTTTTAGAATAAGTGTCAAGTCAGAGAAGCGTGAGTGTAATTCTTTAGGCAATGAGATTAAGAAGCATTCCTGAGAAAAGCAGTAATTCGATGTCAGTTTGTTTTTCAGATGAGGTTTGGTGTAAAGGAGATGAGGAGGTAGAGATGGAGAGAAAGAACATGACTGGGGTAGTTCTTGAAATAGTTCATGTAAGATGTGCTGGATGAAGCCTGGGCTGGGGTGGGAGCAGTGGGGGAGAGAAGAGGGGCCTGACCTGACCACAGAGAAGTCAGAGTGCGTGCATGGTTTCTGGATGAAGGGGCCAGGGAAGAGTCAAAGATGGCCTGGAGGTTCTGGCCAGGAGCTGAGAGCATGCAGGTGCCACCTCCCCCAACAGGAGAGGTCCTCAGTGATGTGACAGCTTTTATGAGGAAAGGAGCTGCTCTGTGCCACTGTGGACATATTTAAGCATGTCAGCATTGCCAAGGCATCTGGGCAGCCAAGTTCTGGCTGCTGAAGTGAGAGGAAACAGGGAGAAGCAAGGAAAGTTACTATAAGTGGACACTACTGTTTTTGGGTACTGTCTCATTTAATCTTTATACCAAATCTACCAGATCGGCATTTTTTATTTCTATTTTTAAAATAAGAAAATGGATGCCCAGAAAATGTTCCTTGAAATGTCCTTTTCAAACAGGGATAGCAGGCTGATCTCATGCAAAGTGATATAGGCCTTCTGGATCAAACTGAGTCAGGCTGGTTCACTGTCCTTCCTCAGTTTTAATAAGTCATTCTGGTTACTTCTCTTTATGGCCTTAGCACAGGGTAAAGGTGGTGCCTGGATATCGTGGGCAGGCTGAAGTGATATGAATTCTTTAGACAATATTCTTGCTGTGGCAACGGAATCACGCATTTCCCTAACTGAAGGTATGAGTGCATGCGTGGTGTGTACATGTGTGCACTCCCACATTTCATTTGTTTGTTGTTATGTTGTTGGGGTGTGGAGGAAAGGGTCATGAGAGGCTTTTGGATTTTCTTTCCAGGTAAGCTTGGCAAGTGACAGAACAGTCTATGCTTTGGTTTTTCTCCTTCAGCAGCCAGGTGGTGTTTGATAAGCTACTAAGAAAATGCTTTAGTAGTATTTAGCCATGTAGGTCTCCCCACCTTGCCCACGCCCCCACCTCATCTGCAGTCCTGAATAACTGGGTCACAATGCATAGGTGTCTCCCATACACACACACACACCACACCCTGCTTGATGCTTTGAGCCCCAGACACACACAAGGAGCTGCCCTATATTTTACTACCAGCCTAGTTCTGTCATCTCATGATACAGTATCCACTGTGGCTGACAACCAATGGGACCATTCTAAAGTAGGTCAGTGGAACATTCTGAATTTAAGGCAGCTGAATGGAAGTTCGGGCTACACATTTTCCAACAGGTCTGCATCTCCCGTGTTCACCTGAAGATGGCCTGTTCCCACGGTTCCCCAGCCTCCAAACACAGAATTAACAATGTGTCCAAAGGCAGGCGGCCTCTCTACATTTGTTTGTCATGGCTTGGTCTGAACCTCAAGCAGGAAGGCATGAATCAGCAGCATCATAGTTAGGAAAAGGTTCTGTGGCTTCAACTTTAGAAAACTCTCAAAGCATATCCAGGATTCACAGCAGTGTCCACTTTCTGACTGCTCAAACTCTGCCTTCGATGATTCCTCCTTCTTTCCTTCTGCCCTGGACACCTTTTTTATTTCTTGGTGGATGGGTCAAGGAGAAAATGTATGAAGCACAGTGGGCCTTGGGAGAACATGGAAACACACATATTCAGAATATATTTGCTATGATATTACTATATCTAGCTGGCGATCCATAGGGAAGGGCTAAAAATTGAACAAAAGATCACCTGAAATTATCACTCTCCCCACTCTAGTGGGTTATTTATGCAGGGAAAATACTGTCCTGTGTTGCCCTTTCTTTCTGCTAAATTATGATCTTAAAAGGCTCCTAAAAGACAAATCTCTTCTTTGGGGCACAAAAAAACATTATTCTTCTGGGAGATCATTGCTATGCTGTGATTCAAGAAATCACCAAACAGTCTGCAGGCATCACGATCTATAATTTAAGAGGGACAGTCTCTGTCCTTTGGCTGACTTTCCCCCCAAATTGTAACATGTAAGACTCTGGCCCATTAAGAGTAAAATAAGCACTTCACAGGAATAAAATCTCACATTTTCTTTGTAACACTGATTAAACAGTGGCAGTGTCTGGCAACTTGAGAAATTTTTATTTTCTGGAGACCTTTATGCATATAAAGATTCTTCCTTCACCACTTGGTCCCTTTCTTATTCTTCCTAGTCATGAGATGTTTAAGGACGGGATAAAGGAGGGAGGCAGTGTCCATGTTTTCCTAATACCAGCCTATGTGTACATCATGAAAAACAGATTTAGGAACATCTGCCTAAGTATGACCAACCTCATACTCATGTCTAGACAAATTAGACTCTGATAGTTCCTCTGGCTTCCTGACTTCCCCAAAATGGTCCCCAAATGGGGTTCAAATATTCTCCCAACAGTGATCTGGCTTCAGGACATGCCAGTGGGTCCCCTGGATGGGGGTCGGGGGAAGGCCCCTAGAAGGATAGTGACAGCATCGCGAGGCCTGTTAAACCCACCCTGTCCACCAAACACCACAGTTTGTCACCGAAGGAGGCCCAGTGCACCTTCAGCTGAAAGTGGGAAGGGCTCCTTCTCAATTCCTCCAGTTTCTGGATAATGTCTATCCCCTTTCCTTTGCTACCTCCCAGGCTCCTCACTTGAATTCATGAAGATGTGAGATGTCAACACTGCGCCTGGCACACAGCTGGTGCTCAATGTCTAAAGGATACATGGTTATTGGGATTACCTGCAGTTCTACCTTCTTACTTCTGAATATTTTGCCTTGTGTATAACAAAAATGATCCTAGCCATAATTCTGATACTATTATTTCTGATTGGTTGAGGACTCATTTATCTATTCATTCACTTATTTAATAAATTTGAACTGAGCAACCCCTACAGCTTGGTGCTGAGGATGCTGCAGAGAACGCATGCACCACAGTGTTCACCCTCTGTAAGTTATGCTGTCACACTTGCCCTTCGTCAATGAACATGACTGCATTCCATAACCTGCCCCCTTTCCACAATGCCTTAGGGAAAGACATATTTTGGAGGATTATACTATATTAAACAAAAGACAATTAAAAACAGCATTTGCTTTGGGTTGACAACAAAATACAAGAAATCCTAATATTACGATAAAGGAGTCAAGAGAAGAAATAAAACAAAACAACAAAACAAAACCCTGGAAGAATAGTGTAGGGAATATAGGGAAGCAAGAAATAAAATTTCACCATCTAGTAGAGGTGGTACCGGGCAGAATTGCCACTCCCGATGATCTAATTACTGTCATAAAGCAGCAATTCCCAGATTTTTGGACTTCCCAGACTGAGAGGAAAGGGGAGGGTGTACCACTAGCTTCAGTGGAAGCAGAGTGGGCAGCGAGACAGAGCTATAGGACACGGCTGAGGGACATTTCATAGAAACTGCAAGAAGCGCTGAGTTGCTCACCAATCTGCCCCAATCTGCAAGAGATTCATTAGCCAAGCAAGTGGGGCCCCTGGCAATTCACTCCCATATGCTTTTGGTAGTGAAAATATACACTGAACAACCAAGAAACAAACAAGAGCTGAAGAATAGAGATGTTATGTAACAATGGAACAGGGGGTAAATACTGAAATCAGTTAAAACTAGAAATGTCTAAATAGATGTATAAATCTTATTATAAAATGTATATCTAAATTAATATTTATTCTCAAAGGTCTGACTTGTAAAACATTGGAATAACAATAAAAGTCTGAATTAACAAGAGTGGCATACTTGAGTCAGGGTTAAAAGCTTGGTAAGTTATGGGGCGCCTGGGTGGCACAGTCGGTTAGGTGTCCAACTCTTGGTTTCAGCTCAGGTAGTGATCTCGGGGTTGTGAGCTCAAGCCCCATGTTGGGCTCCATGCTCAGCATGTAGTCTGCTCGGGTTTCTCTCTCCCTCTCCGTCTGCTCCTTCCCCTCATGCTCACTCTCTCTCTCACTAAAATAAATAAATAAATCTTTAAAAAAAGGTTTGGTAAGTTATCTGGAATAATAGAGAAATCAAAATGCCAGATTTATTTTTACTTTTTAATAACTTGACAAATGTAGAATAAAGAGTGTTTACTCAAAAGTAATCAGTAGGAGAAGAGTATATTATATATCTTCCTAAACACAGGAGGTTATAAAAGGAAAGAACACACAAATCACACATGACTAACACACACACACACATACACACATGAAATGGAAGGACAGAAAACACGAAATAGAAACTACATAGTAATAGTTTCTCGTTTCCCTTCCTTTAAGAAGGAAAGGCAAATATTTCACTCATAACAATGAATGCGAATCCATAAATCTCTTTTATTTTAGAATAAAAATTCAGGTTGGGGAATAAAGGAAATCTAAAATCCAATTATGTTTATTCGCAAAAGCAGCATTTAGATAACATGACCAAAAACGTTTAAAGTCAAAAGTAGATAAAGGCAAATATAAAACAAAAACCAAACTAAGGTGGAAGTATGACTATAACAGTGGGAGTTCAGGACACTAGTATTAGACAGAATGGGATGGCACTCTATTTGTATCTGGATAGAATTCGAAATGAAGAAGATATCCCTGTTATGACCCTTTGTGCACTGAGTAACGCTGTGTTAAAATATGCGACACGAAGGGGAAATGAAGAGGAAGATCACAGAGGAGGAAATAGGGCTTCTGTGTCAAGCTTCCTTTTAGGCAGGCTGGAGCCTTAATATACCTGGAAATAACTTTCAGGGGGATTAGGAATTTTCCATGTTCTTCCCCTATTTTTTTAAGAGATTTTATTTATTTATTTGAGAGAAAGAGAGCATGAGTAGGGGGAGGGATAGAGGGAGGGGGAGGGAGAAGCAGACTCCCTGCGGAGCAGGGAGTCTGACATGGGGCTCAATCCAAGGATCCTGGGATCATGACCTGAGCCAGAGGCGGATGCTTAACCAACTGAGCCACCCAAGCGTCCCTCCCATTTTGTTTTTAGTTGGCTTCTATCTCTGTTGGTTGGTATTTGAGGGCAGACTGGTCTTTTTCCCACCCACAAACTACCATTTTCTAAATACTCAGCGTGTGCAGGGTGTGTGCTAGCTGCCATGGGAATGGGCACATAAATGAGACCTGGTCATGTCTTCAAGTTGCTTACCAACGTCTAGTCTGTTTGAGGAATGATACGCAAGTTCAGAGATACAGTGGTCACCAAAGAACTCGAGGAAGCACTGTAGCTGGGTCTGGATAGATTTGGGACCAGAATTGATGGAGAGAAGCAGGAAAGAAGGGCATTTAGATGTTCCAGAAGGAATGGCAAAATGTCAGCACACTGAAAATGGGCTCCAAAAACACTTATTAGGACCTTCCCCAGGGGGTAGGATGTCTGAGGGAGGGTGGTGAGAAATATGGTGACATCCTCTCCACCTACCTCCTCTTGCCGTATCTTCTCTCTGGTCAAGGATCTTTACATTTTAAAAAGGTGATGATGTGCAGGCCCCATGTGATGCTCCAGGGCTCAACACTAGCCCTTAGACCTTAGTTGCTTCTACTTCTGTGTGAAACTCCAAAAAACCTCCTTTCCTGGAGCCCACCAGCATCCATTTCTGCTCAGTCTTTGCTGGAAGGAATGTGGATTACTTTCTCATGTAAGGAATTTCCAGTGAGAGATTTCATAAAATCCTTAGCATCTGGCGGCAGGCATCACATTTTAGGAAGCTGACAGAAGACGCTAGCTTAAAAGTATTTTGTGCCCCTTTCCTTGAAAGGCACTGGGGTGCGATGTTCTCTGAGAACACTGGACCTGAATTGAAGTCTTAATAACTCTTTAATGAATTTGCCTTTGTAAGCATTGAAAAGGCTCTCTGAATTATGTACACTAAAGAGGTACAACCCCAAAACTGTTAAACAACAGCCAAGTGGAATTAAGGAAAAGTAGATGTTGAGAGAGAGAACTCTGTAGTTATAATCCATTTGATCCACTGTCTGTTCTCCACTGATAACACTCGGTAGTTTTCAGAATAGCGGGACTTCAAAATGCTAATATGTGCTGTCAATATCCAAAGGGAATACGGTGTACAGCATTTTCCAAACATATACTTTATTGTGGAAAATCCCCCACTCCCCAAGTCTGTAGAGCTTCTGGAATTATTTTTAGATGCTCTCCCTTTTAAAGTCTTCCATCATTGGGCACTTGGGACCCTGGGTGAGTTTAAACCCTCTTCCAGATGAGATCTGTTTAGCTGTTTGAGGACACTGACCACGTTCCCCAAAGTCTTCTCCATGCCAAACATCGCCACGTCCTGCAAACATTCCTCCTCTGGTAGGGTCACAATCTCCTTACCCCGCCTGTGCGCTAGTTTTATTGACTTTCTGTTACTAGAGTCAACAGGATTCTCTCACGCAGGTCAGCTGAGCAAAGAATACAAAGAATTACCTCTTTGGAACTGGGCATTATACTACCATTCTATCCTCTACAGAAAAGTAGCAGTTAAGTTAGTGCTACTTTGAAGCAGTTAAGACACCAGAGGTGAACAATCCTCTCTGACAAAGCACTGAGGTCTGGGTACTGCATTTCAACATGGATACATACCATGACCCAAAGGAAAGGATCTATTTGAAACTTAAGAAAAAGGTTCTAGAGAGTATTTGTATTTTCTTATCTATTAGCTGTACAGCTTCTAAAACAATTGTCTGGCTAAGTGATTGATGGCACCTCAGAGTTTTAGTTCTATTCTGAGAATACACAGATTTGACATTTGCTTTTCAATATTCCCCTTGATTTCTGTTTGGCCTTTCCCATCAAGAGACAACTTCATTGGTGAGCAAACACTGCCTTTTTAGTTTTATGTACATATGTATGTGTGTGTGTATGATTTTTTTTTTCTATTCAAGGTTTGGTTAAGGTTTTATGGCTTTTCTGAGCAATCAGATGAGGTCAAAAAACAGTTAAACTAATGGTCAAACAAGAGCATAGCAGAAAGGTCCTGGACTCAGTGTAATGTAATATTTCCTCATCTTATAATGTTACCATATTACCATTCATTATGATAGTAACACAATGTTATTGGTACAACACTGCCAAGGTCCCTCTGCATTTTATATTCATTCATAATGGAGGATGTTTTTATATCACATCTACGTTTACAGATGTCATGATGCTGCTGGTGCCTTGTCCAGATCTGGTTTATCATGCTGATGTTGTGACTTTGGGCTGCTAATGGCTCACAGGTGCTCTTTGCTCAGAGAATAAACCGTTCTAAAGACTGAATGACAGGAGATACAGGCCGGCCCCCTCATCTCAAGGTGGGACTACTAGGTAATAGCAATCTGTGTCCCAGAGCTCCCCACGGGTGGTATCAGTTTGAAGCCAACTCCAACTGAGGGCACATCCTTGCTTGGCTCCTTCCCCTGCCTCTTCTGCTGAGAGCAGCAGAATCTGAATCCTTTCCTGAGGGCACGCCCCACAATAAACCACTTTCACAAGGATCTCTATCTCAAGCTCTGTTTTAGGGATGCGGACCTAAAACAAAGTCATTATTACTTCCCTCTGTGGTTGCCACTTGGAGAGTTTGAAAGCAAATGATTCTTCATGCAGTGACTCTGTAAGCAACTTGAAACTGTAAGCAATGAAATCCAGCTGTTTTGCTAAATATTTGTTTAGAAAATATGAGCCCATTTAATATGCTGTCTTCTAAGTGGATGCTAACTAAGAACATGTAGTTAATTTAAAAATCGTTATGGAAACAATGTATCTGACAGTAAGTGGAATGGAGTCCTTTGGAAAAACCTCCTTAATTGATGGAGTAGACTCAGACATTGAGTCAGTTATGTTAATAGTCCATGTTGGCTTGTTCAAGTCTCTGAAATTTCAAGGAGAGGCAGATTACCACAAGCAAATTCAATGCGCTCCTGAAATGAGGGTGCCATAGATGAAATACGTTTAAGTTGATGTACAATGAAAAGGAGTCCCCACCCATAACAGTCCACATCGCCAAGGCTTAAGGATTGGAAGAGTGGATCTGCTTGCTGGATAAAGGATGCCCATCAAGCCAGGAGGATTCTCCTAGCCTAAGACTGGTTCTTCAGTCCTCTTGACTCAAAGGCTGGGAATTTCAACACTGGGGCTGAGGTACACCTGTCTATTTGTCTCTCCGTGTCTCTCTCTATGCAAGCTATGGCTTGCATAGCTAAGTTTTCTGGAAAGGGACAGTCTGAGGAGGTTATCATAAGGGGTAGCCATATCCTGGAGGCAAGATTAGACTTGCAGAAGAGCCTGCCACAGTGCCTGCTCAACCCAAGGGTCTGGGGGCCACACTGGTGGGGGAGGTGCAAATCCAAAGGCAAGGGCGAAGCTGGCAACAGGGAATGAGTTATAGAGCGAAAGAGCTGGGGAAATTAGAAACTTAGAGCCAGGGAATGAGACTGGGGTCCTGGTCTACTTTTCTTGGTCACTTTCTTGTGGCAAATGTGTAGCCTTTCCAGCTTTAGGGCCCAGGCAGTCAGGCGAGGAACAAATGTGAGGCTCTGTCAACCCAACTCTGTGTGTCCATTCCAACTCAGAAATCCTAGACAGTGAGAACGCCAGATTCCTTTTATTTTTAAACAAACATCCATCATCTAGGAACCTTACACATGACTTTTGACTTTTCTTGGCCATCATTGTATAACCTTTGGTTCTCAGTTGAAAGGAAAACAAAAACTGCTCACATATATTTTCTAAAATGTCACTCTTAGGGGATAGCAGCAGGTGGTATTTCCCTAGAACTTGGGATATGAAGAGCTGGCGCTTGAAGGAAGGGAATCTGCAGGTAATACCTGTGGAGACAGGAGGCTAAGTTTGAAGAGCAAGGAAAGGGAAGGAGGGCATATCAACTGTGCTCTGGGATTACTGACAAGCGTGACCCCTGCCTCCTTTCGGGAAGTTAGGACATTTGCCAGTCTCTGCTTCACACATTGCTTGCTCTCTTCACTCCTTTCTGTCCCCTTTCCTCCCACCTCACACAGAACTCTTCACTAAGTCTCTTCCTCTTTCCTAGAAGGAGCCTGCTTGCTTTCCTTCACTTTCATCTTTGAAAAGAGCAGAGTGCCTGGCTGACTTTTTTTTCCCCCTTCTGTCTTTTTAAAGATAAAATGGCAGCTAGGATATAAATTTAATTCTAATAAGGGGGAAGATAGAGTAAGGTTCTCTTTAGCACAGGGTGCATCTTTTTTGTGATTTTCAAAATGGAGTCCTTCGAAATTGCGGCTGGTACTTGAGAAGTTTCTAAGCCCCCCGCCCCCCCAGGATAATGATTGTGACATTCCTCAGAGGCAAACTCATTTCTGTTACTCATTTTAAAAACACACGTTCCTTTGTCTTTTCACACTCGTCACAGTGAGATTTAAAATAGAGACACATCATCACCTATTTAAGGGTTATGAATAGCACTGCCTTGAAAAGGCCTGGTGGGAATTTATAGGGAATTGAAAGTGACGCAGCAGACTTGGAAGACAGCTAGGCAGACAGGAAAATGAGCTTGGCGGCCAAGCTGCCTCCATATCCCGAGCACAGGACATGAGACCCTCTTCCCACCATGCTCGCAGTCAGATTCGAGGCATCACTTCCAGATGGAGAAGTGGAGTGGAAGGGTGGGACAGACCCAAGACTTGGTGCCATCTACCCAACAAAAAAGTTTCAATGATCCAGAGATCACCCTCAGTACTGCAGTAGGTTGGATGATTGACCCCAACTTCACCCCTCCCCATACCCGTGTCTTTTGTCCGGTGGCTCTGCAGTCCCTGCTACTGGAGGTGTAGTTCTCCACCCCTTGTCATGGGCTGGGCCCACCCACACTCTGGAGGAATGCATGCCACCTCCTATCTGAGGCCTTAAAAGCTCGGTATGCTTCCCCTTGTCCTTGCCGTGGGAAGAGCACACCCCGGCTAACCCACTTGTCCAAGGAAAGGGTAAGAGATGAGCAATAGAACATGTGATAGCAGCCCAACCCCAGCTGATCCAAGGAAGCCTGACTAAGAGTCGAAGAAAGCTACTCTAAGTACTGGGGATCGAGAGCACTCGCTACCCAGCAATACTATGGAATCACTGAGTGACACAAACACTGATCCGAAATGGGGCTTGGTCACAGGAAGAGCGTGAATGACCGTGACTAGAAAGTGAGTGTGAATAGAATACGGTTTTCCAAAGATGAGGACAGTCCTTGTGTTTATGGTCACTAGATGGGCAGACGTTGCTTCCCCGTTTGAACATCCCACCCCTTAACTGGGTCTTGGCCAAGGGTGAAGGGAACGACAGGATCCCACCTTCCTGGCCATACTGGAAACCACTGATACATCCCAGTTCAGTGATGACAGACGTTGGCTTCTTTCGGAAGCACAAACATCTCAAAGACTATCAGATAATTAAGGAAGAAAAGACCTTCAGATGACCTCTGCCTGACACAAGTTAAACCACGCACTACTCACAAGGAAAGCCATTCATTCAGTCAAGTGCATGGCTTAAGTGGTTATATTCTCACTGAAATTTGCCTTTTAACTTTATCCCTTGTTCCCAACCCTCCCCTCTAAAGCCACATTGCATGAGTTTCTTAACTCTTCCAACATGGTACTTTCAAACACAACTGCACATCCTAAATCTTTTCCACGCCAAACTCCCAGAGATTCCTCATTCTTTTATTTTGACACCCCACTCACCATTCTAATCACTCTCTTCCAGACACCTACCTGCTTCTTCATGTCCCTCATAAAATATGAAATGCAGAATTATAGACAATCTTTGACATGTACCTAAAACACTGCCATGTACATGAGGGACTAATTACTTCTTGTTACCTGGATGTTATTTTTTCCCCATTATTTATGCCTATTAAGTTTAATTTCTTTTTCTGTAAAACTAATTCGGTTTATCCTCTGAATATATTTCTGTGCTTCAGGAGAGTAATGACTATTTTCTCCTCTAATAATGATGGTGATAATACCAACTCCAATGGGCTCCCTTTACTGAGAGCCTACTCATGCCTGGTACCTCCCCTCTGCCAGTTCACTAATCCATTCAAAACCCCTGAGGGTGGTATTATCATCTCCATATAAAATGAGGACACAGGCTCAGAGAAGGTGAGTCACTGGCACTCAGTCACACAGGTTCAAGTCCAGCCTGATTCCATGCACATGGTCTTTCTACTATCCTCACCCCCTTACATTGTTTTATCTGGAAAGGGAAAGGCTAATTATGTCATGGGAGTAGCCACGAGCAAAACATGGGTCAGCATTGTCCCCACTCTGTGCACTGAACAGAAAGGTGCCTCTTTGCCCACTCCGAATGAAATGCCTCTCACCATGTGACATGACACAGCCATCAACTGTGTGAAAGCCATCAGAGTGCCACAATCACATGATTGGCCTCAAAGACAGGATGGAAAGGAATCAACAGAGGCCAGTCCTGTGATCTTCAACCAGAGTTTTCTTCTATTGTCGTGGTGGACACTGTCAATGCTCTGCCCAGATACCCCTACTGCGTGTGCACAGGCGGAGGGATGGCCCCCTAAAGGTGTCCACCTCTTAATCCCCGGAACCAAAGAACATGTTATGTTACAAAGCAAGGGAAAATTGAGATTGCAGAAGGGAGTAAGGTTGCTAATCAGGTGGCCTTGAGATGGAAAGATTATCCAGGTGGGTGCAAGAGGGAGAGTCAGGACCAGGGAGAGGGCGGTGTGAGAAAGATGCAACCTGCCATTATAACTTTGAACACAGAAGGGGCCACAAGCCAAGGTGGGGGCCGTCTGTAGAAGCTGGAGAAGGCAAGAACGTATATTCTCCCTTAGAGCCTCCAGGAAGGAATGGAGCTCCTGATGCCCTGATTTTAGCCCAGTGAGACCCAATGTGGACTTTCAATGTCCAGAACTATAAGATAATGAATCTGCGTTGTTTTAACCCACCAAGTTTGTGATACTCAGTCACAGTAGCAAAAAGCCACTAATACACCGGAGGTGTGTGTACTGGCTGCTAATGACTCACAGCTACCCCTTTCTCCAGAAAATTGCCTTCAACAGAACATGAGCCACTTGGCCCAGGGGGTTCTGAAAGGGCCTCCGTCGTGGGAGGAGGAGGGAGGCCCACAGAGAGTAGGCTACGAAAGGCTGGCCTCAAGGAAGGACCAGCTGTGCGACCCATGCGCCAGTGTTCCTCCAGAGCTGGCTGAAGTGAGACTCCCACTGAGACCACTTTCGTATTCAGCAACTTCCCTGCCCCAATCCGCTTCCTCCCTCTCCCTTCTCCTGAGAGCGCCCCCTCAACCTATCACATGCACCCAACTCCCTGCTCAGGCTCTGCTTCTAGGGAATCTGGCCTGAGACAACAGTCAGCCTCAGAAGAGATGCCAGGCTATAGGAAGCTGGTCCTGGAGGGGAAATGGTGGGGCTGGATGGTGTGTGTCAGGTATGTGTCAGGGTAGAGGAGCTGGAAGATGAGACTAGAGGGCATACTGGCTTTTCCCCGGGGCCTTGCTGGGCCCTGGGCCTGACTTGATCTTAAAAGTGTCCTTCCCTGAAGCATTCATGCCAAACCGGACGCTGTGGCATGCGGGCTGTAAGTGGGAGCCACAAGGTGGGGAAGGTCTCAGGGTGCTTCCAGGCGCTCCAGTAATTCGATGGGCTACACTTCTGGAGGGTCAGCGCCATCTCGGGAATACAGCCCACATCTGGATCTGGATCAGCCCTGCATTTTTCATTTTTCAACCTTATTTCCAGTCGTGATGCCTTTTAACTTCTCCTAACTTGGGGGGGGGGTTACATCCTCACGCCCCCTGAGAGCAGACACAGGCCTGTGTTTTGTGGCCACTGGTCAATTACCAGGATTTACTGCTGCTCTTGAAACAACTGGTTTAAACTCACTCTGAATCCCACCCAAATTGTTTTTATGATTTCCTCTGTCTGTTTGGTCACTGGGTTCCTGACACAGGAGAGGCAGAAGAGTATGAACTGTGGACTTTCTGTGCGGGTGGCTCTGAATGGCCTACTTTTTCCTTGTAGCTGGGACATTTTATGGATCATTTTCATCATCTGGGCACAACCCCTAAGACTCTCAGCCTGCCCCCATTTCTCTGAGGTACCGTGAGTGAGTCCGTGCCGGGTTCAGACTTGTAATGGTGGCTCAATCACCTTTCCTGCCCAGTTCAGTGCCTCCCCCAGAATCGTCCCTCCCACGCCTGTCTGTCCGGGTCATTCCCCTACAGTTCACCCAGCCACAGATGCCCTCTGCAGGCTACCGCAGACGGACAGTGCCATGCACCCTGTAGTGGATGCTGTGATGTGTCACTCAGGTCCCCCCACGGTACCGAAGCATTCTATGCCCACCTGCCCAGCATCTTGGTTGCCTCCCACTGATTCCCCCTCTGCCTACTGCCCTTGGCTGAAAAGAGCTGCTATGTCCAGGATTAGGCCCTCTCCCGAGGGGCTGCCTATACACAGTGAGAGGTGATGCGGGGGTACAAAGTCCCAGACCTCTAGCCTCAATGCAGATGACTGTCCAGAGCTCCTTGGGGATTAGCTGAAGGTGCAACTGTATCACCATCCAACTTCTCCCTCTGCCCAGTCCTGCTTTCCCTTCCCTGTGCACAGCTATTGTTCTCCAGAACATTCCTGAACAACCTGCCCTCATGTACATCTCTGAGGCTCAGAATCTGTCCTGGAGCCTGGACTTGGGCTACACCACTCTCACTTGCCCTTCCCGGGGGCGCGGGGAACTGGAGGTAGGGGTGGGGGAGGCCTTACCCACGATCATATGGTTGCAGACATCACAGAAAGTGGGCTTCTTGAAGATATGCTCCTGAAAGGCGTGGGCCTTGATGCCAGCCCCTGGGTGCAGGCCGGTCCTGGTGGGTGTGGATGTCAGGCTTCCAGAGGCGGGGAGTGGGCTGGAGCTGGGGCTGACCTCAGCCAGCATGTCCGCCTGCAGCTTCACGTCGCTGTTGGTTCTCTGGAAGAAGTTGTCAGCGCTTTTGCTCCGTAAACTTTTGGTCTTGAAAGAAAGTGATCGTTTTAGTTTCTGGAGCTGCAATGCAATGACAGAACACTCTCTTACGATCAATCATGCAGACTCACGCTGGGGGGGTTGAGGTCTGCTCCAGGCACTGCACTGTTCCAGCTGACACCCTCTGCCCCTCCTTGGGCACAAAATGTGTCCCTGTGTGGGTGGGCAAGGTCAGTGCCTAAAGGGTATGTGGCAGTCCCTTCTCCATCCCGTGCTGAGCCAGACTGCTCAGAGAGGCCCCAAGGTGCCTTTGCTTCTGCCCCTGCTCCTCCTCCCCGCCTCCTTGAGGTCCTACCAATGTGCTGTCAAAGTGTCCCATGACATTGAACTTTTGACACCATTTGCCTTTTGAATTGGAATCATTGGAAATATTAAGTGTATGATCTTCTGGGCTCAATGGCTGTGTCTGCCATGCCAGAGCCTCTGCCAGTCTTTCTCTCTGATGGTCACTTAGCAGCTACTTGTCTCTCTACATGGCAAAGCAGAAGAGGCCACTGTCTGCCTCGAATCCATCTGGGTGAACTATCCACAGAACAGGAACCAGAAACTCTCAAACCTACTTGGGTCTGAAGCATATGGATGAGTAATGTGTGCGTGTGTGTGTGTGTGTATGTGTGTGTGCACACGCGAATGTGTACGTGCTTGCAGAGGACACGGCGTGAGATTACTTGTTTGACTTTCTCTGCTCTTCTCCCTGCCTTGCTGCTTGTTTTTGGCCGTGGCAAACTGGATCATTTCTCATTTGCCTTGGAACTTATGAAGAATTAAAACCTGGGTTTGGAGAACTAATTACTGAAAGGTCTGGGTTTGGTCCAGGCTGCACCACCAATCCAGCCTTCCTTACTGGAGCTAGCAGGATCTTTTGGAAATACAGATGTGAGCATGTGAGCCTGATGTTTAAATCCTTCACAAGGTTTCCTTTGTTCTTAAATCTAAAGAAAAGTTCCTTGTCATGGGCTCCAGGTACTGGCAGCTTCTGCGTCCCCATGACAGCTTGTAGCAACATGTACCTTGCTCTGTCCACGCCAGCTACAGTGGCTCTTTGAAAGTCTGTGGTATTTACTATGCTTTCTCATTGCCACTCCTTTTGTGCATACTTCTCCCTTTGCCCAGATAAAGGAATAAAGCACTTAGTAGCTGCATGACCTGCAACAGGTCACTTTACCTTCAAGGTAGTTTCCTTTTGTCATTGACTACCCATGGGGACTCTGCCTGTTGTCTGGAATGTCTTTGACCCAAAGCTGCAGACAAAAAGGAGCTAAGCACATGAGTCTAATAAAGGCCCCCATCAAATGTAGTCAAATACCTCTCCAGGACACATAAGATGAGCTCTGCATCAACCCTCCAACCTCTTCCTCAGAAGACCAGGAAGATGTGGTCTTTTGTGCTTGGGGTAGACTGCAAAAATGCTATAACTTTCCTCCATTACCCTTCCCCATTCACCTCTGCAATGTAACTTTGCAGCCCCACTCATCAAAGGTAGCATGTTTCCACACTCCTTGGATCTTGTTGGTTTGGGGAACTTGACCAATAAAAGGTGGCAGAAGCAATTTTAAGCCAGTTCCAAGCCCAGAACTCAAGATGCCTTGCATGCTTTGTCCTCCCTCTTGGAAACCTGCCAAACTGCCTTATGAACCAACCCAATGTAGCCTGAAGGATGATGAGAGACACAGTCCAGTCACCTCCCATCACATGAGTAAGACCACCGAAGCAGAGCTACCCTGTTTCCCTGCAGGGAATATAAGGGTCTAGAAGAAACCAGAAGAACTGTCGAGCTGAGTCCCATCCAAATCGTAAGCCCACAGAACCATCAACTAAAGAGATGACTGGTGTTTGAAACCATTAAGTTGGGTATCTATTGTGTGTACACAGCAATACATTGCTTCTCCCCACCTTCCTGCCATGTGCTGGATTTTACTTCTTTCCCCATGTGAGGTTGGCTGTGGCTGTGTGAAGCCAGCTCCCCACTTCAGGGAGCCATCTGGGGAGGAGGCCTTGTTAGGGCCCTCCTCTAGAGGAGCTCCACTTATCCAGCGATGAGGCATCATTAGCCAGAGACCAGCAACACCCTGTATTTAAAGGTCAGAAATGGTGGGTTGGCCAAGAACACTGTCTCTTTCCCTTTGCCCTATGGCCCAAACCCACCAGAGGCACTGTAGCCACCAAAGAAGGAAGAGAAGGAGGTGCTGGTGAGTTATTCTGGCGTTGTTCATTACTGTACCATAACCTAGCCTATCCTGACTGATATAGGGGAGCAGGGTCATGCGTCCTTGGGAGCCCTGCATTTATTGTGAAGAGGACTCTCCATTTCCAGCAAAGCTAAGTGACAGCGGGAACAAGACAGCACTCATTGAGACAGAGCCACACCAGGGTAAGGGCCAGAAAGCCATAAAGGAGAACAGACCTTCCTCACTTCCCATCCTTCCAGTTATTGGCTGGGCTGGTGCTGGAGGAAGGGGGGTTTAAATAGATAAGACTAGAGTTTTATTGTGGACAGATTTTAATAAAGTGACCAGGAAGTTAAGGAATCTGCTAAGATTTTGTTGTGGGCTTGGCAACACAGGGCGAGGGTGGTTTATTAGAGCAAATATCATCATATAGAAAAATAAAATCCTGTCATGGAGTTGAGATGGTTCAATAAATTGGCTACTCTCGTCTCAGAAGCAGAACAGAAGCACCTATCCTAATTATAATAATAGTAGGTGCATCCCCAGGTGACCCTTCTTCATTTTCCCAACCATCCAGTGAAGACACTGTTGTTTTACTCCTGGAGAAATGGTTGAGGGAGGTTAAGGGACTTGCCCAAGGTCACACAGCTCATGTGAGTCAAGCCCAGGGTTCAGAATTAAATTTACCTTCCTTTAAGCCTCCATTCTTCACACTGGCAGTGATGGACAGGTGATGCAGAGGGAATGGAGGAGAGCTTACTCTTCACCCTCAGGGGGACAGAACTACTTTTGGTGGACAGTGAGAGTGGGAAGGGATGTGCAGTGAGAAAGCAAATCTGCTTTTTGGGGAGCTATTTCCCTTATTTTATATATTGCAAATTTCTTAAAAATAAAAAAGGAGCATAGTTGTTTATCAAAGGGGAGCAGCAGACTTCCCTTTAAGGCTTCTCTGACAGACTCTGCGGACTCTGTTGCTAGGCCAGGGAAGGTCATGGGGTGGGGCCTACGTCCAGTCTGGTCTCCCTCCTGTGCTCGTGTGCTTTATTTCTGCCTTCAGAAACTTCCATATATGGTATTCTGTGTTCCTTTGAAGTTTAGCATGATGCCAAGACACCTGTAGCATTTTCCTTGTCCTGTGGGATGTGGCTGGAAACCGTGTCAGACTTTCAGAGTCTGCCTGCCTACAGAATTGGAGAATTTGCCTTGGAAGTCAATGTAACACTTCTTATTCAAGTGGGTAGATTAAAAGAAAGGCCTACAAGTTAAACAAAGTCTGAGCAGTGAGCTCAAAGGAATACACTTTCTCTAATTATTCCCCAAAGAGTAGAGGCCAGATGGGAACATATAAAATACAGAAATAGAAGCAAACCCCGATAATAGCAGATGTCACAAAATGATCTTCCAGACAACATTGGCACAACCCAACTCCATTTTTTTTTATAATAATAATGGGAGAAGGAACATATATTCTCAAGTACTTTGCCGTGTGCTAGAAACTGCTCTCTATATTTTAATTCATGTAATCATCCTGGTGATCTGATGAGTAAGAGATCATTCATTCATTCATTCAATAATTCATTCAATAAATATTTATTGTGTCACAACTATGAGCCAGGCATTGGCCTTGGCTTTGGGGTTATAGCAGCGGAAAAAAGAAAAACCCCTCCCCTTAAGGTTTTAAGGTCTAGTGGGTGGAGATAGAAAGTAAATAAATAATAAAAGATGTATATAATATAAATTTGGGTAAGGATAAGAGACATGAAGGAAATAAAAGTGGAGCCAGGCTTTAGAAAGTGACAAGGAAGGCTTCTCTGAACGGTGACGTTGGAGCAGAGACACATGAGAAGTGAGGGCATGAGCTACTTTGGAGAAGAACAATGTGGGTACTGGGGGAAACTATGGGCAAAGGCCCTGACAAGGTGGGTGTGCCTAGGGCAGAAGGTTGAGGGAGAAAAGGGGCAGAGAAGTCAAGGGTCAGCTTCATGCCAGGCCTTGCAGGCCATGGCAAAGGCCTTGGAATTTATCCTAAGGGTGATGGTTTTGAGCAGAGAATTTTAAAAGGGTTCTTCTGGCTGCTCTGTGGAAAACAGACTCCAGGAGGGCAAGATGGAAGCCCGGAGACAAGTTGGAGACTCTTGCAATTATCCCAGGGAGAATCCATTTTGGCTTGGCCTGCCATAGTTATAGTACAACATGGTTGAATATGGGGTACAGCATGAAGGTAGAACCAAATGGGCTTGTTGAGGGATTGGATATGGAGTATGATGGAAAGAGGGGACTCAAGAATGATTTCAAGGTTTTGGGCTTGAGCAAGTGGATGGATGGAGGGACCATTTACTCAAAGGAAGAGTCCTGGAGAAGAAGCAAGTTGGTGTGGGGCAATGGGGTGGGGATAAAGAGTTGAGTTGGGGAAAGTAAGTTTGAAATGCTTATGTGGAATTCATGTGGAGCTGGGTATGTGGCCTTGGAATTCAGGTGAGGGGTCCAAGCTGGATAAATACATGTGGGAGTCACAAAGACATTGATGGTACTTACAGCTAGGAGGCTTGATGAGATCACTATGTAGTTAGTGCGAACACTGAAGAGAAGTGCTCTGAGGATGGAGACCCAGAGGTCAAGAAGATTAAGGAAATATTTTGAGGGCAAGATGATTAAGAAAAAAACAAAGGAATCTGAGAAGGAGAGACTGGCGAGAAAGGAGTGGAAGCTCTGGGAATAAAATGATTCAAGGAAGAGAGAAGAACCCACATCATCAAATAATGCCTATACATCGAGTAATGTGAGGGCTAGGAGGAATGTCTTTGGGAGTTTTTTTTTTTTTTTTTTTTAGTTTAGTTAATTGAGAGGGGGAGGGGGGGGGGGGGTGAGGAACAGAGGGGGAGGGAGAGGCAGAGGAAAAGAGTCTCAAGCAGACTCCCTGCTGAGCACAGAGCCTGATGCAGGGCTCAGTCTCATCACCCTGAGATCATGACCTGAGCCGAAACCAAGAGTTGGACACTTAAATGACTGAGCCACCCAGGTGCCCCAAGGAGGGAGGGGGGCGTTTATTTAATGGTAGCAGATGCAGTGAAGTGGTAGGGGTGAAGACCTAACTGACAAAATTTCAAGAAAAAATGGCGGTGGTGGGGGGAGCGAATGCAGGTGGTGAGCACAAGCAGTTTTGCTCTAGAGGGGGATAGTGACAGGGAAAGGGGATGCACCATGAAGGGCGGGTCTGGTTTTATTTCAGCATGGGAGTTAGTTCAGCATGTTATTAAACTGATGTTGCAGAAGAGAGTGCGGAAATGCTGGAGGGATGTCCTCGAGTAGATGGGAGGAGGTGAGATCCGGTGCACTGGAGGAACAGTTGACTTTAGCCGGGAATGAGATGGTTGATCCATACGGGGAGAGAGAGGGAGAAAGAGGCAGACAGGCTGGTGAAGTTGGTGCTAGTTGGATGTGATCTTCTCTTTTGACTGCTTTTTTTTTTCTCAGTGAAAACAGAAACAAGTCTATCTCCCTCCCGAGTGAGGGGAAAAGGGAGGGAGTTGGAATCTGGAAGTGAGAAGACGGAGAATAGCTGTTTCAGTGCATTAGCACAATGCACAACGCCGGCTGGTACAGAGGGTCTGTTTCAGGTTATTACCTCATTTTATAGATGAGACAATTGAAACCCAAATTTAAATAGCTAGTAAGTTGCAGAATGAAGATCCACATACAGGGCTCTGTAACTCCAAAGCCCCTTAAGCCAAATAGACTTTCATAAGATTTCCTACTATTGGATGGCTCAGTCGGTTAAACATTTGCCTTCAGCTCAGGTCATGATCCCAGGTCCTGGGATTGAGCCCCATTTCGGGCCCCCTGTTCAGCTGGGAGCTTGCTTCTCCCTCTGCCTGCCCCTTGTGCTCTCTTGTGTTTGTTCTCTGACAAATAAATAAAATCTTTAAAAAATCAAAACAAAACAAAACAAAACATAAGGTTTCCTACCCTTGACCTCCTTTAGTAAAAGTCCTCTGTTTGGTGTGCTCTATCTTCTGATACCAGCTGGAATTTTAGCAATAATCCATGTGGTTGCCATGTTGAGCATGGCAATCAGTTGGGGAACACAGAACTCAGGCATCATTAGAGCAATGGAACATGGGGAATTACAGCCTGAAGGTGATGGCAGTGGCATGTGTGTGATTTACTAGTCTGTTCTGCAGAAGCACATCAAGTTAATTAGCCAGCATGTGCTTGGTCATTTCAGCCAGGATCTGAAGTTGCACTGTGTGGGAAAGAGGTGGTTCTGGAGCAAATGCATCTCTGCCCACACAGGCATAAACTGGGAGGCACAGTCACTGTGTCAGTTTGGTTTCCTGTCAAGTCTCCTCTATGAACATTTCTTTTGCTATCTGAGGCCCCACCAATAATGTGCTGGCTTTTGCTGCTGGATCGAAATGAGGTCATCTGCAAGCACATGCCTCCTCTTTGGTACGCACATGTGATCTAAATTTTTGGTTCGTATTTTAACTTTTCTAAAATAGGGATATGTCTTCATTAAAATACTCATTCTTTTTAAAATTTTTATTTATTTTTTAAAATGACTTTATTTATTTGCCAGAGAGAGAGAGCACAAGCAGGGGGAGCTGCAGAGGGAGAGGGAGAAACAGGCTCCCCACTGAGCAGGGAGCCCAATGCAGGACTCAATCCCAGGACCCTGGGATCATGATCTGAGCCAAAGGCAGACGCTTAACCGACTGAGCCACACAGGTGTCCCTGAAGTACTCATTCTTTAATTTTTTTCCTGAAAAGGTATTATTAAACCAATTGCTGACAGCTAAGACTCGGGGAAATGAGTTATTTGCCTGTGTGGTATGACAGTCCGAGTTCCGAGTTTCCCTCGGAAACTCAGGTCCCTTCACTCTCCACCAGCCACACAGATGCACTTCCTCTCTTCCAAGTTTGGCTGATGCTGTGGTTCCTCCCACGCTCACCCATAACATTTTATTTATGACTCTACAGGCAGATAGGGCGTGCTGGGGTCCTGAGAAATGTAATGCCTGTGATGAGGGCCTTCTCACCAACCTTTTACCCATCCACGGCCTGATTTCTTTTAAGACACAATATATTCCAGGTCCTGATCAGCTTCTGTGTGGATGGGACTTCAAAGTCAGAAACAGTCTTCTTACATCTACTTAGCTTTGTCATAACCAGCTGCAAAAACTGTTGTTAATGAATATGTTGGTAAAGCAAGAGCTACTGGATACAATTAACTTGGGCAGGTCCTCAAGCTCCTTAGCTTGGGTTCTATCCATAAACAGAGAGGAACAGCTCAGAGGCTACTAAGTTCCCTTTCTGTTCTGACAAGTCAGCACAGTGAGGGAACACAAAAGACCTGGAACAGTCTCTACTTATAGGAAGTCTAAGATCTAATTCTGGAGACAAGTAGCAATGCTTAAGACTCTCCAAGGGTGACACGAGATCCTATATTTATATTATCAAGTGATAAGTAGAGTGTTTTGATCACTGCCTATTCTAATATGTCAGAAAAGGGAGTTATCAATGGGGGCTGGAATAATCAGAGACATTCTTTCAAACCTTAAAGAATGAATTGACTTTAAAACACATAATTGAAGAGTTTATGCACTTTGATGGCCCCCCTCACATGTAGGTTATACCCAGTCTCCTCCCTGTGTGATACAAGAAACTTCCTGATGGATGAGGGCCATACACCTGCCCAGTAGACCTCTAGTCACCCCTCCACCATCCCAGGCACACAGACACATTAAGAGAAGTCCAAAGATTTTCAATGACCAGTAATTTTCAAGATTTTTTATTCTGCCTGGAAGTGGCATTCCAGTCTACTTGGAAAATGCCTGATTCTCCTTGATTGCTTGACTTCTGTCTGGCCTCTTGCCTGACCTTCCCTGCAGGTGGACAGGGACTTTCTCTCCTGTGTGACCCAAGTGCGCAGAGTGGAGATGTGTCACTGTTCCTCCTGCCCTCTGCTCTGGGCTCCTCTTCAGACCATTAGGCTATTCCCAACAAGTGCCTAGCACATAGTAATGATATTAATTAGACTAGCAAATAATTATTCAGCTCTTATTACACACCAGACTCTATCCTAAGGGTTTATGTAAGTTATCTTTTGATTTTTGTGCTAACCCTGAAATAACGTGCCCAAATACACCCAGAAAAAGTGCTAGAGTCAGGACTAGAACCAAGCACCGGTTGACTTCAGAATCCAAGCTCTTTGCCTCTATACACATTTGTTAAATGACTGCTGGACAGACTGACGGATGGACTGAATGAACAGGAAGAGCTCCAGCCAGATTGAAGCCTTGGACATGGAGGCAGGGATGAGTGCACCATGAACACGTGCTCTGGGGCCCCACAGGATTTCAGCAGTGCTGAAACAACCGGACTCTAAACATACTAGTTGTGCAGCAAACCCTGACTGAAAAGCTGGCCTGCCTGGTACCCTAGGTGTGCTGGCACGAGAAGCAAATTGTTGTGATGAAGGAAATGTGCATGGGTGCGTGTGGGTAGGTGTCCCAGATAATGACGGAAGCCAGGTGGAAAGAGTGCAAAGCATGGTAATCACAGAGACCCACTGCAGGTTTTCCAGAAGGAAGAAACAAGTCCTGATGATCAAGTCGTGGTAGGACCTGGGTGTCTTAGAAGGAGTTACATCAGAGACATACCCTGGGATGGACAAATTAGTAAGCTGCTCCCTCCAGCCCTAAGGCTGGCTGCCATATTTCCTCCAAAGATGTTTCTGTGTAGCTCCCAAGTCCACAGTTGCTAGAACAGGGAGAATGTAGTAGCATGGAGCTCCTGGCTACTTCTCACCTCCTGCTCTTTGTGGAGAAATTCAAGATCATCAATTTCCTGAGGCATCATCATGTACTTTTCAAATGTTGTTGATTTTTTTTTTTTTTGGTCTTATCCTGAAAACAGTCCTCACCTAGATTGTTTAAGCCAAGAGTGGTGGCATTGGTTAGATCTTGTTTAATGGCATACATCAAGAGAATAATACTTCATTTTTTTGGTACAGCTACACACACACACACACACACACACACACACACACACACACTTTTATGTGACATACCTTTCCATGAAACAGCCCTGTGAATGCAGCAGGGCAAATATTACCATTTTACAGATGACAAAATGGGACAAAAGATGTGAAGCGACATTCCCAAGGTCCACAGAGGATGAGATGCTTAATGGGGAGGAAGAGTTTTAAGGATCATCTTAGGTGCAGGGACAGAAGATCCTTTCAAACCTGAGGATGACACACTCAAGGCTCTGGGGTCACACAGTCTTCTTTGCTGCCCTTCCCGGCCTGGGGGCCCCAGCAGTGTGAGCACAGGAAAGTTACTTAACTTCTCTGAGCCCCAATTCCCCATCTATAAAATGGGGACAATAACACTTTCCTTGCAGGTTTTTTGTGAGGATTAAATAAGATAAACATCTAAAGCCCCTGGCATAGTCCTGGCACTCGGGGGCCATACCCTAACACTCAATGCCTCAAAATCCCCAGCACACCACCATCCTTTCTGGTTGGCATGAGGTTAGGAGCGTGGTTCTTATCCTTCCCCTGTGTGTGGATGCCAGTGTTAACAATATTGGGGCCATTGCAACACCTTCAGGGATGGGTCAAGATTCCTCTTGGGCAAGAGTACTATATGTGCTCAGAAGAAATACTTTGAGAAACCAAAGGAAAGGGAAGATGGCACCTCAAAGACCAAACTCAATAATAAAAATAATAATGACAATAATAATAATAACACAGCACTGTGTTATGGGAAGCACTGAGAAGGGTGAGGTTTGCTGTCTGAGGGACAGAGCTGTGCTACAATGTATATTGGAGTTAAGTTGGGAGAGGGGGTGGGCTGCCATGAGGGAGGTGTGCAAGAAGGCAGTGAGAAAACAAATTTAGAGGTGGTATGGATTTTTGAGTCAGACAGCTACTGAATAGGGTGTGTAATATAAACCTCCTCTTTCTTCTCAAAATCTTCAGTAAAGTGTACATTTTTCACTAATGCTTTGGTGAGCGGGAACTTTTTTTTAAAGATTTATTTATTTATCTGAGAGAGAGCGAGCACAGGTGAGCAGAGGGCGAGGAAGAGAGAGAATCCCAAGCAGACTCCCTGCTGAGTGTGGAGCCCAATGAGAGGCTTGATCCCAGAACCCACGAGATCATGACCTGAGCCAAAATCACGAGTCAGATTCTCAACCAACTGAGCCATCAAGACACCCCATGAGAGGGTACCTTTTCAGGGGGAATGCTGACATGGGGCATCAGCACCTGGACTAACATGGATTCTGTGGCCCATTTTGGAGGCTACTCCTTAGCCCTGGAATCCTGACAGAGAGAGGGCCTGCCTGACCAGGAGCCACAGAGGTTGGGACCGAGAGTGCTCGTGCTGAACCATGTGGCCCATCAAGTGGGAGTCCCATGGGGCTGTCTGATGCTGTGGCCACCCTTCCTCAGCAGGTCCAGCAGTGGCCAGTCCCCTCTCTGCTGCTGCTGTCGCTGTTGTGACAGCTTGGGAGGAGGGATGCAGCCCCAGGGACCACATTATTATTATTTTTTATTCCCACGAGCAGAGAGAGGGATGGACCCTAGGAAGGCCAATGAACCTAGAGAAAATGGAAAAATGCTGGCTGTCTAAAAGGGAAAAACTGTTCCAAGGGCAAATGAGTTTAGAATGGGGATCCTTCTTGATTCTGATTCATATACTAAATGATTCTACTGATTAAGTGATGGACCAAGAAACAAAAGTATTTACACTTAACTATGCTGGGCCTCATTTATTAATACCACCTCCCGTGGTGCCTTGCAAATAGTAGGTACTTATTAGGGGCTGAATCGTGTCCCCCCAATTAATATATTGATGCCGTAACCCTCCATACCTCAGAACAGGACTGTATTTGGAGACAGGGCCTTTCAATAGGTGATTCAGTTGAAGTGAGGCCTTCAGGGTGGGCCCTAATCCAATCTGACTGGTGTCTCTACAAGAAGAGGAAATTTGGACACATGGACACTAGGAATGCATGCGTGCAGAGGAAAGACCATGGGAGGACACATGGAGAAGGTGGCCGTCTGCAAGCCAAGAGGAGAGGTCTCAGAGATCAACACTTTGATCTCAGACTTTCAGTCTCCAGACTTCTGAGAGAAGAAATCTCAGTTGCTGAAGCTGCTCCATCTGTCCTAGTTATGGCGATGCTAGCAAGCTATACAATGCTCAATTAAAGCTAGTCAGGGTGAAATACGGTGCTCCTAGAGCTGTCAGTTCCAATCAGAAAGAGCTGCACTGAGGCCTTTCCTGCAGGGTCTCTAACGTCCCACATGACAATATGCCCAGCCAAGCGTTTCACTGGGTAATGAGAATGGAAACCTGGGTAGATGGTCTTGTCCGTGCTGTTTGGCCAGGAATGTCCTTCCTCACACACATTCCTGGGGACCTTCTGCTCCTTGTCTAAGTCGCAGCTCCTGTGATGCCTCCCATGGCCCGTCCCCAGGCTTCCCTGACTACTCCATTTATGTGGAGCTCCAGGAGTCTCATCATTAGTGTGCCATAACCTGTAGCAGAAGCACATCACCACAACTAACCTTCCACATACTTTCATTCTATTCACTGAGGTAAACAGCTTTTCACGTTTGTATCTCTGACCCAACATACGGGGTTCTGGTCTGGGATGGACATTCTGTGTCGAATAAGTGATTGAATGAATGATGTCTTGCCTTATGTGTTTGAGTTCTACTCATTTAGTAGTGACAAGATGAAAGAGGAGTCATCCTTTCAATCTTTTGACCTGGAACAATCTCCTGGCCGAGGACTCCTTGAGTTTTTCTTCTCTCTAATCTTAAACCCCATTTTCTGCCAGTAACCAAGGCTAATCCCTTTTCCTTTGAAAATGTCTCCTGTATTCCCTCTTCTCTCCAAACCACACCAACTCCGAATGTTTCCCCCTGTGTTATGGCCTCTAGTCTCTCCCTTTGTAACCTACTCGTGCAGGCTTATCTTCCAGCAGTTAGGTAGGGTTGCCTGCTTGGCTTCGGCAGGAGCCGGGGTCAAAGAACCAGAATGGGCATGGGAGCACATCAGGCCAGTCCGCAGTGTGAGGGTTTGGAACTGATGAGTGCATTTCTGTTGACCTTGAGTCCCGAAGCCAAAGGAAAAGTTCTACTCCTCACTCAGAAAACCAGAAGACAGCCCTAAGATGACCGAAGGACATGCAAGGGGAGGGAGCATCTTCTACAGTATCTATGTCGGCCTTCATGGCCAGACAGAGGGAAAAAGAGTGCAGTGAAGACCCTGAGTAGGTTCTAAAACGTACCTCAGCACTCCCAGACTGTCCCCTGGTGGTGGATGAAGCCAGGGTGGGTGCAGGTCACAGAGCACCTGTCTGCTCAGGCTCCCCTCTCAAGTGTTATGTGGGGAAGGCGCTGGTAGGGTCTTGGCAAAACATAGGGAAGAGCTGGATTCTTGTAGAGAAAGGCCCTGAACTGATGACCCTTGTGTCCTCGAGGGCCCAGGAGACAGTCCCCCAGCTAATGTCCTCACTCGCCAGGCTCCCAGTCAGTAAATGGCATGCCCCACTTTATTTAATTTTATCAGGTCTCAAACCTAGGAATTGCCCTTGACTCCAGTTTCCCCTTCACACTTCATATCCAGTCCATGAGCCAATACATTAGCCAAGACTGTCAAAATACGTGCAGAATCCAGCCGCTTCATGTCACTTCCACCACCGTTAACCCAGACCAATGTGACAACCTATCTCACCTGCACACCCGCTTCCTCAAGGCCATCCTGAAAGATGTATCAACTGCAGTCAATTTTCTTGCCCCCTTGTACTCTACTTGTTGCAAAGTCGTCCACAGTGATTGTTGGAGATGAAAGTCAGGCCATTTTACTGCTCTGCTCAGAACCTTACCGTAGTGTCTCATCACACTTCAAACACACCTCACATCCTTTCTGTGGCCTCCCAGGCCCTCCCGGAGCTGATCTGGGACCATTCTTACCACTGTCCTTCATCACTTTGCGCCAGTGCCCCAGAGCCCCCGGTCTCCGTGTTGTTCCACAAAGACCCCAGGAACGCTGCCACGTAAGGGCTGCTGTCCTTCTCTCTTCCTGCAGAGCTGTTCCCTCTGCAGAATTCACTAACTCCTCCCTTCCATCAGCTCTCTGCACAAAAGTCATGTCACAAGAGACCTTCCCTGACCCCCACGCTCCGTCTCCCCTACCCTCTTCAGAATGCTTATTGCTGTTTTATTTTTTAAGCTTTTTACTTTGAAAACCTTTAAACCCCTTTAAATTGGCAAGAATAGTTCCATGAATGCTGATCATGCCCTATGCTCAGGTCTGCCAATTATTAATGTTTTGCAATATTTGCCTTTTATTATTCTCCCTACAATAACAGATATTATTATGATTGTTGTCATTGGTGCTACTCTTTTCACTACTGAACTATTTGGGAATGAGCTGCAGATGTCATGACCCTCTATCCCTAAATATTTCAGTGTGTATCTCCCAAGAACAAAGATATTTTGTTATGTATACTCAATATGATGAATTAACATTGATGAGATACTGTTACCTTGTATGCAAGTTATATTCAAATTTTGAGAATTGTACTAATAATATCTTTCAGGGCATGAAAATCTCTGCTTTGGGATCTAATCTAAGATTATGCACTGCTTCGGTTTTCATGTATTTTTTTCTTATTGAAGTACACTTGACATACAATATTAGAATAGTTTCAGGAGTACAAGATAGAGATTCAACAGTTCCATACATTACTCAGCGCTCACCGTGATAAGTGTAGTTAAGTCTCGTTTAATTTGGAATAGTGTCTTTTCTATTTTAAATAGTACAGAACAAGTGCCTTGTAGAGTGTCTTTCAATCTCAGCTCATCTGATGTTTCTTCACAGATTTGGGTTACACATTTTTGGCAGGAATATTACAAAAGTGATGTTGTGACCTTCTCAATAGATCATATCAGGAGCCATATTATAACTATTTCTGACTTTCTATTTTATATTATGGACTCATTTATTTACCTGTTGACTATCTGCCTCCCGAACCAGAAGGCGGTCTCTATGGGGGGTGCTGGGCAGAAAATTTTCACTGTTCTATTAACTTCTGTATTTCAGAACCTCAAACAAAGCCTGGCACATGATAGGTGTTCAAGAAACATTGAAAGAATGATCCCAGGTGTGGCTGGCTCTAAAGCTCGGGTGAACTTCACCACCAGGAAAAAACCTGCTTACCCCAGCATCCTTCAGGGAATTCCAGAAAATTTTCCTTATCCTACATATTTTGAGCAGTTACAGCATGCCAGGCAGCCTTAAGACACCTTGAGCAGCCAGGATAAGGCCTGTAAGTGCATCCTTGGGGGCTCTCAGGCATTTATGTCCAAGGCTAGCACAGAGGGAATGTTGCCTTGCCCAACTGGAGGCTGTGCAGAGCAGGGCCCAGGCAGCCATGGTGTTGCTGGTGTGGGGAGGGCATGGGAGGCCGCGCAGGTGGGCAATCATGCCCGCTGATGCTCACAGCTGTGGAGGGAGGCGAGGTGATCCACAGGCTCATAGACTTCCCAATCAGTCACATCAGCCCTCAGAGCATGAGGAGGGTTGGCTCTACTCCTCACCTTTCAGAGTGGGACATGACTGAGGCCTCCCAGAGGTCCTGTGTGCCAAATTCCCTGTTGATTCAGAAGTGGGAGAGTAAGGGTGAAAGGTGGAGAGGAAATCTGGAAGATGGAGGCTGACTGAAAGAAGAGAGCACAGCTCATCTTCCTAAGGCAGCTTCTTGACCAAAGTCTTCGTGAGGCCTTAGGGGGGTGTTTGTGGGTGGAGGCCAGGAGGGGGTTGGTGACAGATGAGCAGAAAGGCAGTGAAGTCACGGTCAGACTGACATCGTGCTTCAGATGGAGTGAACTCTTATTACCTGAAAATAAGACTCTTATGACCAACAAGGAAAGCCGTGACATCTGCCCAAAATGTTGTCAAGAGGCAATGAACAGAATTCCCACCAACCATGTTAGAGGAGGGTAAGAAGAAAAACAAAACCAATAGCTGAGGGCACCCTGCGGGGTTCAGCACACCTCATAAACTGGTATCCTATCCCTATTTGAGATGTATTTTCAGATACACCATATAATGAATAGCAGGATCAGAACTTGAACCCAAGCTCTGAGTTCCCATCTGAACACCTTTCCCACAGCCTGGTTCTGCTCTTTTGTATTGATTTACTCAGGAAAAACTTACTTAAGCCGGAAAAAAGTGGCTAATAGATGAAGTCAGTTTATATCCTGAATCCTTTGTATATTTCACACAGAGTATGATCCTTGACTTTTCATTTTCAAACCACTGCAGAGCACCCCTAAAGCGGCACGTTAGATTTACAGGAAACTAATAAATGTTTTTTGATTAAACAGCTTGCAGCTTTAAAGGCAGCTTGGAGAATCAGAGCAGCAGGTAGCAAGGATCCCAACTCCATTTAAGAGCCTCATCTGGCGCTTTCTCTGGTTTTAGCGATGTATCTAGCTAAAGATTAAATCAGGGCAGTTCCCTTTGCCAAATGAACAACAAAGATGTTAGTTCTTCTGGATAATTAAGAAAAAACCCCGGGTGCCTGGGTGGCTCAGTTGGTTAAGCGACTGCCTTCGGCTCAGGTCATGGTCCTGGAGTGCCAGGATCGAGTCCCGCCTCGGACTCCCTCCTCAGCGGGGAGTCTGCTTCTCCCTCTGACCTTCCCCCCTCTCATGTACTCTCTCTCATTCTCTCTCTCAAATAAATAAATAAAATCTTAAAAAAAAAAAAAAGAAAAAACCCCAGTGTTAGATGACAACAAATGAGGGAAAAAAACGTACTGATTTTAAACATTAGCCATTAGGTGTTGGAGAATTATTCTGAACTTTCCACTTTATCAGGGCTCTGGGTCCCCTGACCTACCAGAGAGTAACCCAGTGATAAAGTGCATGACCTATTTATTTTTTTCAATTTTTTATTTAAAAATAATTTTAGCAGGGTGCCTGGGGGGATCAGTCAGTCACAGAAGGGAGGGGGTGGGGGTATGGGGTAACCGGGTGATGGGTATTAAGGAGGGCACGTGTTGGGATGAGCACTGGGTGTTATATGCAACTAAAGAATCATTGAACACTACAACAAAAACTTATGATGTACTATATGCTGGCTAACTGAACATAATAAAAAAATAAATAACCGTGTTTCATAAGAAAAAATAGAAATAATTTTAGCTATCCAGAAAAGCTGCAAAATAGTAGAATCCCCCATATATCTTTCACAAAGTTTTCCCTAATGTTAGCATCTTACATAACAATAGTAAAACTGCCTGCAACCAGGAAATTAACATTGATATAAAATTACTAACTAATCTATAGACCTTACTGGAATTTTGCCAGTTGTCCTGGAAGGTCTTTTACTCTGGTCCGGGATCCAATCCAGGATTCCATACTGCATCTGGTCATATTTCCTTGGTCTCTTCAATGCACACCAGGTTCTCAGTCCGTCTTTCATGACCTTGAACCTTTTGAAGACTACTGGCCAGTATTGTGTAGAATGTCTTTCAGTTTGGGTTTGTCTGATGTTTTCTCATTAGACTGACTTTATATATTGTTCATAACAATAGGACAAAAATGATGTGTTCTCTCTGTGCAACATATTAGGAGGTACCTGATGTCAAATATGTCCCGTTGCTGGTGATACTAACTTTAGTCGCTGGATTAAGGTGATATTGGCCAGATTGCTCACTGTAAAATTACTGCATATTTTACTATTTGTAATGACTGAGTTTCGTGTAGGGAAAATACATTGTGATGGTGCAAATATCCTATTTCTCATCACACATTTGCCTTCTAATATCAATACCTATTGGTGATTCTTGCCTGCAAAACTTACTACCTGGCATTTGCCTAATGGTGGTGTTCATTTCCATCAGTCCTATATTTATTAATTAGTCCATTGTAGAATTCTCCTTCATTTATTTATTCACTCAGTTACTCATTTCTGTTAGTGTGGGTTGATGGATATGTGCTATACTCTGTGAGTTACAATTTGCTACTCTTGCTCAAACTGTCCCAGGTTTGGTCACTGGGAGCTCCTTTAGATTGGCATCTGTGTTCTTTTCAACATGCCTCAATTATTGTTGAACACTTCTTTACTTTCTAACACTACAGGGCTCTGGACATATCCTGTAATTTCCCTGTTCTGGCCTTGTAGCCAGTCATTTCTCCAAATAAGCCTGGTTAGTTTTATTTTGTGATGGTTCTTACAAACTGATATTTGGGTACTAGATGTGTTCATTGCTACTGTAGTGTCACTGACCTGTGGCTCTCTCAGTGGACAGAACTAGGAAATATATTCCTGAGTACTCATATCCCCATACACACATATCTATATTTATTTTTTCTATCTATATAGCCATTAAAATCCATGATTTCATACAGATGTACTCCTTTACTAATTAAAATATGTTTCATTTTTTCCCCCTGGTTAATAGGTGCATAGTTGGACTTGAAAGTTAGTGTACTCAAGAAAGAGGGGACAGAAATTAGTTGGAAGAAAATACACAGGACAAAAAGAAAAATTGGGAAAAAAATTAAGGGGCAGAGAAGCTACTTAAGAGAGGAATCTCGCAGTCACTTAATAAATGTTTTTTAAATTAAGTGCTGAAATGATTTTTTCACTTCAAGACATATTTATTGACTCCCTGCTATTTGTAGGGATGAGGAGGGGTACAACATCATCCCTTGTCCTCGTTTTCATCTTGGGGAGATACATGGACAGATCCATGATATTAGCTTTATGGCACTAAACAACTCAGTCTTGCATGCCAAAAAAAAAAGAAAGAAAGAAAGAAAGAAAGAAAGAAAGAATAATGTAAAATACAGGGTACCAGGGTTTTTGGAGGAGTATTTTAGGCTGATAGTCTACTGATGAGCAAAGGTAGGAAAATAAGGAACAGCACAGGAAGGGAGCTTCAAGTTTAAGGCATAAAAAGGTACAAAGGGACCTGAAAAAAAAAAAAGGAAATGAGCTTGAAAAATGTGTCAGTCAGCCTGGACACTATCTTATAGCAACAGATAATTGCTAGCAAGTATTAAGCAAGGGAAGAACTTACTCATATTTATATATTTACCTTTGCAATATTAATAATGATGCATATCTATGGTGTAAAAAAAAAGTTCATACAATACAAAAAGGGACTTACTGAAAAGTAAGTTTTCTTCTCACATTAGATCCCTAGTTCAACTCCGAGTTGAACCTTAATAGTTTCTTCTTCCAGAAATGTTCTGTGTATATATCTGCATGTAAGTAAGACATCCTCATCTGAAAAACACAGATGTGACTATATTGTGCACATTTTTCTGTATCTTGCTTTTCCATTTCATCACGTGTGTTGGGATCTTTCTATGATACGTATCTAACAGTATGGGAGCTTCAATTCATTCTTCACTTGCTGTCTAATAGTCCATCAAATGGAGGTACCAGACTGTTGCTCTTTTGATGGACATTTGATTGTTTCTAGCATCTTCTTGAGGCAGAGACCTGCATTTGTTTACCAAAATCATTTTCATTTTCTTCCTTGGTATATAATTCGATTTCATTTCCCAAAGCTTTCAGCACATAATTGTCCAAATGGGACAGCATTCTTGCTAATGGGTTATAATGACATGGTATGTGTCACTTCTGAAACTAGGCCTTTAGGCCGTGTGCCTGCCTGCTCTGTCCTCTCTTCCCCTTCTGCACCAACAGCAATATGGACATGGTGTTGATCTTGCTTTGACCATGGAGATAATGGCCATGCTAGAGGATGATAGAGCAGCATCCTGGAATGACTGGGTCCTTGAATGACCACAAGGAGTAGAGTTGCCCTGCTTACCTGAATAGTTTTCCTTGAAACCTGTGCAAGAGAGAAATAAATATTTCTTGAGCCACTGAGTATTTGTTGGGCTTCATTGTTACAGCAGTCTATTGTTATCCTCACTAGTATATTTTCAGTTATAAACAATACTGGAGTGAACACTTTGCACATACATCTTTGTATACATACACAAAGATACCTAAGAGCTTTAGCACTGGAAGTAGATTTGCTTAGCCAAATATGTATTTTTAAATTCACAGTCCCGTTCGTTGGCATAAGAGAGTGCCTTTTTTTCCATACCGTAGCCAAACCTGTTATATTTTTTAAGAATTTCCAATTATATGGATAACAAATGATATATAAACTTTAAAAACTTTCCATATTTAATGTCAGTAGGACTAAATTTCTTTTTATATGTTGATAAGCTGATTTATTTGGAACAAATGAGCAGACACTACTCAAGATAATTTTTTTCTAGTAGGTTGCAAATCTCATTACTGACATGTAAATGTTTTATAGATTTATAAATTTATATTTGTGTAGCAAACATTTTTTTCATTTGTCATTTATCTTTGACTTTATTCACAGAATGTATTTACAGTGGATAAATTAAAAGTTTTTCTGTAGTCAAGTTTATCATCTGTTGTTGATAATGGCCAGCATGTACTGAGGTCTTAACTATTTGCTTATTCTGTGGTCCTTGAGGCTGTTGTATCACTTAACCCATGATATATACTTACATTGAGCTCCCTTCTAGCTTAAGATATGATATAAGGACTTTAACAACATCAACAGGAATACTAAAGTTGATCACAGGAGACTTTTCTCACTAAGTTTATGTACAAATTCCAGATCTTGAAAAACTCTTTTCATTTAGAAATGAAAGGACATAAAACACAAACGAATAATATGGTGCCTCTGAAAACTTCTACAACATAAAATGAGTAAAATTGTAACACTCAGGTAGTAAAGGAAGAACATAATTACAAAAATGCTTACTACTGGAATAAAAAGTAAATTTTATGTACTCTCTACTTCGAGCTCTCAATACATTTGAGGAAATACAATCTCTGCAAAACAAGATATGCAAACCAAAGTGACCAAACTAGATTAGCAAGGGAAGGATCTGGAAGAGTTAAGGAAAGAATCTGCAGCAACCAGTAAAATTCAAAACAACAGGAAAAGTAAAAGCAAGAAAAACTAGCTTTGCAGAAGGGTGATCCAGTGATGTGGGGGCATATGTTTGAGAATCTCCCACACAATACAAAGTGAGGATACAGTAATTTGAAAACCATTAGAGAAGATCATATTAGAGAAGCTATAAAGAAGCAACTGAATCCTGAAGAAGACTCCAGAATGGCTAGAGCCGCTGCATTGCTTAGAGATAAGAGAGAGTTCCCGGGTAAATAAGGAAAACAGATCCAAATCTGTCCGTGAGGGAATCACCATGTGCTGGGTCAGCCTAGTGAAAAGACACATCTCTCCTCTTGCCAGCATGCTGAAGTATCCTGTCAGAACAGTAGGGTGTCAAAAGTAAAGAAGGACATCAGAGCTTACAGGCAGCAAAAGGGGTCATCCCTGAAGAAAGAGACCTCAGTCTCACTTCAAATCTCTCTTCTACCACATGAAACACTATAAGACAAAATTATGATCCAAGTATTCTTAAACCCAGACAGATTACCATTCATGAGCACAGAAAACAAAGGATGGGAAAATATGGCAAACACGAGGCATAAAAGGACTTGTGCTTGAAATAATTTAAACATGGTTAAGTTAAAATGACTGGTATAAACAGTTCACAGAGAAAATTCATCTGTTATAAATACATAATGAAACAGATGACACATAATTGAGAATGTTTTTTTTTAAGTTTACTTATTAAATTATTTAAGCAATCTCTATACCCAATGTAGGGTTCGAACTCATGACCCCAAGATCAAAAGTTACATGTTCTTCTAACTGAGACAGCCAGGCAACCCTAGAAGTGTTTTAACAGTAATAAAAATCTCACGACTTGTAGTAACAAAACAGACAGTGGAGGCCAGTGATGGTGGGGTGGAGGGTGGAAGAGGAAATCAGGTTGTGTTAATTTCCTCATTTTATATGGAGGAAAAGTAATACAGACAACAATGGTATTAGTTATAGCTGACATTTGAGTCTTACTATGTGTCACATAAATTTACACCTACCATCTCTTTGATCTGCCAATTTGCCCTATAAGGTTGGTGTTATTGTTATTATCCTTAATTAGGATAAAAAGGAGAACTGACTGATGTGCTATTCTATTCTAAATAGTAATAATTCAAAGCACATAGTTTCAATAAATGTTAGTAAAATTTAAAAAGTAACCATTAGTACATTCTAAAAATTGTATTATCTTCAACTTATCAGAAAAATAATTTATATAGTAAAGAATAGTTAAAAAAAATGACAAGGAGCATGAAAACCTCCAGAAACAGAAAATAAAATGACTAAGATGAAATCACACATATATCAATAAATGCTAATGGATTCTGTTCTTCTTAAATAAATTTAAAATATACTTTAGAAGAACCCCACCAAAACAAAAATAATTCCTAGAGATTAAATAAGAGAATGAGCAAAGAGAATGGCAAATGCCAGCAAAGGAGAGGGATATTTGCAGTATTAATATTACACAGAGGAGAATTTTTTTTAATTTAAATTCAATTAATTAACATATAATGTATTATTGGTTTCAGAAGTACAGGTCTGTGATTCATCAGTCTAATATAATACCTAGTGCTCATTACATCACATGCCCTCCTTAATGTCCATCATCCAGTTACCCCATCCCTCCGTCTTCCCCCCCTCCAAAAACCCTCAGTTTGTTTCCTATGATTAAGAGTCTCTTATGGTTTGTCTCACAGAGGAGAATTTAGGTTAAAAAAAGTCAGTGGGACAGAATGGGAAGTTACTGGTGACTGGTGCAATCCATAATGAAGTCTAAACAGCTGTGAACTGTTATGCACCAAATAATACGACATGAGAATATACAAAATTTTTAAATTGTAAAAAGAAACAGAATGAAATGATTCAGTAGTTAAATACCTGATTTTCTTCAATCCATGGTAAATGTAACATTGTAAAAGAAAGCATAAAATTTCTGAACAGTTAAACGTATATTGTTGATTTAATTGAGAGTATTAAGTTCTCTACATGTTAGCAAAAACATTTTCTTTTTAAGGGCCCATGAAACACAAACATTATCTTATAAGCAACCACAAAGGAATCCTCAATGAGTTCCTCAATATAGATAACTAGACAGGGCACAGGCAATGAACACAGAGCTGTAGGACAAGAATTTAATAACCAGAAGGTAAATAAATAACAACATAAAAACACCCAAACATTTGGAAATGAATCCCCACCACCATCTCATCAGCTTGCAGGTGCATACACACCTGCTTCTGCTTTAGAGTACTCAGAAAATAATGATGAAATTAATAATTATAAAAATTTAGAGGGTATAATCACAGTTATATTAAGGAGTGACTCCAAAGCCATAAAAGATTTCATTGTGGGTGCCTGGGTGGCTCAGATGGTTAAGTGTCTGCCTTCAGATCAGCTCATGATCCCAGGGTCCTGGGATCGAGTCCCACATCGGGCTCCCTGCTCCTTGGGGAGCCTGCTTCTCTCTCTGTCTCCCATGAATAAATAAATAAAAAATCTTAAAAAAAAGATTTCGTTGTTACAAATGAAATAGTGAAAATTAGCAAAATAAGAATGTAACTTAAAAAATAAAAAGAACAAGGCAGTGAGTATGAAAAAATCAGGAGACAGTGTTTAATAGATAAAAGCTGAAGTTAAAGAAAAATCAGAGAATAGATCAATTCAAGAAAAATATGAAAATAGAAAATAGTCTAATCAAGAGGAAAAGAAAATATCTTCACTAAATAGACAAAATGTAGAATGAGAAAGGAGGCATAATCACAAATGCAAGTGATTTGCAATCTTTTACAAATAATATATTGAGCATTTTGTTAAATTTAAAAAGATAGCTTCCAAGAAAATATAAGTTACTAAGATTGATTTAGAAATGGCAGCATAGAGAATTAGCTCAATTGCCATAGGAAATATGGGAAATGATTTCAAATAATCATCTGCAAAAATGTGGTTGGAT
Source organism: Callorhinus ursinus (assembly GCF_003265705.2). Classification (NCBI taxonomy): domain Eukaryota; kingdom Metazoa; phylum Chordata; class Mammalia; order Carnivora; family Otariidae; genus Callorhinus; species Callorhinus ursinus. Next base: position 143,021,325 of record NW_027397063.1, read on the forward strand.
TTAGTGTTTTATGGGCAAGTTCCCCCCCAAATTTAAGGAACAAATAAATTCTATACTTTCTAACCTATATCATAGCATAGATACAAATAGGTGACTTTCTAATTCGTTCTTTTCTCACTGTATTTAAATATCATTGCTAGAACTTTATGAGGAGAATGGTCCCCAAAGTGTATAAACATCCACATTCTACACACTAATTTCATTTCTGAATACAGAAGGGGACATTCTAAATACAATTTGAGGAAATCAAATAAATCTATGTGTTGAAAGGATTATATCTTGTGGTAAAAGAGGGCTTATTCTAGGAACAGACTATTACATTGTTCTGAAAAATTCTGGCCATAAACAGTAAAGCAAACAATAGAAAATTTTTGTGAGTGTGATTGTGTGTATCACTGTGTGTCCATGTGTGTGCATAAAACATACTATGTCTCACCAAATGAAGACTAAACGTAGATTGTGCTACCTGATTCTCCTGAATCAAACCCTGGCTATGCAAATACATAGGAAGGAGGTAGAAGGCTCCCCCAACAAAGGAAAATATAGAAATCAGTAGGTCTTTGGGTTCCACTGTATTGGAAAAAATAGCTTAAACTTGGAAGAGAATTGAACACCATGGGACACATAAGGAAACACTTTGTTAGGCCCTTTTCTTCTCCTACATGGCTTTAGGAAGCTCATTGTCCCCACACTCTTATCCATGCAGAGCCTGAAGAAGCAATGTCAGGTTGGGGGCCAGTTAGGGGCCACGGGGTAACAGCAAGGATCTCTGGATACCTGGTACCATGGGGGGCAAGGCAAAGACTTGCCCAAACTCCTCCCTGGCTTCCCCTCTACGTGTAGACTATATGGCAGCTCTTGGTATAAAAGAAGTGCTCTGTGTGGAGGTGCAGGGGAGTCTCCCGAAGAGCAGGGTGACCTGGTTGGGAGAGGGGGACTATAAACAGAGAATGGTTGAGTCCAGATAACAATACCAGAGGCTGGCTGCTCTCGATGTATCTGTCCCCCCTAAAACTCACCAGGGACATGCTGTACACCTTGGGCTTTTGCACCTGATGGACTTCCCATCAGGTACAGATCACCAGCCAAGGCAGCAAATACTCCCAGGATGATATTAGCTCACAGGGAAAAATAACACAGAGAAGAAAATTAATGGACCAGAATAGAATGTGAGTTTAACACAGGCATAATAAAGATCCTAAAGCATTAAGGGACAACATTAGCATGATGCAGGAATAAGCAAGCTTTCACAGAGAACCAAAGAGATGTGGAAACACTGAATATAAAAATGTAAGAGTTGATATAAGGAACTCAAGAGAAGGGTTGATAGCAGCAAGGATACTTTTTTGTAGATAATTTAAAGTGTTTTATTAAAGGACATATAAAAATACCTGAATAAATAGAAAGGTATTCCATGTTCATGGATGGCATGACCTAACATTTTTTATTAAGTTAATTCGCTCCAAGTTCTGTAAAAATTCAATGTAATTTCAATAGGATATTTTGAACAATTAACATCTGAATATAGAAGTTATCCCACAGACTGGAAGACCAGAATAAAGAGTAAAGACACTATTAAAAAAGAAGAGTAAAGACGGTGCTATCCCAACCAGATTTGAAGACATACTACAAAGTCACAGGAATAAAAAAGATATGTGATATTTATGTAGAAATATATAAAGCAAAGGACTCAAATTAAACATAGAACCCTGAAACAGGGTGTGGGTGTGTGTAGAACCATGTGAGTGTTACAACGGTTTGTTAGAAAAACATTAGCACTACACATGGACGGACAAATTTGGTTCCTTCCTCTCCTCATACCACACATACATTCACAGTTGAATTAAAAATCTAAATGTGGAAGTAGAAAGCTAACAAATGAAGATGGAGGAGAGTATCTTGGCACCTGGGTAGGGAAAATTTCTTAAACAGACCCAATCATAAAACCGTATGAGACAATATTGGTGGGTTTTACATTAACAACAATTTCTGGCACCTGCTTGACATTGTTCTTTGTTGTGAGTGAGAAGTAAACATTTGTGAGGATAAACCACTGAGGTTTGGGGGTTGTAGTTACACAACAGAGCAGGACAACTAGCACACCAAAATAGAGAAGGTTAATGTGGCTTGGGTCTGGTATTAATTGCAAGGGGTCTGGCAAGAAGTTGGGGGTTTCTGTTTGTACAATAGAGCTATAAATATCTAATAGTGAAATGGTGGATCAATATTTAGAATTTTAATTAAAATTGAGCCGGTTACTCTGCTGGAAATAGTAGGAGATGAAGAACAGGTTCTCTGTTGTGTAGTTTTGGTGTCACCATACCAAAATCCTTGCATAAAGTCTGCACCTCAACTAATAAAAAAAAAATCCAGGGGCGCCTGGGTGGCTCAGTCAGTTAACCATCCACCTTTGGCTCCGGTCATGATCTCAGGGTCCTGGGATCGAGCCCCTCATTGGGCTCCCTGCTCAGCGGGGAGTCTGCTTCTCCCTCTGTCCCTCACCCCTTCTCGTGCTCTCTCTCTCTCACTCTGCTATCTCTCTCTCTCAAATGAATAAATATAATCTTTAAAAAAAATCCAGAAGCAAGCCTGGCTATTCTCACTAGAATGTGAAGTTCTCAAGAGCAGAGTTTTGTCTGTTTTGTTCATTCCAGTACACAGAGCTGTGCTGCCCAATATGGAGCCAATTGCAACACATGGCTGTGGGGTACTCAGAATGTAGTTGGTCTGAACTGAGATGTGGTGCATTAAAATACACACTGATTTGGGAGACTTGGTGCAGAGGAATAAAAAAAGAATGTTAAACATCTCAGCAATAATTTTTATATCCATTACATATTGCAATGATAGTATTTTGCATATATTCAGTTAAGTGAAAATATATTATTAAAATTAATTTCATCTGCTTTTTTTTACTTGTATTAATGTGGCAACTGGAAAACTTAAACTTCTATATGTGCCTTGCATTATATTTTCATTGGACAGTGTTTGTCTAGAGTAATGAGTGGAATATTACAGGTGCTAAAAGATGCTGAGTGAAAGAATGAATAAGTGAGTTAGTCCAAATGGCTCTTTTAATCAGCCTGAATTAGTTTTTTTCCACTTACTATGCAGTCTTATACCATTACATATAACTGAACATGTTCTATGAACTGGGAAAAGGGTGGTTTCAGTGGGAACGGCTAATTTAGCAGTTTTCAAAGTAAGAGGAACAATAAACAGAGCACTATTGCTTGTAACCAGATTTCATTTATGGAGAAGTTACCGTGTGGCAGACACATTACATGTACACTCCCACTAAACTCACTCTACAACTCTTATGACATATTACTACTCCAATTTATAGATGATGATACTGAGGGTCAGAGTGGGAAAGGACACGGTACAAGGAAGTTGTGAAGCCAGGAGTCAGTTCTGCTCACTCTGACCAAGCTGGACATTTGCAGACAGCCCAGTCTTACTATGCCCCTCCATCCTCACACTCTATATTTCAGCTACAGGTGACTAGCAAGGGTGCACTTTCCTGCCTCTGAGCTTTGCTCATGCTGTTCCTCTGCCTGGGAACACCCTCTCACCCTTTCAGTAAGCCACCTGCTATGTCAGGATTGTCACAGTTGGAATTATTTGTTTTTTGTCTATGTCCTTCATAAAATGTGAACTCCACAAAGGCAGGCAGGCTTTCTGCCTCGTTCACTGGGAGACCTTAGCAATTAATGTTGAAATGCCTGGTACATGGGAAGTCCTCCAAGATCATTGTTGCCCAGATCAATGAAGATTCTTCCATTGTTCCAAAAAGAACTAATTATTTCTTGGGTCTACTATAACATAATGCTTGTATTCCAATGACAATTCTTATTTTACCATGTAGATATTATAATCCACTCTCTTTTTGTGTCTCCCCACCACAAGATTTGTAAATTCCTTATAGACTGGATTAAGTCTCAATCAACTTTGTACCTCTCCCAAAGCAGTTTTCAGTCTTTTTTCCCTATAGGACTTTTAGCTGGCAGACTCTGTTAGCTAGGTACCCAATTTTTGGTTTCTGCTTCTCTTTTTGTTACAAAATCTCCATTTTGCGTGGAGCAGTAGTGTGCCCAGCCTTCCTTACAGCTGGAAATGGCCGTGACATGGTTCTGGCCAAGGAAATATACATCTGGTACAGATGTCTCCTGAGAGTTCTCTTCCTGATAAAAGAGGGAAGACTTGTTTGGCCCTGCCTTCCTCTCTTTCCTTCTTGTCTTACATATAGACGTGATGTCTAAAGTTACAGCACCGTCTTGCCATCTCAGGACCCTAAACAAGAGGACATAAGCCAACAGGCCATGGTGACAGAGCAGAGAAGAGGAAAATCCTGATGGTTTTGCTGAGTAGCTGGGCCAAGGCCAGCAACTTTCTATCTCTAGATTTCTTGCAATGTGAGAAAAACAAACTCAGAGATGTTTATCATTGTAAGTCGGGTTTTTTTTTTTTTTTGTCACTTTTAGCCAAAATTATCTTTAGCTCATCCAGCTGATATCTTTAACTGGTACAGCGTGTATATGCCATACTCCCAAGATTATACGCAGATTTTGGCAAACCCAAAATATTACTGCAGGAAAGCAAATCACTGCAAAATTTTGAAATGTGAAGAGACTGAGGCTCAGAGAGGCCAAGTGTCTACTGATGGCAAGCAGCAGAGTCAAGAATCAAACGCAGGTCCCTCAAGACTCAAAGCCCATACTTATGCCCTCCCGTGCATGAGCAGAGTGTATGCTGCCTGCAAAGCCCACTTGCCTTGGCCTCATGAAGACATATGGACCTCTGAGGACCTCACCCCGGAGTAGACTCTCTCCTGGGCTTAGCTGCCATGACCTCACTTCCTACAACAGGGGCAAAACTCTGTTGGCCAAATACTGCCAACCTTTTTTTTTTTTTTTTAACATTTTATTTACTTACTTGAGAGAGAGAGCAAGGGAGAGAGAGAGAGAGAGAGCGTGCACGCACAAGTGGGGGGGAGGGGCAGAGGGAGAGGAGAAGCAGACTTCCCGTTGAGCAGGGAGCCCGAAGTGGGGCTGGATCCCACCACCCCAGGACTGTGACCCGAAGGCAGCTGCTTAACTGACTGAGCCACCCAGGAACTCCCTGCCTGCCTTTCCTGGACATTTCTTTAAAAGCACCTTTAAAACATCTGCCGCCAGCACCCTTTGCTTCTGGCATCCTCCCAACCTGAAATGGGAGGACGTGGTGTGTGTTTGAGGAATGCCAAGGAGCTTGAGCATCAGTGACCAGAACAGCCTGAGGGAAGGACAGGAGGAAAACACGATACAGATAAGGTCTTGTCCTGAGCTGTCACCATTTAAGGAGTGGCATTTACCGTAATGACAGTGGGGAGAAGCATATCTGAGGGGGAGAGGGATGGGCCAGGGCAATTGTTTTTGCTGGGTTAATTTTGAGATGACTGTTCGATACCCGTGTGAAGATGTGGTAATCAGAGAGTTCAAATCCCTTAAATTTACAGTCCTAAACATCATCCCAAACTGTTCTGATGAGCCAGAGGCCAGATGGCAAGGGTCCAGAGTGAGCTGGATAGTTTATAAGATGTGAAGATGAAGATGAAGACAAATATCAGTCGGGAATTACAAACACACATCCTGAGATTTTAGCTTTTCAACTCATTTTGCAGCTAAGCCCATTGATATGTGACCAAAAAGATACTCTTTGGTCAATTGCCTCAGCCTGAGAAATGTACTGATTGTATTTTGCTGCAGACAATAGAGAGAACTGCCCCCCTCTACGATTTTCTCTGAAACAAACAAAAAAGATACAAACACACCCATAAACACAGCTGTTAGGCAGCATGGTAATGGAATCATTTGGAAGGGCCCTGGGGAGTGGACTGCTCCCAAACGGTCAAGCTGCCGGGGTCTGCATTCTGGTTTTCACTCCTAATAGCTTCGTTAACCTCTTCGTGAATGGGAAACATAGGCTGTGCGGATAATTCAAAGACATTATCTCCATTGAGCTCTTAGCACACAGTCTGGGACAAAGTATCAACCTAATAAATATGAGCCATTATTTACTTACATTCACAGAAGCACGCAATACAGAGACTCATAATCCACTGAACACATATCTTCACATCCATGCACTGATAAACACACACCAGTAAATCTCCATCTACAGAACATGCACGCATATATACAGAAAATGCCTTAAAGTTTCTCATTCCCTCACTGGCTGTCTCACCTGCCTTTGACTTGATAACATTCCTTCTTAATGCTTTTCAAGAATGGAAAGTTTTATTTTTTCTTCTTTTTTTTTTTTTCCCCCAAGAGCTGACTTTTACTACCAATGCCTGCCGTGGTTCACAGCTGGCTGTCCTCCTGAATGGATGACAAATACCCTCAGCAAATCACTTTCTCTAAAAATAGACCACCCCAGATGATCTTTACCCTCAATTCTCATTTCCATACACCTTGACAAGAAAAATTCCATTCTTATTAGAGATTTACTGCTAATCTATCCCAAGCAATACAACTCTATGAAAATGAACAAATATTTTTTTTCTTTTGCAAAATGCCCTAGTTTTGCCTCATCTGCTTAGTGGATTTATATAAAACATAAATGTAAGGCTGACACTTCTCTCCATATTCTGCCAGCTGAATGTTCATTCTGTTTGGCTTTATGGAGCTATTTACCTGGAGTATTTTACCTTGATAATTTAACGTGTGACTTGCTTCTCTATTTTTTCTTCCAGATGCACCTGAATGAACTGAATGTATACAAGATACTTTTCAAGTCACAGTCACTGTGCAGAAGCAGATGAACTGCTCTTAGTACTATAAGCCAACTGAATTTTTGATGGACACCATTTCTCAAGAGTTTGCTGGACTTTCTGGGTCAAGGACTACCTGGTTCACATCATCCATACTGCTGGGATGCATAGGTTTATGGCAAAGATAAAAGCAAAAATACCCCTGAAATCAAAATACTACAACACTTAGAATACATTTTATATTGGAAAAATCAACACCACTGGCCCAATGCTAAGAGAGTCTGAGCATTAATTCTATTTACCTCCTTACAACCTTAATATGCATAAACCAACTAAATTCCAGTTTGGACCACTGTGCTTCCCTGATCTGGACTGGAAGGAGGCATTCCATCAAGATCTAAATACCAAATCATTAACAGCTCCTCCAAAGTCTGTCTTGGCACACTTACTCTGGATTTTCAAACTGGGGAGCACTGAATCGGGAAGACTATAGGAAATAAGCCAAATCTGTATTTATATCCTCTAGACGCCATTCAGTAAAATCAGCAGCAATTGCAAATCTCATATTGGTGACTTTGACATCATTCTCTGGACAGAGGTACCTGTCATCATCATCATCACAATGGTTATTAATATTTCCAAATATAGTATGTTAAGTAAAGGAAATACAGCATTTTGCCCTGATTCACTATGATCTGGGGTAGGTGCCACAATTTAAGACTAACACACACACACACAGACACAGATTACTTAGTACCTACAACTGCAGGTATTAGGAAACCCAGATTGAACCTGGGTTACACAATAATGATATTGCTTCATATAATAAGAGGTTGTAATGCGCAGGGAGACACTAAGGATGGTTAATTCAGCAGCACAACAACAGCATGAAGACCTCAAGTTCTTTTCATCATTTTGCTTTGACTTCCTCATCCCAGCCTTAAAGTTGGCTTCCCTCATAGTCAAAAAAGGGCTGCCTGTTTGCAAATCTTGAGCAGCAGAAGAGTACTGGCATCTTCCCTTATGTCTCCCTGGCCTGGAGGACCTTTCCCAGAAGCTCGTCATCAGACTTCCCTCCTCTTGTTGGCCAGAACAGTGACACACTCCCTCCTACACCAGACACTGACAAGGAGAATGAAACTGCCACGATTGGCTTCGATCAATCAGGATTTATCTCCTTGGTACCTGCGCTGAGCAGAGGGTCTCCTGAAGAATGGGGCTGCACAGAGAAGGGTGAATACTAGAGCAGTATTAGCATTTCGTTAGAAAAGTGAAAGAGGAGTAAATGACTCTGGGGTAGGTGACCAATAGGGTCTCCTAAACAGACAGAGATCCCTGGTAGAGAATGATGGGAAGTAGGGGAGATGCAGAAGAGGAAGGCAAGACCTTAGGGGTGCAAGTGCATAACCCCTTCCCCAGGATGTGGCAGGGCCTGTGATTACGATGGGTCACTGTCTTGGCTAGGACACATTATATGAGAAACGTGATGGGACAATCACTCCCAGGATTACTCTGTTATCTAAAACTCTATCCTAGCAGACTGGAGGGAGGCGATCCTGCTGACCTTGGGAAGCATCCCTGGCCTGTGGTGAGCAAGAAAATACACCTGCAAGGAACTGAATTCTTCCGATGACCAGTGAGCTTGGAAGAGGACCCAGGGCCTTGGATGAGACTGCAGAGCTGGCTGAGAGCTCAGTTTTGTCCTGGTAAGATGCTAAGCAAGGGAGCCCACTAGACGTGTGACCCACAGAACCTGGGATAGAATAAATATTTGTTTTAAGCTCCTAAATTTGTGGTATTTCGTTATGCAGCAAAAGAAACAAATACACCCACTTTGGACTTGTGGATGAGCAAGAAATAAACTTATTCTTTACGTTACGCCATTAGGCTTTGGTGGTTCATAGCAGCTAGTGCTGCTACCTTATTCAAATACAAGGTTGCTCATATAAAGGCAGTAAAAGCCCCATCAAATGTTTAGAGACTCTCTCCTCTGGAAATCTCATCATAGGGACAGTCTTCTGGGGCTGGCCTGTAGCAAGGCTGTACCTGCTAATGAAATGGAATTCTGAACAGCTACGAGATATTAGTTGTCACCTCCAAATTACATCCCTTTTCATTTCTAGGTTCTGGTTTGCTCCAATTAATTATAATCTGGGCCAGATACATAAAGCATGATATCTCTGAGAATCATCAGCCTTATCTGTCACATTGATGTAGCAGAAAAGGTCCTGCATTTCTGGCAGGTGTTAAGGTTTTTATTTTATTTTAATTTTATTTTTTATAAAACAAAGACACACTAATATCTACTCTACCAAGTAGGATTCCAGGCTTTTAAAAAATGTCATACCACTTTTTGAATAGACCCGATGGCTCTCACTTAAGTGAACACAGAGTAAATACCAGGTACTGTGATGGTAATCAACATACACTTACTTTTTTTATTTTTAATTTTTTAAAAGCTTTTATTTGTTTGTCAGATAGAGAGAGAGAGAGAGAGAGAGAGAGAGAGTGAGCACAAGCAGGGGGAGCGGCAGGCAGAAGGAGCCTGATGTGGGACTCGATCCCAGGACTCTGAGATCATGACCTGAGCCGAACGCAGATGCTTAACCAACTGAGTCACCCAGATGTCTGCACATGGGCTTTCTTACTTAGTGTTCACCACAACCCTGAATGGAAATAATATCAATCTCATCTTCTTGAAGAGAAACTTGAGACTTAAGTTAAACAATGGGCCTAAGTCCACAGCTTTTGAATGGCACAACCAAGAATCAAACTCAAGTCCACCTGACCCACTCATCCATCCATGAACTCATTTGTCATTCATCCAAAATTCCATTTCCAGGCACCAGTTATGGTGTGATCTATAAGATAAAGAGCAGGGTTGGTAAACTTCTTCTGTCAAGAGCCATTTAATAACCACTTTAGGCTTTAGGGGCCATATGGTATCTGTCACAGCTACTCGGTCATATCGTGTGAAGTGACCATAGACGATACGTGAATGAATGAGCATGGATGTGTTCCAATAACATTTTACTTACAAAAACAGCAGTGGGCTGGATTTGACTTGTGGGCTGTCATGTGCGGACCGCTGGTCTGGTGAGCAGCTGTGGTGCACAGCCTGGTTAGCTGCCTCATCCCCCTTGCTGTTGGGATGTGGCTGGCTGCAGGCTCTCAGGGAAGGGATCTACTTCATCTAGGGGTCTTCCTTCTCCCCTGAGGCATGGTTGAAACATGTGAGGGTAGAGGCCCCACGCTCTTTGCTCAATTCGGAACAACCTTGATGGGCCACCCCGGCTTCAGTGCTCCCCAAAAGGAGCCGGCTGAGGCCTTTGTTATCACTGCATTGAAGCTGAACATCTCCTTCTGCTCACTCCTGCTTTTCAGGTCTCTTCCAGGGGCTGTCCTCCAGAGAGCCTCTCAGGAAACTCCCTGCAGGTGATTCTCCATCTCAAAGTCTGCGTGCAGGGAAGCAGATGTAAGCAGGTGAGTAGGGAGAGGGGCTGCAGGAGAAATGGAGAAGTCTTCTGGTCAGAAGGAAAAGCAAGGACAAAGATACAGAAACAAGAAACACATGATAGGTTCCAGGAACCAGATGTGGTTCCTAGTTTCAGGAGTGTGATGTGTGGCTGAGGAATTAGCTGAATCTGAGGTGGAGAGGGATGCAGGGGCCAGATCACGTGAGGCTCCGAAAAGCCAGCAGTTTTACATCCAAGGATGGAGTAACCGCCAAGAGGCAGCCCCAGGTGTCTGCAGGACCCTTCTCCGCCTTCTGACCACGAGGTCCGCCGAGAGGGCTGCAGGGAGCTGTGTGTCTTGGGGCAATTCTGGCCTCAGGGAGTCACTGGATGGAGGAAATATGAAGACCCGCACAGTAGAAGTATGGTCCCCATGCTTCCAGATTTCAGAGGACACAGTGGAAGGCTGGGGCTTGGAGAGTGACACTATAAGTCAGGGACAGCAAGCTCAGATCAGAATGGAGAGAAGCCAGAAGACTGAATGTGTGGCTGGAAGGGCTCGCCTTTGGGATTAAGGAAGGAAAAGACCTGCAAGAGCTGCTTTCCTGGCACCAGGACCTCCTAAAGCCCAACGAGACCCTTAAAAAACTGTGCTTTTCTATTTCACAGTCTTAAAAAAATAAACAAGTAATAGATGATCTTAAAAAAATCAAATAAAATGGCTGTACAGTAGTCCCGCCTTATTCACGGTGTTGCTTTCCATGGTTTCAGCTCCCTGCGGTACAGAAGTAGATGTTCCTCCTGCTGACAGATCATCAGAAGGTCAAGGGTAGCCTAACGCTATGTCGCAGTGCCTACGTCATTCTTACTTCATGTCACTGTGTAGGCATTTTATCATCTCACATCATCACACGAAGAAATAAGGGCAGTAAGAAATTTTGAGAGAGATAAACCACATCCACATAACTTATTATAATAAATTGCTACAACTGTTCTACTTTATTATTATTATTGCTCTCTCACTGCGCCTATTTTATAAATTAAACCTTGGCATTTATATGTATGTATAATGTATGTATAGGAAAAAAACAGCATAGAAAGGGTCTGGTACTCCCCACAGTTTCAGGTATCCACTGGGGCTCTTATAAAGAAAGAAAATCACTTTATTTAATTTTTATCACCATTCTTAGTATTCCACCAAACAACAACTGGCAACAGTTTGGTGTGGATAATCCCAGAACAATTTCTGTGAACTTACTAATATTTACTTGTACTTCAAAATATCTATCATCTATTGATCTATCATTTCACTATTTTTAAGTACATGAATTATCCTACACATTTTGTTCTGTGACTTGCTTTTTCCATGTCGGATTTTACAGATATATACATCATAAATTTTACGAATATTTTTCCATGCTATGGATACAGTGTGTTGTATTTAATCATTATAAAATTGATGGCAATTTGGGGCTGTCCTAATTTTTGCTATTGTAAGCACTACTGCAATGAACATTAACATACGTATATTTGGATACACAAATGCACAGGTACACTTAATAATATAATAAAAACTAACAGTTCTGGGGTCTGCTGTGGGTCGGGCACGGTGCTGAAGTGCTTACATGTGTTACTCATTTAATTCTTACAATTACTCTTAGAAGTAGGTTTCATTATGATCCCAGTACTACAAATGAAGAGACTGTGCCCAAGAGAGTTTAAGTAACCTGCAACTAATTCCCCAGGAAGGGTAGTGGAATGGACTTGCTAACTGTCATGTTTAAAAAAAAGTCTTACTTTTATGTGATCGAATTGGACTGACATCTTTACAACATCGAATCTTCTCATCTAAAAAATGTCATGTCCTTTCATTTATTTAAATACCCTCGCTTGTCTTTCCATAATGCTTGCATGTTTCTCATGCTGGATTGCATGTTTCTTGTTAAAGACATTCCTAGGTATGTCATAGTTGTTATTGCTGGTTCAAAGAGAATAAATGGATTTTCCATTTTGGTTTTGAGCTTGTAGCATACCAAATTATCTTATGAGTCGTAAGAGTTTCAACTGATTCTTTTTAACAGACTTTCTTATCAACTGCTTGGTAAATGACAATTTTGTCTCTTCACTTCTAATATTTATTCTTGCTTCTGTTTCCCATCCTGGAACTTCCAGAGTGATGGTGAGTAACACAGGCCTGAGTGTGTCCCTTACTTTAAAGGGACTCATGGGGTGATCGCTGCAGTTTTCTGGTAGATACTTTTCAACAAGTAAGTAAATCCCAGCTTACTAGGGATCTTTGTGATAATCAGGAATTCCAGTTGATTCTGCACCAGTAGAGTCCAGGCAATTTTCTCCTGTTTTCTATCAAAGAAGGGGATTACCTATTTATTTGTGTTTCATTGCCCTTGCTCTTTTGGGGTATATTCTCCTTGGTTAGGAGAAATACTTGCATCGCTCAGCCTTTATTGGGGCCTTTCAATTTGAACATATAAATTTAATTTTCTTTTAACTTTCTATTCATTTTACTTTTCACTTTTTAACATTTTGTTCTTAGTTTTTTCTTCTGTATCCTTTTCTTTAATTACCTCAACTCCATTTCAGCTGCCCTCTCCCAGTGGCAATGACTGGTTGGCCTCCTGTTTCTACTTTCAATATGAGACTTTTCTTTTATAAATTACCTTTATTTTGCTATATTTTTGGTAGATTATATCACCTTCCATCTTACTGATTCAGCCTTCACGTTTGTTTATTCTACTTTTGAGAACTTGCATTTTTTTTTAAATTTATTTTGGAAATCTTATTTTTCCAAAAATTGATTCCTATTCATTGATTGTTTCTTTTTTAATAGAAAAAGATATTGTTCTTTTGATATTGTCACAATACATTTTAATCTCTCTGAAGATACCAATTGGAAAGTTTTTACAGGTAGCCATAATCCTTGTGAGAACATCATTTCTCTGGGTTAGTATACACTGGTCCTTCTTGTTCATGCTTCAGTTGTCTGTCCACAGCTATGGGTGAAGAACTAGCTTGATCATTTGGGTAGCTGGGGTGTGGCACCCTGAGTCAGTCTGACTTGGGAATGCTGACAAGGAGCCTTTGCTTTGGGGTACACGAGTGGGGAGCAAGTGGGTAGGATGGAGGCTCCCGCAAATGCCAACGTATGGAGGGTTCTAATTTGAGGATTGAAAGCTTTCATATATTTTATTCCTGGAAAGAGCTCTCTTTTGTTATTTTCTTGTAGTTATGATTTTTGAAGTCTGGAATTATCTTGGGCTCTGCTCCTCTGCATGGCCCCTGAATCCATTCTAGGTGGACCTCCTCGGCCAATGCTTTGTGTTGTTTAGACTGAGCTCCTGAGGCGTTCACCTCAGGTGGAAGCCTGTGCTTCTAGCTCTTTGCATCCCTGGGGAATGAGGAGGAATGATGGGACCTCTGTACTGTGGGCAGCTCTTCATGGCTTGCCTGGGGACCCGCTGAGACCACCCCTGCTCTTTGCACCTGCTGACTCAGTCTCCGGGGCTCTGCTGGGAACATCTGTGCTCACGTCTGTAACTACCAGCCCCACAACCCGCTTTGGACAACAGTTTTCTCTTGTCTGGTTTCTCCCTTACCTCAATGCTTTCTGCTTCACATCGTCCACAATTTCCTCACAAATTCCAGCCTGCTGATGGTATCTTTTCTGGTTGTCCCACCCTCTTATCGATGTCATCTTTTCACATATGGTTTCTGCTACACCGATGGGATTTTGCAAGGAAACAAAATGAAACACCTACACCTGGTCCGGTTTTGGAATGATGAGTCTTTAATGACATTTAAATGATTTGCCTGGACAAGTTACCTTCTCAGCCTCAGTTGGGTCACCTGTCGTTTGGATTGAATATTAACCTATACCATGGGAATTGTTCTAAGGATTACAAAACAGGATTTAAAGAACCTGGTGAATGGCAGGCAATCAGTAAACAGGGCCTCAGCAAATGGCACCTGCCATTACTATTTGCGCTACAGTGACTTCGCTGTGCCCTGCTGGAGGGGAAAAGTAGACAGGCCACTAGTTGGGCTGTGAGACTCACTGACACAGGACACATGGTCTGAGGTGCATTAGCTACATGTGGACTACGGGGGCTGGTGGGGTGGAGAGCTCGGGCAAGTTAACCAAGTGCCGTAAAGCGGCACAGAAACAAGGTCTGTCTGGGATGGTTGTTGTGAGGATTAAATAAAACGTGGCAGGTGGATGCATGCCACCTTTTCCCCTTTCTACTCACTCTTTCCCTCTCTCCTTTCCTTTGTCTTCTTCTCTGGTGTTCTCACTATTATCATTGCCGTCATCATTGTTTTTAATTGAACCCGGATCTGCACCATTTGTTCATCTTTTTATTCATTAAAAAAACTATATGGAATGTTTACTTTGGCTTTGGAGGGAATACATTTGAAAACAGATGTTAAGAGCTTTCCCTACAAGCCATTACTGCTTTAAGAAAGTGGATGTGGAAAAAGTACAACCAACCAACCAACCAGCCAGCCAACTGGGACTTGGCACCAGAAACTGGATATGAATTTCAGCGGAGGCCCCGAGCAGCCGCATGCTTCCAGGTGAGCTGGTTCCCTTTCCTGAGCCTAGGCATCTGCAGTTTCCTCATCTGTAAAATGAGGATAAATGAAAGGCTGTTCATCCATCACCTTGCACAGCAACTGCTAGGGAAATGTCCGTGCCCCTCCCTTGCCCTGCCAAGCTCCGCTGCAGGGCCTGTGTGTGGTCATGCAGGGTCTGCACTTACAAGGGTTTCATTCTCTGCTGTTGCTGTCTTAAAATTCTTCATAATGCTTGAACAAGCAGCTCCTGCTTTCATTTGGCACTAGACCCCATAAGTGATGTGGCTGGCTTTGCTCGCTGTGATACGACGCACAGAAGAATCCATACTGCTGCCCTCCCAGTGGACAGAGGGAGCAGGTTCCCAGGTGCCTGGAGGCAGCAGCCCTCGAGTCCTACAGCTGGTTGTGGCTGCCCCTCTTCCAGCTCCATTTCCATCCACGACCTGGAAGTAGCCCGTGCAGGCTGCCTTGGGTTCCCTGCAGCAGCTGGGATTCTAGCTCCAGTCCGACACACTTGCTATTTTCTGTCCGGGTTCTTAAGGTACCTCTCTGCCAGATTTTGGAAGTGATGCACCTTACTACCTTTTTGTTTATGACTTTAAAAGGAGTGAGTACTTCCTGAGCATAAAAAAAAGCCCTCTATGAATATGCTGGGAAAGACAGGCTCATGCTGTGCGTGGACTTGGACATGAAATCCTGCCAAGGAAATGCATAGCTAGGAGGTTCCCCTGCCTCCTTCATGAATCTTCAGTTGGCCATCTGTTCCTCTATTTCCAGAGGGGAGGGAGACTGGTTTTCACAAGCTATTATGACTCCAAAATGGAGGGATAGAAATCTTAGAGGCTAGATTTCCTGCTTGTTTCAAAATGAATGTACGAGTTTGGAGGTTTCAGCAAGTTAATCTCAGTCTTATGAAGCTGACCTTCTCTTCCTCTTTTATCCAAGTCCACAGATGGGGAGGGAGGCAGTGGGTATGGGAGGTCGAGAGAGGCTAGGTCAGCCCACCATAGTTCTGGTGCTTCCCTCCTGCCACTGGAATTAATTCTGGCTCTCTGTGGGTTGACAGAGGCTATGGCTGGAGCCTTTGCGTATATGCAGACCATCTTGAGTCAAGAGAACATCTGTATATAATTACAGCCAAGGCGATATACGCAGAGCACGGGTACACAAACCCTCAGAAGAGTAGGCAGTTACTTCAATAGAGCTAGCTCTCGAAGCTTCTCTGTGCTCACAGTGTCAGCATCACCTGAACTGTATTTGAACTGCAAAATCTCAGGCCTTATCCCGGACCCACCAGATCAGAAATTCTGAGGGGTAGGGTCTAGTCATCTCTGTTTTCACACGCTCCCTTAGGTGATTCTGGTGCATATCACATTTGCAACCAACTGCTCTCTGGCATTCTTTGGAGGTATTCATAAGGCTTCCTAACTCAATGTGAATGCCTAAATGGTCTGCCCTGTGGCTTTGGGCTACAGTGATTGTTGTGGAACTGGGAGAAGAATTCAACCTCTCTGGGCCTCAGTCCGCCCAACCCTAAAATCATGGGATTTTCGGTGATGATCTCAAATGATCTTTCCACATCATATTTTCTATGCTCCAGGATTCAAAGTCATCCAGTAACACTCTCAAATAGTTATATAAAACATGGACAAAGGGTTATTTGACAGCAGATGAACAGCTATTACAACATATCTACTTATATACTTCTATTTCTGTATCTATTTACCTCTCTATTGTCTAATCTGAATCTGGAATATGGTAGCCCAGGTATGGAGTCAGATGACCTAAATTTGACACTTACCAGCTACTTATCATCCGTCAAATTAGGAAATCGCCTACTTTGCAGGGGAGGAGATAATGAATGACAGTGTCTAGTGTGGGGTCTGGAGCTTAAAAGCTTCCAAAAGGCAGTCACTAATACTCTGTTGCCTTACACCCATAGACCTGAGCATTATCTCTACCCCCTTTTAAAGCACAGCAAGCCCTTCCTTCCCCTTATCCCCACCCCCAACAGCCCCCAAAGCACTTGAGCACGAGTGCTCCTATTTTGTGTGGGGCTGTGTGAGGCACCGAACTGACAGTGGTTGCTCAAACCCACTGAACCTAGAGGCACCATCCAGGCAGCTCGGTCTAGGCACTAATTCCAGTCGGACTTTAGTTCATCCATGACTTCAAAGTCAGTTGGAAGAACTTGTCTACAAACCTGCCAATGTGTGTGAATCAATTTAACTAAAATCTTTCCAAGACTCTTGCGTTAGTTACCACATATTGGCAAGTTTCTCAGGGGGTCTTTATCGTAAGGCCAAACGATGCCCATATTAGAGGATAAGACCACCAAGGTGGTCTTGGAGGAGCAAGGCAACTGGGCCACCTGTCCCCTAGCCATTCCTGCACTTCAAATTGGCCAACTGGAATCTCAACAAGTGGCATCCCTCTCCTTAAAATGCTGTTTCTTTCCGGGGATTGGTATACAAGATTCCACCAGGGTGCATCCCCACCAAGATCCCTGGCTTTCTCTCCTGCTATTTGATGCGTGTTGCGTTAGGGGTGAGCAACCAGTTCCCATAGCCAGCATCTCTTATGTGTTTTCACTGGGTGTCTATCAGACTTTTTTTCAAATGTAGCACTCCTTTTTTGACCAAAAATGTTAGCAAAATTCCTAATTACATGGAGCATGAAAGAGGGAAATGATTGCCCTGGCTGAAACAGCACAGGTAGAGAGATGAGCTGGCCGGTGCCGTTGGTACCCCACCCAAGTCCTCTCCCCTGGGGCCCCTGCACCCATCTCCCAGCTGCTTTGGTTTGCGGAGAGCTCTTTCCTCTGAGAATTGGCCTCAGCTAATGGGAGCTGTGTCCCCTGGGAGATTATGCAAGCATCCACACCCACTCCTCACGTCCACCTCAGGCCAAAGACTGACTGATACAGAGTAACACAGTCCTGTCCTGTTCAGTGAAGGCAGGAACAACTCTGCGGTGCAGTTTGTGCTCCGGAGCCCCATTGTGGATCAGGGAAGACTTCACCTTAGACTACATTCTTGTTCAGCCCTGTCTCCTGCCCTCTCCTGCCTCCTCTCCTCCTTATAGGTTTTTCCTGAGAGTGTGCCCTCAATAAATTACATGCTTCTGGGGGTGCCTGGGGGGCTCAGTCGGTTCAGTGTCCAACTCTTGATGTCGGCTCAGGTCATGATCTCAGGGTCCATGGGATGGAGCCCCGCATTGGGCTCTGTGCTGGGCATGGAGCCTGCCTAAGTTTCTCTCTCTCCCTCTGCCCCTACTCCCCTAATAAATGAAAGTAATAAATTACATGCTTCTGAACCTCATGGACCTTGTGGAGACCTCAAATTAAGGTGAAGGATAAGGGAACAATAAAAAATAGAAGCTTGGTAACTTCAGCAGCTACAGCAACATTCTGAGCTGGTAGCAGGCTTCTTCTAAGCTGGCTCTACATGGTGAGTCTCACCATTGGGGATGAGGTCAAAGAGATGCCTTCTAATGGGCCTCTGTCCGTCTCACAGCTGCTGTCCAGAGCCTGGGAGCCAGATGCTTGGGCTTTAAGACTCTCAAGAGATTTAGGCTCTCTGTGCCGCTGTCCAACCAGGCTGTGGCCAAACTTCTAAGTGAAGGTCCAATTAAGAACCAGAAGGTGTCCTGCCATGAAGCTGGAAGGCCTGGCATTTTGCTCTTGGCTCCTGATATATAAATTTAAAATGTCTACCATCTTTGACCCTATGATTTATTAAATTAAAGAATCAGATTTTTTTTTTACTTCCTTCTGTCTGCAAAGATCATCCTATTGGCAGTCTATGAAAGAAACTTTGCCAAAGTAATTTTAACCACAAGAACAAGTAAGTCACGTCTGAAACAGTGCATATCGCTTTCTCAGACAAGTTCATAAAACCCATGAAATTCTAGAGCACTCGGGTTATCGGAACCAATTAAAGTTATTCCTTCTGGAAAAAAGATCATTCACAGCAAGAATCTGCACAGTCGAGGGTTTGAGGGGCTCCAGTGGGTTGAGTCATGATCCTTCCTGATTTTATATTGTGTTCTTCCTTATATGCATCAGAAGAACCATAACTGCATGTTTAAATTTTGTAAGCTGGATGTTTTTTTCCTTTTGCTCTTTTTTTTTTTTTTTGCCTCATGTAACTTATTCATATCTTGATCATGTCAGTTATAGGCTATATAGCTGGGTAGAAGAGATACAGTCCAATATAGCAGTTAGAAAAAAATCCATGCCAAAGAAATTGACAATAATGAAACCTTATATTTAGGAATTTATCTTTTCAAATGTTTTCCTGGAAGATCAGGTCCACCGAGGATGATAACCGACAAGCTGACCAACGTACGAGGCATCCAGTAAAAATGTGTTGATGAAACAAATGGATACCAGTTTGCCCTTTAAACAAGAATTAAGAAAGAGCAAACCTATCAGGAACTTAGAGAAAATGCAGCCAAGAACCGGGATATGTAAGCAAATCCTGATGAACCTCCAGACCAATCACTAAGTATAAAGCAAAAACAAAACAAAAAATCCCTAAAAACCCAAAATCCTGGTAGTCCACCAGGTTCAGTTTCCATTCCGTTTTAAGGAAAATGAAATTCCAACTAGTCTGATGATTTAGCTTCCAATACAAAAGCAAATTAGAAGAAGCAAGTTAAAAGCGTCAAAGTAGTCTGCAGAGAGAAATGGTCTTGGTGAAGGGAGAGTTAGAAAAATGTTAGAATTAGACACAAGATCCAGGAGAGCACAGCAGTGTGGAGTTGTTGGTACAAGGAAAAAAACTCTGCTATCTGCATAAAGTTCAATAACTGCTGTTTAAAATGGTAATCCTGAGGAATTAGGACAAGTAAATTACAAAAACAATATAATTGCTTTGAAATTAACAAAGCATTTGCAGCTCTGTTATATGTGAATGAAATTCCATGTGGCATATTCTGCTTCTGAAAGCAGGGAAATGTGAACCAGATTACAGAAAGATTTGCAAGCAAAATTCTCAACTGGGAAATGCTTAGCACATCAGAGGACATGTTCTCTGTTATCAGGAAAGCTTGACTCTCCAGGATGACTCCTTTTCTGAGCGCCCTTGACTGATAAGGTTTCCTGGTGCTTCTTTGAGAGGGAAGGAACTCATTTCTCCAAAATATGGAATTCCAAGAAAATATTTCTGGAAGAAAAAGTAGTAACTAATTTGCATAGTAGTAATAATGTTATCAGAAAATCATCCCTAGCGTTTTTCAATCATAAATCAAGTTTAAAAGATTGCATTTGTATCATGTGATTTTTTTATTGTTATTTTTCCAAGGAACTTCATCTCAAATTTCTTAATAAAAGTCAGTAGGAAAATACTGTTCGATGAGCAGAGATCCAATTTATAATTGGCTTTTGTACGTATATCTAGGTCACCTATACCTCACTTGAAGAAACTTTGGTTTAATATCTTCTAAAAAGATGATGTAGTTAAAGAAACCAGTCTGAAAATCTTGTTAAGCTTATTAAACTTCAGGGTGGAGACCTCCATTGTGCTTTTAGAGTAAGATTAATGGGGGAAGGGAGGAAACAGGCTTCTGCTGAAACTATAATCAGGGAGATTTTTCTATTCCAGAGATAATAATGATTATTTACCAGAAAGACTCCCTGACTGAAGGAAATTATTAGAACCCAAGGTCTTTCTCCTTGCCCCTCACCTGGCTGTTAGTTTTACGGAGAGATGGCTCATGCTTATGGAAGCCAAAAATCAAAGTATTTTCTTGTTGCATGATTCTGGCCCTTGAGGTGATCTTTTTTTTTTAATTTTAATTTTTTTATGATGTTATGTTAGTCACCATACAGTACGTCATTAGTTTTTGATGTAGTCTTCCATGATTCATTATTTGCATATAACACCCAGTGTTCAATGCAATACGCGCCCTCCTTAATACCCATCACCGGGCTAACCCATCCCCTCCCCTCTAGAACCCTCTGTTTGTTTCTCTGAGTCCATCGTCTCTCATGGTTCGTCTCCCCCTCTGATCTCCCCCCTTTCAGTTTTCCCTTCCTTCCCCTAATGCCCTCCATGCTGTTCCTTATGTTCCACAAATAAGTGAAACCATATGATAATTGACTTTCTCTGCTTGACTAATTTCACTCAGCATCATCTCCTCCAGTTCCATCCATGCCGATGCAAATGGTGGGTATTCATCCTTTCTGATGGCTGAGTAATATTCCACTGTATATTGCGGTGATCTTCTTGTCACATGACGAGATATGAATATAGATCATGGTGACTAACAACCAAGCCTCACAACTAATGGTTGATAAAACTTCCATGGCTCAGGCAACATAGCAGAGAGGAGCTTCAGTGAAGCAGTGAAGTTCACAATCTTGATTCTTGATGACTCCGGACCTCATCCCATCCTGCATCTGATTTTCTTCACTGTTAGCCTCAGCTCTCCGTTCTCTTGCCTTCTTATCCCACCCTTTGGGATGTTCCCTGACTCCATGTTTCTAGCTCTGATCTTGGAATTGCTACTCAATTAGTCTGGCCATTCACTCTGACTGTGGAGTCTCTGGCCAGGTCAAGGTCCTCCTGGGTGAACCCAGCTTCCAACCTTGTGCAAGCTCTGTGAAGACAGCTCTCTGGAGGAACCAGGCACTTTCCCTTGTATTTGAAAATCCTCTCAGGCTTGCTCTTTCCTCTTCCTTCCCATTTCCCCTCTGCATTTTATTGGGACTGGATTGCCGACCTCCCTGGTTTAGGTTCTCTCCATGACAATCCATCTTTCACTTTACTGTGGCAACATTAATGGCTCCTCTCATCTTTACTCTTCAAATCTGATTCCCTCTGCCCAGCTTCTAAGACGTTCATCTGACCTCATCAACTTCCCTGTATACAGAATCAGTCAAGCCAATCATACCGTCTCCATCTTTGAAAGGTCATTCACGAGATTAAATTCATGCCCCATGTTTTTGAAGTTTACTGTGACTGCTACCCAGTCATGTTTGCACAGGGCTTTGTGGATCATAAAAGGTTGTGCTCCTCCCTTTCACTTTTTAGGAAGCATCCCTGGTTCTTCTTTCTCCCTCATACCTCGTATCGCATTCATAGCAAGTCTCATTGATTCTACTCTCAAAATATATCCTGAAACTTATCACTTCTTAACTATTCCACTAACTAATACCTGGTCTAACATGCCATTCTCCCTAATCTGGACTACCATAGCTTTCTAACTGGCCTCCTTACTTCCACTCTTGCTATGCGGTAGTGCCGCTGCAGGTAGTAGCCACAGAAATCTTGGTAAAATGTCAATCACGTACTGTCCAGATCCACTTCCTCCTGGGCTTTCTCAAGTGGTGGTCTCTCAAACTTAGAGCAAAGTCCAGCTTCCTTAGCATGGCCATTAAAGGTCCATAGGATTTAGCTGGTGCTGTCTATAAGAATGTTCTACAATGAGAACAATGTTCCATAATCTATGGTGTCTAATGTACTAACCACTAGCTACAGGTGATTATAAGTACTTGAAATGTGGCTAGTATGACTAAAAACTGAATTTTTAATTTTAATAAATCTAAATTTAAGTAGCCACACGTGGTTAATGGCTACCATATTGGAGAGTACAATTCTAGTCCTCGGACTCTTTGGAGGTGAATCTAGCTTTCTGGACTCAGCACTCAGGAACAAGCACCCAAGATTTCTTGCTGTTTCTCAGAAATGTAAACTTGTTCCCACCTTGGGGCTTTGCCCAGATCTCTTCCCTACTCTCGTCTTATCTTCAATCTTGAAATGACAGCTCATACTCTCACTCCATTCCAGTCTCTGACTCAAGTCACTTTTTCATAGAATCCTTCCTTGATCACAGAAGTAAAATAGCTCCTCATGTTCCTGCTTCCACACTGTTCCCTTCTAAGTAGCCTTATCACTGCCTGAAATAATACGCGTTTTTCACCTTGTTTATTATCTGTCTTCTCTACTTTCTCTAGAAATGTGAGTATGGAGGAGGTGGGAACCTGGCTTTAGGCAGAGCTGAGGTTTCTCTAGATGATTCTGAACAAAGGCACAGAAGGGCAAGGGAGTTCGGGTGTTTGCAAGGGAGTAAATACAATCATGACAAAAAGGAATCTGAGAACCTAAAGAGAGAGACCTGCTGGGGTTGGCAGCAGACTGGGGATGCTGGCGGTGGGAGGAGGAGGCTGAGCACATGGATTTTAAAGCTATGAGCTTCAGAGGATGACAGACAAAGGTCTGGAAGCAGTAGTGAGGGTGCCTCCCCAGTTACCAGGCCAAGGGAAGGAGAAAAGAGCCACTGCCTGGGATTTTGCTGAACAGTGAGCTGCAGAGGGTGGAACTGGGGATGCTGACCCCAGGGAGGGTGGCAGACAGGCTGGATTAGCAGATGTGCTGATCTGTGTGGAGGGTACGCTGTGAGAGGACAGTGCTCTGCCATCTCGTGCTCCTTCTGGTGACCAACATCACTGGGGAAGAGGGGTTGTTGGGATTCTTTTCCAAGTTCTCCAAGTTACCCTGTTCTGATAAAACTGAGAGTGTTGGAGATGGCGGGGAGCCTGCCAGGGGCACACGGACCTCTAGTATCTCTTTTTACTACTTTCCCTCATGTTGGTTTGGAGGGCAAAGAATGGTGGTGTTCCCGGGAACCTAGGGTGTTCTGGATCCCTCCTCTTGCCTCCTTCTCTTGTGTCTGACCTCAGTCCTCTATGCTGTGGTCACAGCTGCTGTCAGACCTGAGGAAAACATGCTGACTAGAATATCAGCTATGGAGCTGTTACCAAAAGGCAGCATGGGCAAGTTACATTTTCAGATCAGTGAAGCACCCTCTGGGGGCTGACAGACATCTTGTCTCTTGTCTACTTGCTGCCAAGCAACCTCTCTGCTCAGGCCCTCTGGGAGTCATCACGGATGACTTTTGGTTTTCTGGCTTGGCTGACTTCATGGATGATGCTCACCTATGGATGAGAACACACGAAGAACTGGGCTGGCATCTGAGTCAAGTATGATGAGTTTGGTTGAAGTAGGCTGAATTTAAAAGGTATGGAGGGCGTCAACCCAGGCTGTCCAAAAAGCAGCTGGATAGATCAGTCTAGAGCTCAAATTTGTGTTGAATTCAGCTTCGGAAGTTATCGGCTGGGGGGTGAAATTAAAATAAGTAACATGTCCTAGTAGAGATGTAGAGAGATTATGGAGAGTCAGAAGGGCTGAGGGCTGACAAGAGGATGCTGGAGAAGACCAACATTTGAGTGACCGCTGGAGGAAGAAGCGATAGCCCAAAGGACCAGAGAGGAACTGTTCCAGTAGTAGGAAGAGAATCAATGGAGTGAGAGATTTAAGGAGGGAGCATTGGTGTTTAACTCTCCTGATTCCAACCCAGATCTAAGGGGCTAATGTTATATAAATACAGCGAACTACAAAATGGGGTGTGCACAGCCTAGGAGCACATGGGAATTCCGCTAGATAAAGTGAGAATGGGAAGAGATTGAAGGAACGTTTAGGGCTGTTTTATAACTCATCTAGGGATGTTAGTAAGATTTAAAGGAAATGAATAATTTTATGGAAAAATGCAAATTAACAAACCTGAATCACGACAATTTGTAAGAAAAAAAAGAATAGAGTAATAAAATCGAAGAAATGTTTTCAAAATTTATTTTAAAATAGGTGTTAGGTCTAGATATTATTGGCAGGTTTTTTTCCAAACATTAAAAGAGGGCATCTGTGTTCTACAAATTGCTCCATGGATAAAACAAAAACAAAACAAAGGAAAGCATCTATGGACATCTTCCCAAATTGTTTTTTAAAACTTGGCATATCCTTTAAAATAAAATCTGACCAAGAACACAAAGTAATAGTTACAATAGTTACAGAATCTCCCTTATGTATATAGATTTAAAAATAATAAAGTATTGGCAATCAAGTTGTAGCAGTTTATTAAAAGAAAATCCTCATGGCCAAGTAGGACCTTTTCCAGGAATGTAAGAAGGGTTTAATATTAGGCTATCTATAAATATAATCCATCACATAAAGAGGCCAAAGGATAAAAAACAATCACATGATTACCTTGATACTTGCCAAAAAGTCATTTGAAAAGATTCCACATCCATTCCTGATGGAAATTCTTAGTAAGCTAAGAACATTACCCATCTTAACACAAGAAAGACTGTCTCAGTTTAATTGTGAACATGAGTGGGAAGTCTGGAATTTGTGTAGAAGGAGATCTTAAGGAATGCTTTAGTTGGAAAAGGATTTGTCTTGTTAAATTTGCAAAGCACCGCCTTATGTTTCTCAGACTCAATGTGTAAATTTGCAGTAGCTTCCACAATGGGTTGATAAACAAGAGAGCTAAGGCCACTCCTTAGTACCAACACTGTACAATAAACACTTATAGAGAATGTACACTTACAGCAAAACATTGTTGGCATTTAAAGTAAGCCAGGTATTATCTCAATACCTCCACTAATATTTACCATATTTGGGGAGTGCAATAAGCCCCTGTTCCAAACCTACTCTACTCCCCCATCTCCAAAAATGAGAATTATGTTTAGAGAGGTGAAATTATTATTGCAGATATTATGATAATCTAATAATAATAGCTAACATTTACTTATTATGTGCCAGGCACTGTGTTAAGCACTTAGCATACACTAATTAATTTAACCCTAATGACAATGCTGCAGAAGGGCATTATTATGCTCACTTTACAGAGGAATAGTGAAGCTCAGGAAAGCCAAGGGCAGGGAAGCTTATTAAGTGGCGTCCCAAAGTGGCACTGTGGGATTTGAACACAGCTATTTCTGACTCCAGAGCCCATGCTCTGAGCCGCTAAGCAACACTGTATTTCTTTACTGATGAATAAGAAAAGGAATATGGAAGAACTTAGATTATAAAATTAATATAAAACAAATTTCC
The DNA here is from genome assembly GCF_003265705.2 of Callorhinus ursinus. Lineage (NCBI taxonomy): Eukaryota > Metazoa > Chordata > Mammalia > Carnivora > Otariidae > Callorhinus > Callorhinus ursinus. Next base: position 143,047,022 of record NW_027397063.1, read on the forward strand.
TATATGTCAGCTCTCAGCAGTTAGAAAGTATACAAGAGATGGTTCATAAGTATAACCCAGAGTATAAAACACCCAGACAACAGCTAAAGAGAACTGGGCAAAAAGTATTTGAGGAAAACTCCCAAGTGTTTATGAGTGTCATAAAAGGCATGTTGATACCTAAAGATATGTACTATGTTCCTGGATGAGAAATCCCATTACTGGTAAATTTTTCACCGAAATGATCTTAAAAATTTCATGCAGTTACTTCCAAAATATTATTTTTATAACTTGATGGAAAAACAAAAAGGTGTGCAGCTAAATAAATAAAATTCCCAGGAGGGTACCTGTATTACCAATTATCTATTACAAAGCTACAATGATTAAAATGTTGTAATAGTAATGCCAAAGGACTGTATAGTAATACATGCAAAATCATTAGAATATAACAGATGACTCTAAAGGAGAATCTAGTACATATTAGCATTTATTACATAATAAATGTAACATTTCAAATCAGTGAAAAAAGAATGAATTATTCAATAAACAGTTTTAGAAATACTTAGTAATCATTGGGAAAAAAAATTAGAGTTCTCCCATACCACATAACACCAAAAATTCCAGAATGGATTAAGGTGATAAAAGTAACAAGTATATATTAAAGATCTAGAGAAACAAACAGGTTAATATTTATCTGCTTCCAGGGTGGGGAAGACCTTTCTAAATATAAATGGAAAAAAGAAACCATAGCTAAATAAATCTGAGACATTTAACAACATGACAAAAGAAATCTTCTATATTGAAAATGTCATAAAATCAAAAAGCAAATTTCAGTCTGGGAAAAGGTTAGCAACGTATATGAAAGATCATAGTTTTAATATTTATAAAGAAGTTTAAAAAAATCAATAGGAAATGGATGAATGTTCTGTTAAAATGGACAAGGACCTGAGCAGATAACACGCAAAAGAAAAAAGACAAATATTGTTTAAAACATAAAAATAATCCTCTGTGTAAATAAATGTAATTAAAACAATAAGAAAATTCCATATATCTTCATCCTTCAAATGTTCTGATTTAAAAGGCTATGATACTACAACTTAATAACCAAAAAACCCAAGCAGTTTGGGTTAAAAAATGGGCAAAGGTCTTGAATGGACATCTCTCCAAAAAAGATATACAAATGGTCAATAAGCACATGAAATGATGCTCAACTGATCTTTAGGGAAATATAAAACAAAAACCATGATGAGATACCATTTAACACCCATTAGGATTAAAAAAAAACAACAACCCAGAAACTAACAAGTGTTGGAGAGAATGTGGAGAAATTAGAACCCTGTGTATTATTGCTGTGAATCTAAAATGGTGCAGCCAGTGGGGAAAGCAATATGATGATTCCTCAAAAAATTAAACAAAGAATTGCCATAAAACATAGCAATCATGTTTTGGGCCATATACCTGAAAGAAATGAAAGTAGGGACTTGAACCAATATTTGCATACCCAAGTTCATAACAGCACTATTCACAAAAACCAAAAGGTGGAAGCAACCCAAATGTCCATTGATGGGTAAGTGGATTAGTGTAACTGGGAAAAAAGAAGTTCAGAAAGTGAGAAAATAAAAAATAATAATTTATAAATGAAGTCAAATATTATCCTATTGAAAATATAGCAAAATTTGTTAGCTCCAAAACATGTGATATACCCATATAATGGAGTATTATTTAGCTTTTAAAAGGAAGGGAATTCTGACATATACCAAAACATGAATGAACCTTGAAGATTTATGTTAAGCGAAATAAGCCAGTCACAAAAGGACAAATATTATGTGATTCCTCTGATATGAGGTAGCTAGAGTAGTCAAATTCAGAGAATCAGAAAGTAGAATGGTGATGTCGGGGGCTGGAGGCAAGAGGAGATGGGGAATAACTGTTTAAAGGGGACGGAGTTTCAGTTTGGGAAGATGCAAAAGTTCTGGAGACGGATGGTGGTGATGGTTGCACAACAATGAGAATGTATTTAATGTCACAGAACTGTACATTTAAAAAATGGTAAAAATGGTAAATAGTACATTATGTATATTTTACCACAAATTAAAAAAAAAACTTAGGGGTATTGGATTTTGGTGCCTAAATAGAGTGGAGACTTGAAAGAAAGAATGAACTAGAAATAAATTTCTCACCAACTCAGGTTGATGATAAAGAAATCTTAGCATAGCCATAGAGCAGAATATACATACATACATATATACATATTTCCTGAGAATTCATAATCACAGATCTGCCTTCACATAGATTTGAGGCCCAAATTTATACAACACAATTTGGTCTGAGAACCCCCAAACTGAAAAAGTAACATAAAATTAGGTTCTCAACTAATGATGCCCTGGGATAATTGCAGAAGCACACATTCTTTCATTTTTGTTTTCTAAAGAATTTGTTTTATTTATTTATTTGTCAGAGAGAGAGAGAGCAAGCACAAGCATGGGGAGCGGCGGGCAGAGGGAGAAGCAGGCTCCTTGCAGAGCAAGGAGCCCAATGCGGGGCTCGATCCCAGGACCCTGGGATCATGACCTGAGCCGAAGGCAGACACTTAACTGACTGAGCCACCCAGCAAACCGTCTTGAGTGGAATATATTATTAGAAGAGCAAAGGCAAGAGTGCAATCCTGAATCTTGACCCCTACCTCACACCATACCAGAAAAGTGATTCCAAATGGATTATAAACCTATGTGCGAAAGGCAAAACAACTTTTCTAGGAAATAATATAGGAGAATATCTTCATATCTTTGGGGTAAGCGAAGATTTCATAAACAGAACGCAGAAAGGCCTAGCAACCATAACAGAACATAACACAACGTAACAACCATTAGTGGGAGTATGAACTGGTACAGCTACTTTGGAAAGCTGACAGCATCTATATGTATGCCTTACAACCCAGCAATGTTGCTCCTAGATATATACCCAACAGATATGCCACAAAGGATATATATAAGAATGACCACAGCAGTACCACTTGTCGCCACCCAAACGAAGAAACAATCGAAATGTCCATCATCAGTAGAGTAGATCAATAGTGAACTCTTCATACAGCAAAATGCTATACAGCAAGGAAAAGGAAAACTACTGCTACATGCAATTGCATAGATGAATCTCATAACATACTGCTAAGTGAAAGAAGCCAGGCATAAAAGAATATACACTATATGATTCCATTTATATAAAGTTCAAATAACTGAGATTAATTTATGTTGTTAGAAGTCAGGACAGAAGGGGGTCTGAGGGAGATTCTGGGGTGCTGGTAACATCCCATTTCTTGATTTTTGCATTGGTTGCAGACAGATCAAAAGTTCATATTCTGAAAATCAGGGGCGCCTCGGTGGCTCAGCTGATTAAGCAACTGCCTTCGGCTCAGGTCATGGTCCTGGAGTCCCAGGATCGAGTCCCACATTGGGCTCCCTGCTCAGCGGGGAGTCTGCTTCTCCTCTGACCCTCCCCCCTCTTGTGCTTTCTCTCTCTCTCTCTCATTCTCTCTCTCTCAAGTAAATAAAAAAATCTTTAAAACCAAAGTTTATATTCTGAAAATTCATTAAGCTGGAATTTGTAATGTGTGCACTTTTTGGTATGATGTCATATTTCAATCAAAGTTTACTAAGAAGTAAAAAGCTATGGTATAGTCTTTCTTGAGGGCACTGTGCCAATGAGAATAAAAGACCTCAGAAGTGTTTGTGTCTGGACCCAGCAATTCTACTTCCTATGAAACTAGTCAGAAATATAATCAAATATTTATGTATCAGGATGTAAATTTTAATATTTTAAAATATATGAACAGTAAGAAAGAACCTAAATATGTACTCAGAAGGAACCGCTGGAATAGATGTGATATAACAACAAGGTAGAATGTTATACCATTTTGAATATTCATGTTATTGATTATCTAAGAGTATACGGAAACTATGCATAACATCAGGTAGAAGAAAAAGTACAGTATACTGTTCCAATTTTTTTCCGAGTATGTGTGTGTGCATGTGTAAAGGAAATGTAAATGAGAGAAATACAGCAAGAAACGTAACCGTCCTTACCTCCAGGTTGTTGTGTGATAAAGAAATTTTTCTTTATAATTTTGTTTTCCAATTTTCTACATTGAGTACATATTATTTTTATGATTATGAAATAGCTTAATAAGGGCATAGCTACCCTTGTAAATCCAGCTGCATCTGAGAAATGCTTAAGATTATTTGGCAACATGGAGGTCAACAGCCGGTCACTGTTGCCAGAGCCATGCCTTTGGACTGAATGATAAATGGGAAGGGAAAGAAGAGAGACTAATTACAAATGATTCCTTCAGGTACTGTGGTTAGAAAGAAGAGGATCTTGACAGTCTACAATTCTTACTCAATTCTTATTCTCTATTTTTAAATTTCTTTGACAGTCTACAATTCTAATAGTCTAAATCAGTGTTTCTCAAACTTGGCTGCACAATGAAATCATTGGGGAAGCTCTAAAACAATACTGATGCTTGGGACCCTCATTCAGAGATTCCCATTTAGTAGTCTAACTGACGGACTGGACTCCCTAAGGGATCTGAATGCAAAGCCAAGGTTCCATTTTCTTTCATCTTCTCCCCTGAGTAGAAGTTAAATTCCTTATCAATAATAGCTTCCCATATATGTACGAGATGCGCTGGGCACAAAGTAGGCACTCAATAAACAGTTGCTTGTTGGCGGACACACATCTTTCTGGAAGATGCTGGGCACATCCTTATGGTTAAGAGATTTCTTCTCCCTAGCTTGGATGGTAGTCCAGATTCAGAGAGAATCATGGAATGAGGGGACTCCTTGGTCCACGGCTCTTATGGGCCACTGGGTAGCTTACATCACCCTTCCAAAATGAAGCCACAGGCTGGTGAGTCAATGGCTTATCTTCCTGGGGATGCAAAACAGCTAAGATGAAAACTGCACTCAACAGCATAAGTAAAATCTAAAGGGAGCAAAACTCAGTTATATTATTGGAACATCAGTTTTTGTTACTGAAATGATTCTAAGGATGACAACTGGGGTTGGCTAGGGATAGAAGTCATCTAATGTGAAGCAGGAAGAGAAAGTAAATAATGTTATGAGCTTATACATGCTTATAACATATTAGTTCACAGGCCTTACAAAAAACCCATGTCAGATGGGTATAAGCATCCCCATTCTAGAGATTAGGAAGCTGAGGCTCAGAGGGGCTAGGCAACTAGCCCAGAGTCATAGGGCAACTGATAAGAAAAGATCTCAAGTCTTGTCTATTTGACCTCGAAACCTATAATCTCTCCATGGCATCAAAATGTGACCTTGGGTCATGTAAATGATGTCAAAGGGCATCCACACAAAACCTTCATATTAGACCCTAGTAAGAGTTCATGTTGTCAGCAAGTCAGTAGGAGAAGGGATATTCATTGAAATAAGGGATGCTGAAACATGACATTTTTCTTGGTATTCAATAGTCTCTGTTAGCACTTAAACAAATGAGGTTGTGGTCTTTCTGGAATAGTTAGTAGAAAGATAGAGGGGTGGCTTTCACATTCTTTCAATTCAACTAATTTTATGAAAAAGAAAACCACATAAACTACGTTACTACTTCGGTTTACAGGAATATGCCCTGAGGAAATTGTCCTGGGGTATCCAAAGTCCAAGAGAGCTTTCTTAAACAGAAGTCCTGCCGTTAACAATCTGTGTGATTTTAGGCAAGTCGTTGCCTCTCTCTTGGCTTTGATTTCAAAAGAGAAAACAGAAGCCATTTCAATAAACTTTGAGGGCTACAGATACTTCACTGATCTGATACAAGCTATGGATCCTTTCCCAGGTGATGCAACTCTGCACGTAACTGCACAATTCTGAATGCGGATTCTGGTTGTTCATGGATCTTCCAAAGATTGTTTGTGGACCCCCAAAGAACATACTAACCCTTGACTGAAAACTCCTGGCGTATGTGATAATGGAACTGCGGTCATGCTCGCCAAAAAGCCCTTATCGTTTAGAGATACAACCGGAAATATTTATGGATGAAATGAATTGAAGTCTGAAATTTGCTTTCAAATGATGCAGTGTATTTGGGGAGGGATGGTGGTGGTAGGGGGACAACAGGTGACACAAGATCATCCATGAATTTGTCATTGGGGAAGCCAGGTGATTAGTTCCATGACTATTCTTTATACTGTTTTCCCTACTTTTGTGTCTGCTGAAATTTTCCATACTAAAATAAATTTACACAATAAAAAATATCTATAATTTAAAAAATACTCCAAGCAGATGATCTCTAATGTTTCCAACTCCAATAATCTATGATGTAGCATTCCAAAGAATCTGCAAAGGAAATGGACTTCCAGAAACATGCTATGGGCTCAGGGCACTGAACCATCCCACTCCTCTCCTAATGGACTCTGCACTAAAGGGTTTATTGTGGCCTCCTTTTCCAGATATTTCTGTGACATTCCATTTAATTATCTCCGTAAGTATATTTTTGGAGGAAGAGTAGCAAAACCAAACACAAAGAAGCTAGACAAAAATTGATCTAATCATTTCACACGTGGCTCAATTCATTTTCAAAGATTTCTTAAGAGAAGACCAAAATACTGCTGTAAATGACTTTGAGCGGCATGTGAAATACGTGCTTAGGATGTTAGGGGAACCAGGAGAAAGTGAAACAATATACAAGCATGACAGATAGTTGTGGTGGAGGGCGGGGCTGCAGAGCTCTGCTGCCCAGGGCTCTGTCCTGGCTGTGTTGTCCAGCTAGCTATGTGATCTTGGCCAAGTCACGCAACCTTTCTGAGCTTCCGCTTCCTTATTTATAAAATCAAAGAGACAGGCAACCTCCCTCATAGGGTTATTGTGAAGAATCAAGTTGTATCTGACAGGCAGCGCACATTCAGTAGATGCTAACCAGAGTTCTTTCAACTGTGTAAATATAAAAATGGATCTTATAAAAAAGATGTACGATATAGATCACAATGTTATCAGTAGTTGCCGCTGGATTGTGAGCCAATGTGTCATATCCCCCCCGCCCCTTTATTTTTGTCTGGGCTTTTCAAATTTCTACAAAGAGTATTTTGTTACCCTTATAATCAGAGAACAAAAGTCTTTTAGAAGGTAATTTTAAAAGTCTTCCTTGCGGAAGTTTAATGCCCAGAGAGGCCTAACCCATGTTGTATCAAGTTCACAAACAGACCGCTTGAGAGGGGTAAGGTGGAATGACTACAATTACCTTGTTCATACTTTCCTTACTATGCTCTCATCTTCAGGGTGGAAGACCCCTATCAATGGCAGTGAGCTTTCAAATCTGGCACTCCTGGTGTAGAATAAATAGAGATTTCTGTGTCATGCCCTCCTGCCCCCTTACCACACATTCCTCCATTCCAGGAGCTGAGCTTTTTTGAGAGCTTGGACCCCTATGAGAACATCACCAATGCTACACCATAAAAACTGACATTCGGGCACACTATTTTGCATTCAATTTCCTGGGGTTCATGGCCCATCCCCTCCCCGCCCCAGGCCATCTCCACTGATTAAGAACACCTAAGCCATGACAAATTTCAGAACATACACACACACTTCAGGTGTGTAGACCACTTTGAGAAAAATTGGCATGCACAAATTTGAAAGCATAGTCAGATAAATCAGTGGATAATTATGGGTATTACATATGTAGTTTTTGCTCTGCCAAAGAATTTGCATCAGGATATCTATAAATAGCAAACCCATATAGTGTGTTTAAATCATGCCACTGTATACGCAAATGCTAAGCCCTTTCCAGAACACACCTACTGCAGAGCAACAGGCCCAATTCAAAAAGTTTAGTACCAGTTTCACTCTTGAGTTTTGCTGCGCTCATTTACAATCTACAAGATCATCTTCAAAATGGCCACTAACCCATACACCTTAGGTAGCTGATGGTCGATGAGAGACAATGATGAGACGCCCAGAAACTTCCGGTCAGAAGAGAGGTCGTATGTGTGTGCAGGTTATGAAACAGCGTTGGCGTGGATCACCTGTGGTGCGGTGGATCCCCTTGATCTCAGAAAGGAAAGGGATAAACATAGAGTCCTTACACTGCACTGGGTCATTTTATGTTTTCTTCACAGCGACTCTGGAAGGAGGGGCTTTTGCGCCCATTTCCAACCGAGTTTTAGAAAAGTTGACACACACATGCCCCAGATCAGACATTTATCGGGGGGGGGGGAAGACAAAATAAAGATAATGCAAAGCTCTCTTTGATGGTTAATTTCCAGAGGCTGAGATGTGTATAGTGCCCAGCATCACTTAAACCAAGAGCCACTTGGCTGTGATTTTGATCCTGCTGATTTGTCAATGGCTTTTAGGGATGTACCTAAAGGGAGAGAGGGATGGGACTTTTCTTTGCCCCATCTGCCCTGCTCTCCAAACTGGCATCCACCTTCCCTTCAGTACTATACAGGAACTGCCCAGCATTCCAAAGATGTCTGGGGAATTCACAAGGAGATCTGTATAAATAGCCACGAGTCCTGCACTTAAAGAAATCCATATCACCACAAGCTCCATTTTATGATTTTCACCCCAGGCTAAGATGCCATTTGGCATGTCACTGCTAGCAGGGCATTTTACTCAATCCTCTTTCAAGATTTCCAAACCTGTGCCCGGCCCCCAGGGGAGTCTCAGAGGAAGTGGAACCGTGGCAGAAGTGCTGCGGGGCTGGCTTTGTAAGTGTGTTAGTGTAACTCATAAAAGCAAGTGTAAGTTCTCCAAGTATTAACTTCCACAAGAGGAACCTCAACTTTCCCACGAATGTGGCTTTCCCCTTTGCTTAGCTTTTCTGAAGTTAGGCGTGAGTCCCTAAATTAAGCAGAGTCTCGAGGACCCCTGTGACACAGACAACCCTTTACTGGCCGCAAGCGCCCTAGCTTTTCTGGAGGTGTATACCTCGCTATCATCTTTCAGAAGCAGCTGACACCTACACGTGCTTTGGGCACCAGCAGGCTGAAAGCACAGAACCACCAAGCCACCAACCACCCAGGAAAGCGGTCTCTGAGCCCGGAGTCAGTGCGCACTAACCGGCGTGTGCTTGAGGGGAGAAGCCAAGCGCAGCCTCGGGTCTGCGTGGGCAGGAGGCTGGGTCCACGCGACGTGGTCCAGCAGCGTTACAGCGAGTCCTGCCCGACATTCAAGTCTCAGGGGAGCCCGGGTCCCAATAGGGGCACGTCTCCCGCCAGCCTCCGCGCCAGGTCGGGGGAAACGAAGGTGGACCGAGAGAAGGACAGGAGGAGAGTGAGTTCGTGTTTTCTTGGGGCAAGTGTGCGCGGTACCTTGGATTCCTGGCTGCTGGTGGATGCTGGAGAGGGCGGCTGCTCGGCGCTCGGCGCCTGCTTGGGCAGCCCGTCCACGCCATCCTCGCGGGCGCCGCTCGGGGGGATCATCCTGGCGGCGCGGGAACGGTGTTGGGCTCCCGGAGGAACAGCGAGGCTGGCCTTCCCGCCGCTCGTGCTAGCTCAGTGGCGGGTCCCAGGGATACTCATCCTCTCCCCGCCGCCCACGCGCTCTCCCCAGACCTCTCCCGTGCGCACGCCCGTCCCGCGCGCCCGCCGCCCCTCGCCGGCCAGCGCACTGGCGGGACTGGCAGCCGGCAGCGGACGGGCGGCTCGGGAGCGCTCGCGGGCCGCGGGGGAGGCGGGGCGGCGGGGCGGGGCGGGGCGGGGCTGCGCGGCGACCGCCGGGAGGGGGGAGGCGGGGGGCGAGTGGGGGCCCGCGGCTGAGGGGGTCCTACAGCCAGGCCGCGCACGCGCCGAAGCCAGCGAGGGGTTCCCTAGGAGGGGTAGTGGACGGAAGAGAAAACCCGGGAAGGAGTCAGCCAAGAGGGACCACCTGCAACAACACCTTCTTTCCTCACCCTAAGGAACAGCGACTCCAAGGGAGACGGTGACTTAGCTAAGTTATTTATAGGGCTCAGTGACGGAGAGCGGGGAGAGCTGGGGTTCCCCTGCTAGAAGGCACTCTGCGTTCCCCCATTCAGTTTTGGACTAAAGCAGAGGCAAAATGCAAGGAGGCTGTGTCCTCATTTTGTTGTGTGCGTTTGTGCTCAGCCCTCTAAGCATTTTACCTTATTTAATCCTCAAGGCCAACCTCTTGGGCTGGGTAGCATCACTTATATTTTATAGATGAGGAAACCGAGATTCTAGGGAAGCTAAGTAATTTGCTTTAAGTCATTGAACTATAAATAGTGGAGCTGGGATTGGAACCCATTTTGGCTTCAAAATCCATGGCATTTGGACTCTGAAGCCTCAGATGGAGGCCATCTCTGCATGGCTGAATAGCCAATGGGGTGTTTCAGTATAGCAAGGAGGTCAGGGCTATTTATGGAAGGGCAAACCAGTCTGCCTTAATAGAACCTTTGGAAACATAGAGATGGCCCCATTGGATAAAGGGACAGAAGGAGCCATTATTTTGGAAGACACAAACTCAGTATGCAGGGAAAGGAAATATATCTGGATATTTAAAAGATCTGACTTTTTCATAAATACGAAACTCCCTTGATAGTCTAACAGAAAACTGTAACCTCATGTTCCAGATTTTCCTGATTAAGTGTAAATTTTGCAAGGCCAGCTTTATGGGTATGCAACCTATGCAGTCTCAGACAGGACCCTATACTTGGTTTGATGCTCTCTATCATCATCTTGAAATTGTTTTATTTTTAATTTTTATTTTTTTTCAATTGTAGTTTAGTTGATGCACAGTGTTAACATTGGTTTCAGGAGTACAACATAGTGATTCGACATCTCTATTCATTATGCTCTGCTCACCACAAGCGTCGCTACCCTCTGTCACCATACAAGGCTGTTACAATACCACTTACTATATTCTCTGTGCTGTACCTTTCATCCTTGTGACTTACGCACTCCATAACTGGAAGCCTATGCCTCTCACTTCCCTTCACCCTTTTTGCCCATCTTCCCACCTCCCTCCCCTCTAGCAACCACCAGTTTGTTCTCTCTGTATTTATGGCTCTGTTTGAAATTCTTAATAATATTTGAACAAGGGGCTCTGCATTTTCATTTTGAACTGGACCCTGTGAATTAGATATCTGGTCCTGCATGTTTGTTTTAGCTCATGTCTTTGGAAAGAACCTATTACTCTCTCTATCCTGGACATCAATTGAAAGCTCCTGTTCTAAGTGCCAAGCTTTTAATGGGCATTTGGCTCTCAGAGAGCTCCAAATACCCTAGTGGCCCTTAGCTTCTCATTTGACCAGGCCAGATTGGCTAACTCAAAATGCCACAGCTCTTTCCTCCTCAAAACACAATTCCTAATGGCTCAGTAGATACAAAATTCTAATAGCCAAAATCACAAGAGCAACAACCAGAGCACATAATGACAAGAGCAACAGTAACAACACATCTTTATCAAGCATCTCTTCTGTACCAGACGTTGTGCTAGAAAATAATGATAAAGAGAAAACAGCAATAGATTCAGTCTATTGTCCTGGAATAGAGAGCCTGCTGAGAGAGATACAGAGATTAATTAAATCACACACACACACACACACACACAAATTTTATGAACTGTGATAAATAAAAGTATAAGAATCTAATGAGTATGCACAAATGCAAGGACTGAACAAGAGTGTGGCCAGAAAACAGTCTTCCGAGGAAGTGAAGCCCCCCACCCCCGGGTCAATGGGCAGTTCCAATCTTGGTGGGCAAGCACCCTGTGACTTAAATACAAGGAATTTTTCATCTTTGGATTTTATTTTATTTTTTCTTAAGAATCGAAGGGCAGCTGTATGATCTCACCCTTCATTGTAGTAAATGCTCAAGAGCCACTTGGTAGAAAGATACTATCAAGACTATTTAACATTTTTAAATGCCACACTTCTGAAGGATACAAAAAAGAACAGCAAGGAAAGAAAGAGAGAAGATAAACAGAATGACCAGAAGATGGGGAAGTGAAAAGGATAAAGGAGAAAGGGGTCTCAGTAAGTTGGTTCTCCTTGTCCGATGCATCGGAGTCGTTTTGAGTAATGAGATATATGAAGGGTATGGGGTTTGGCAATTAAATTGATGATGATCATAATTGCTCATTTGCACTGGGCTTCTGCCATGTTGTAGGCATTTTCTACGTGTTGTTTCATTTAATCTTTTATTTAGTAAGATGATTATGCTAGGAGTTACAGTGAGTGTGAGAACAGGGACTCAGACTCAGATATATCCTGCCCCTGGGCCAAGCTTCAGCCACCTTGTTCTGCTGCCCCTTACACAAATGTGGAACCCAGATCTGGTAAAAAGGCTGCAGGCCTTAAAGGGCAGAGTGATACAGATCGAGAGCCAGAAGCCTAAGAGAAGCATAGGGAGAGTCCTCAAAGAATGAAGAGTTGCCCACTCCATTCTTTTATCTTAAAAGTGAATAATCACCAGAGGTACATTTTGGGGGTGATAGCCAAGAAGTCGAGACAAACATGGCAGGAGTCACCAACCACGGCCATTCAACCTGTGAAGGAGTATTAGTTGTCTCCTCTGGCCACCTTGCCTCAGGGACCTACTTGCAAGCCAGAGAAACCCAATGCTTGCCCAGAGTCCTACCAGTAACCACACTAGTCCCTACTTTGAGCCAACTGTTAATGCGGGACTGTGGTCCTCACAACTCCTGACTGGTCTCTCCTTAGCATCAAAGCTAATCATTTAATTTGGCAGCTCCTATTATCAGGGTGGACGAGATCCAGTGTACGTATTCGTAACTTGTTTTTGGAAATGCCATTTAATAATAATGACGGCAACAATAATGGTAGGTTATATTCGAATAGCACTGTTTGACTGCATTGAAATGGTCTCCTGCTGGAGGGACCTGGAAAAGGCAGCCTCATAGAGCTAGTTTCTGGTTAAGATCTGCCTCTGTTCTCTAATGAGCAAATTTGTAGGCTGCTTCTAGTTGGTTATAACCTCTGGGAGATGGACGGGGACTTGAGTCTTTACATTTAGTGGAAGGGCCATGAGCCTGAAGTTCAAACATCCCAGCTCTTCCCCTTAAAAGCAACAAGATCTTAAATAATTGACTTGATGTGCCTCAGCCTCGGCTTCCTAGAGTGTAAAATGAGATAATGATCCCTACTTCATAGAGTTTCTGTAAGGATCAGAGGATTAAATGCCTGGTCAAAACTAGTCTCATACTACTACTAATTATTATTATTATTATCGTCATCATTAGTTGTATGCTTTTGCTCAAATATATTCACTTTGAGTTGGGTTTTCTGTTCATTACAGCCAAATGCATGTACAAAGTCAAACAGTTGCATTTCTATACACTATTAGTGAAATAGCAGAATAAGAAATTAAGAAAACAATCCCATTTACATTTGCACCAAAGAAAATAAAATGCCTAGGAATAAACTTAACCAAGGAGGTGAAAGGCTTGTACTGAGAAAACTATAAAACACTGGGGAAAGAAACAGAAGACAACAGAAGCATGGAAAGATATTCCGTGCTCATGGTTTGGAAGAACCAATATTGTTAAAATGTCCATGCTACCCAAAGTAATCTACAGATTTAATGAAATCCCTATCAAAATACCAGCAGCATTTTTCACAGAGCTAGAACAAATAATCCTAAAGTGCGTATGGAACCACAAAAGACTCTGAATCGCCAAATCAACCTTGAGAAAGAACAAGCTGGAGGTATCACATTTCTAAAATTGTTGATAGCTCCTCCCTGGAAACATCAGATGGGACAGATACCTGCAATTTCCGACAGATTTTGGTCCTTTGATTAGTAATTAGCATGTGACTTTACATATCCTCTTTTGTGGGTTCAGAGTAATAGTTTAAGAGATATGAGAACCCCTTCACCCTGGCATTTTTGTTTCTCAAAATGCCTGGTCTATTTTTTCTACCAGTTTTGGTGCTTGTTGCCATTTCCTGAATCTGAGAATCCCTTACCATTGTTCCCCACGGACAGCTCTCCTCCAGTTTTGGACCTCAGAGCCTACCATCTAAAGAATCTTGTTTCTTTCTTTCCTTATTTGGTGTCCTTCAGAATCTAAGCTCTGTGAGGCTGAGGACCTCATGTCTCCTCTTCATCATCTATTTCTGGAGCTTAGGCGCTCATATAATAGGTGCTCAGTGAATGAATGAAAGATAAAATGTCAGTCTGTAGAGAAACTTAAGGTCCGATGAAAAACTCTTGTAGAGGGAAAAATTGAAACTCACGAAGGTTAAATACTTGTGCAAAGTCAATTAATACGTGACCCAATGAATCACTGTCTGTTTACTTGCTTACCAATCCCAATGCTCACTGCTATATTCAGATTTGGAATATATGACCAAACTACCAAAAGCACATGTTTCTTTCCTCAGTTTTCAAATTTATAATATTATGCAAAGTATTTCTAAATACTCTTTTCCAACACAACACCTTTGTCATGATTCAAACAGTATCAGAAAGAATCCTGAGGAAATTAAAAATCTTCCCAAATTCTACCACCCATTTGTAATAACCATTAGATTTTTGGTAAGCTGCCTTCTCAAAGCACATGCATATATGGGTATATTTTAAATGTATATATATTTACATAAAGTGATCTCAGGACACCAAGGGTTGGTGTCTTCAATAATAATTCATAGAGATAGTTCTGTGTCAATAAATATAAGTATACATTATCCTTTTGTTTAATGAGCATGTATCCCATTGTACAGATGTACCATTATTTATTTATGAAGGAGCTTTTATACTTTTTTGTTAGGAACTGTTAGAGGGCAATTAAAAACTCATCATCTCTTGTGTTCCTAAATGTCAACCTGGCAAGGTAAATACCATTAGACCCATTTTGCAGATGAGATAATCAGAAGCCTGAGAGGCTTTATGACTTTCCCTAATGGGAAATGGTAAGTGCAGAGTAGAGATTCCAGCTCCCAACTTCAGACTCTAAACCTCAGGCTCCTTGCCACATGTAAGCAAACTGTGACACTCAGTGTGATCACTGCTGTATAAGGGGCTTGAGCAACATGATCTGAGAGCACAGGCCAGGGGAGGATGAAGCCCACCAGTGGAAAGGTTGTTTAGGAAGGTTCTTGTGGAAATTGAAAAGTGACTGTGGTTTTTGGTGGAAGGAATCTTTTTTTTTTTTTAAGATTTTATTTATTTATTTGAGAGAGAGAGAATGAGCAATGGGGTGGGGCAGAGGGAGGGAGAGAGAGAGAGGCAGACTCTCTACTGAACAGGAAGCCCTATGTGGGGCTCAATCCCAGGACCCAGAGATCATGACCCAAGCCAAAGGCAGATGCTTAACCAGCTTAGCCACCCAGGCGCTCCTGGTGGAAGGAATCTTGAGCAGAATGTTCAGTATTGATATAGATGCGGTGTGTGCTCATGCAGGGCTCTTCAGGTTTGGTTCCTGGAAAACTATAGTTTCTTCTCTTTGTTGGTAAGATTTACTGATGACACACACGATGCTCAAAAAAGGGAAGTGTTGGAGAAATCCTTTGAATTCTCATTTTGAGTACTTTTACAAATGGCCCATGGGGAAAGTTGGATCCCGGTCAGCCTGGGAGGAACAGCACTGGTTAGTAATGAAGGGAGGAAAAAAAGCATCATGAGGATTTCTGGAGGGCTTCATGGGTCACAGAGTAAGAAAGAGCCAGCACCCTGAGTTCTGAGAGACACACGTAGATTCTTCATGCTTGGAAGCCAGACACGGAGAGCTGGAGCTTTGGCTCTCTTTGAGGCAGGAATGTATTCCGTTTGCAGGGCCCTACAATTCAAACACACATGTCCCTTGCACACTTGCAACCTTTAGAGGATGATGGATATTCAAGGTATGCTCAGTTAGTCCTTCTGTATCTTAAATGACATCCCTATAAGTGAGCAAGCAGTAAAGAGTGACTCTTAAAAACAAAAAAACAAGAACTCCAGCAAAAACGGATAATAGTTCCTGCTCCTTATCCCTAAAGCTTTGCCATTACTTTGAAATATGTTCTAAAAGCTTGTAGTGTCATGTTGGGGGCAAATGAATCTCACAAATTCTTGTTACCGTTTTCCAGGGAGGGGTTATATTACCTCTTTGTCCTTCTGCCTTCTGTAACCCTCTCTGTTCCTCCAGTAACTCACTTGGCAGCCATGAGCCATCCATCAGACACTTCACAACTGGCCTGGAAAAGATGACTCAGGCCTTAAGCCTTAAATTCCACTTTCTTCCCGCCATAGCTGATGCCAGCTTATCCATAGAGCCTGGACTTGGGAAACATACCTATATTTCATCTGTCTTTATTCTTGTAGAGTTGGCCGGGAAAATGGGGATTTTGTCTCCTCAGTTAATATTGATAACTTGATGCAGGTAATGATGGTGCCGAGTACAGTAGGAGTCAGTATCAGCGGTGTTGTTATTCGGACAAACATTTAGAGGAGGTTGTTGGCTGTATCTCATCCCATTTCCTCCCCGAAATGCAAGTTGCCACAATGCCAGCCTCTACCAAGCAACGGCCTAGGGCTCTGAGGATGCCCAACCTGGCTGGTAGCTTTGCATGTCACGGAATCCCTGAGTTCCTTAGATTGCAGGTAGAGCTGTTAACGTGTGCAATGAGAGAAACACCCAGATTTTAAATAAAATCTGCAGCATTTTACTATTTGCTTTTCCTCAACCACCTCCTCTAGTGAGTCACCATGTCCTGTTGCTTCTACTGCTTGAGTGGTCCTGGGAGTAAGGAGTTATTCAACTTAAGATATTTGAGGTCGTTACAAAAGAAGGCAGAGATGTCTAAATAAATGAAGTCCTCACTTTATTTGCTGATTTATTTCATAGTTGCTGGGACCTGCTAGGTACAGGCCCTTTATTAGATCCAGGGATATAAAGAGATATATGTCTCTTCCCTGACCCAAAGGGAAATTCAGCTTATTGAGAAAGGCAGAACTGGGGACAAATGATAACCATGAGTTTGAAGAGAGGCCATAGCGACCAGGGCAGGAAAGGGCTAATTCCACTGAGGAGCTAGGGGAAGGCTCACCAAGGGGAAAAACATTATCACTGAAATGTGAGGAGCAATTTTCCAGGAGGAGAAGAGGAAGGCCATTCTTGGCATTTTAATATGAGCCTACTTCTCTGCTTGTATTTTCTGTGGCTATTTATTTTATTATTGTTACTCTGGGGGAAGTGGAGGGACCTAGAATTGTCATCATCAATCCTTGTAATTCCCCTTTCTCATTTTAATTTCTTTTATTAATTGTCCCAAATGCAACCCTCAACTTGCTCAAAATTCCCTTCCTTCAGTGACCCCCACTATCATGTTTTGAAAATATCTATCTCAGACATGTATGCCTATTTGAGAAATATATGCAGTTAATTTGTGCGTATAAGTGTTTTAAGTTGCATCAAACATATTGTGCTATAGCATATTTCCTCTTTTTAGCTTATTTCAGGAAAAACAGTTTCATTTTTAAAAGTAACTTAAAAGTAAAATATGCAAAGATTATTTGTTCTATTTCTTTGCTGTATAGAATTTGATTATATGAATCTGCTATATTTAATCCATGATGTGTGGCCTGGACTGTTAGGTTGTTTTCGTTTCTTCCCAATCACGAATAGGGCTGCTTGAACATTCTTGTATATGACTTTTGGTGCTAATGCATAGGCATAGTTACAGGTTCCAGTTGTTTTCTCCAACATGGATACTGCATTATTTTTTATTTCATCACTGTAGCTTTATTTACATTTCCCTGATGGCTAATAAAGTTGAGCCCCTTGTCATATGTCTGTTGGACATTCAGATACTGTCACAAACATAGAGTAAAAGAAACCAGACACAGAAGAGTACATACTATGTTATATAATTTATGTAAAGTTCAAAGACAATGGCCATATTTGGGAAAGAAGGACAGTTCATAATTGGAAAGAAGTACTGTGACTTTCTTGGGTACCAGTGGAGCTCTCCTGCCTCACCTTTGGTGGTGGTAACTCACTGAACTACACATGAACAATCACTGAGTTTTTCTGTAGATATGTTATGTTTCAATAAAGCATATAAGAATTTTATAAGTGGAAGGTAAACAATCCCAGTAAAAGTGAGTTGTCTTCCCCTTGTAAGAATATGGAGAAGATTTACTTTTCTCTAGTCTTCCCACTAGGTATGGCTAAAAACTCTAAATGTTCTATGTAAACCAAACGTAGGAATACTCTGAAAGGTGGAGAGAAGGAGGCAGACTGGCTTGAGATTTTAGGACCTAAGGAATGACATAGTGGTGAGTTCCTTGGACTTTCTTTTTGTCTTATACATCCCAGACTTGGAAGTGAAGAGGCTTGCAAATCAGAAATGCCAGTGGGGACAGACCAAGAAAAAAAAAGTGCCAACCAGAGGCTGCTCCTTCTAGCCAAAGGACCAAGGAAGGGTCAACCCAGCAGTGCAGACAAATTTTAGACAATAACTGCTCTCCTGCAGCCAATGCCACATAAAAAACTGAGACTGTACCCTGAGCCATGCCAGCGAAGGCCAAGTGGGGAGCCCAGGCTTCCACTTTTACTAGGCTGTGAGGAGGTGCCCTGACATTCCTGCTGGGGAGCGGTGTCAGAAAGCAAAGTAGGGATCTGGGACTTTAATTTTTATCAGCAACTAATGAGCTCCCCCCCCCCCACCCATTGGTGTCTGTGGAGATTGCATGGGGGGGTGGTGAGGCTTTCACCCTCACCCAGCAGTAACAAAGGACCAACCTGGCCTAGGGGATATAGATGTCAGTTTCAACTTGACAATAACAAGGTGGTGCCCCACCTTCCTCTGCAAGAGCATGGACAGAAAAACTAGCTAAAAGAGAAGGCTTAAATAGCATTCAGTCTCATAACACAATGCAAAAATATCTAGGTTTCAACAGAAAGTTACTCATCATATTAAGAAACTGGAAGATATCAAGATAAATGGAAAAAGGCAATCAAAAGACACCAACAGTGATATGACAGAGATGTTAGAATTACCTGACAAAGATCTTAAAGCAGCACAATACAAATGTTTCAAACACCATTACAACCACGTTTGAAACGAATGAGAAACAGGAAGCTCAGCATAGAAATAGAAAATCTCAGTAAACAAATAGAAGACAAAAAGAAGAACCAAGTGGAAATTCCAGACATACAAAATACAGAAATTGAAATAAAATGGAATATTACTCAAAGGTCAAAAAGAATAAAATCTTGCCATTTGCAATGACATGGATGAAACTAGAGGGTATTATGTTAAGGGAAACAAGTCAGTCAGAGAAAGGCAAATACCATATGATTTCACTCATATGTGGAGTTTAAGAAACAAAACAGATGAACATAGGGGAAGGGAAGGAAAAATAAGATAAAAAGAGGGAGGTGAACCATAAGAGACTCTTAACTATAGGAAACAAACAGGGTTGCTGGACGGACGATTGGTGGGGGGATGGGGTAACTGGGTGGTGGGCATTAGGGAGGGCACGTGTTGGGATGAGCATGGGGGTGTTATATGTAAGTGATGAATCACACTAAATTCTACCCCTGAAACTAATAATACACTATATGTTAACTAAATTGAATTTAAATAAAAAAAATTAAAAAAGCTCCATGCATGGATTCAGCAGCACAAAGAAGGGGAAAGAAGGAAGAATCAGTGAAGTGTAATCTACAACAATAGAAATTAACCAGTGTGAACAACAGAACAAAAATAAATGGAAAAAGTGAGGAAAGCCTCAGGGCCCCATGGGACTATACAAAAGATTAACAGTCACATCATCAGAATCCTGGAAGGAGAGGAGAAATTGAGTCAGGCTAAAAAAGTACTCAAGGAAACAATGACTGAACCAATAAATGTACCAGATTTAGCAACAGACATAACACTGCAGATTTAAGAAGCTAAGAGAATTCCCCAAAATGAAATCCAATGAAATCCATGTCAAGACGCCTCATAATTAAACTTCTGAAAACTAAAGACAAAGCAAAAATCTTGACCACATCCAGAGAAGAAACGACTCATTATCCATAGGAGAACAAAACAAAATAAAACAAAAACACACAAAAAAATGGTTCAGATGACCAAGGATTTCTCACCAGGAACCATGGGGGCTAGAAAGAAATAGCACCGTTTTCAAGTACTGAAAGAAAAGAACCATCAACCCGGAATTCTATGATCAGTGAAAATATCCTTCAGGAATGAAGGGGAAATCAAGACATTCTCAGGTGAAAAACAGTTAACTAAGAGGATATGTTACTAGAAGGTCACCATACATAATGGCTAAAGGAAGTTCTCTAAACGGAAAGGTAATGATAACAGAAGCAAATGTGTTGCACGAGGAAGGAAGAAAAACATGGCAAGCAAAATTTATCAGTAAATAGAGCAGGCTTTAATCTCTTCTTGAGTTTTATAAGTTATATTTGACTGCTGAAGCAAAAATAGTAACACTGTGATATGGTTCTAAATGTATGTACAGGTAATATTTAAGACAATTCTGTTATGAATGGGGGAGGGTATATGGATGTAAAAAAGGTAAAGTTTTAATATTTCACTCAAACTGGTAAAATGACACCACCAGTAGACTATAATAAGTCAAGTATATATAATGTAATACATAGAGCAAGCACTAAAGATGCTATATACAGCTAAGATCAGCTTCTTTGGAACCAAAGCCACTGGAGCCATAAATCTGTAGAAATATTGACTGGAAACAAATTTTTATGAATTGCTGGAAGCTGAGGGTAGACTAGCTTGAGAGTGAGAAACTCCTGGGACCCAGTGTTGGGGGGAATCTACACTTTCATGGGCTTTACTTTTAGGAAACTCGCTGGATCCTTACAGTGAAGATCACAGAAAAATTTCCTCCTGTTTTGGGCAGGGAGATGGAAAAATAACCATTTTGCCATAGGCCCGGAGCAATCTCCATAACAAAGTCAAACACTCCAAGGGAAACAACTTTTTCAGAGCCCTGTTTGGAGCTATAGGGGAGGGCATAAGCACTGTGCTCTAGCTGAAAATGTTGTTCCCACAGGAGGAGAGTTTAACAATTCTGATAGTGTTATACGTGTGTACTGAAATTAAAAATTACTTTAATGGATAGCAGATGATAGCAGTTGGTGAGAGCCAGGTTTCCCACTGTTGGTATGAGATTTATAGATGCCTAAGGGAGGAGATGAGAATGATCCACATGGTAATGGGTTAAAAGTTGGAGCCATCTAAACTCAATTAACCTAATATAGACACGGATGGTTACATGTAACATGGTTACGTATACAAGCTTCTACATTATATATATATATATATATACACACACACCTCATATACCTTATACTTTTATTAATATATACCTTAGGTTTTTTAAGATTTATTTATTTATTTGAGAGAGAGAGTGCTCTCACGGGCATGAGTTGGGGTAGGAGCAGACGGAGAGGATCTTCAAGCAGACTCCTCGCTGAATGTGGAGCTAGATGAGGTGCTCCATGAGGGGCTCAGTCTCATGACCCATGAGATCATGACTTGAGCTGAAACCAAGAGTTGGACGCTTAACTGACTGAGCCACCCAGGTGCCCCCAAATATACCTTATTAATATACATATATATATACTCACACACACATACGTACATGAGTGGTACGCACACGTATTTGTCTTTTGCTATTGTAGAGGTACTACAAGAAAGTACAACCCAGTAGCAACAAACACACCAAGTGCCCAAATCTTGGTTTCAAATACTATTTTTATTAAAAAGGAGCCATGTATATAGCACTAACATTGACTATCGCGTCCTACCCATAAACAGTGATCTAACCCATGCCATTTCCATCACAAGAAACATTCCACAAAGGTCAAATTCAATAAGCATGTACTGAGTGCTATTATGCACCAGCCACTGTTTCAAGTGCTTTTTTTAAAAAAGAAAACATTTTATTTATTTATTTGAGAGAGAGAGGGAGATCACGAGTGGGGAGAGGGGCAAAGGGAGAGGGACAAGCCGACTCTCCACTGAGCGCAGAGCCCATCATGGGGCTCGATTCCAGGACCCTGAGATCATGACCTGAGCCAAAGTCAGATGCTTAACTGACAGCCACCCAAGTACCCCTCAAGTGCTTTTGTGTACATTGTCTCACTGAAGTCTAGGAAGAAATATTATTATTTCCACTTTGCAGGTGAGGACCCTGTGGACCAGAGAGGTGATACATCTTGCCCAAGAGCACAGAGCTATTAAGTGAAGGCATTCTGACTACAGACTCAAGCTCTTGTATGTTAGACTATCTCCAAACTGAGCCCCTTGCTGGGATTAAAAATACAGGTGGGAAAATCAGATATATCCTTGTGACTTAAACACCTTAGCTTTCTTTCATTTATAGGCCCATATAATTACAGCCTACAATATAGATTAGTTCAAACAAATTGGAGGAACTGATCTACTAACAAACATGGCTGTGATTGAAAATCTCCCTCATTAAGTGTCTTTGTGGTTGGCAATTTGATTTTCGTAGCCCTGACGCATGTTCTTACAAACATGCATGTTTTAGGTTCAGATAGAACTCAGAATGGAGATGTAATGATGCTGTTACCTACCAGGAAATCGTCATTCATAAATGCATCACTGAAGATTCTTTCGATAGTTCTATCAGGAAGGATAAACATGTTACCTCGAGCAAGGTTTTGTATTTCAGGGTTACCACAATTGGGAGAATTGAGGGTCAGGTGGAGCCGAGTTCAAAGGTGTAAAACACTAACATATGACTAATTAGAAAAAGGCACAATTATAAAATGTAAGTATTATGCAGTAATTGCAGCTAGTTTAAATTTATGTCAATTTCTGACTTCAGTTAGAACATAAACACTTATGGCTATTAGATATTACTTGAAGTTACTTGAAAGAAATTAAATCTACATTATTGAAAAGGGTACGTTCATGTATTTTCCTAATTGTGTTCCATTAGGACAGAATTTTAATTTTTAGGAAATTCTGTTAGACTTGATGTTTAAAATAGAGAAGTAGAAAGAATCGAACCACTTAACACTTAATTTTTTCAGGAGGCCATTAGCAAACCCACATATCCTTCCTATGATGTAGTTAAGTATTACATTCCCCCTGCTGCCCCCAATGGGAGATGAATCAGGAAGACGTTATATGCCACTGAAGTCAGAGAAAGCAGAAGATTCAGCTGCTCAAAATCGTGGTGCAGTGGCAATGGTTAAAAAAAAGTAGAAGCAGTTGAATTTAGGGAAAAAAAACCCACAAATACATAGCACTTCACCAAATAGCATTTTAAAACCTATTAACTGATATATGAAAGAAGCTGAAACATCAAACAAACAAGAATCCCCATTGTTTACCTTTTTAAAAAAGATTTTATTCATTTCAGAGGGACGGAGAGTGTGAGAGAAAGCACGAGCGGGGGGGGGGAGGGGGCAGAGGGAGAGGGGGAAGCCGACTCCCCACTGAGCAAGGAGCCTGGATGTGGGACTCAATTCCAAGACTCTGGGATCACGATCTGAGCAGAAAGACTGAGCCACCCAGGTGCCCCCCCCCCATTGTTTACTTTCAAAACATATCACAGGAAATGTTATGGTTCTAGTAGTTATAGAGCATACAACATCCTATTGGGCCACTCCTGACTTCTGGAAAAATTCAATTCTGGTTATAAGTATGTAATCATACTATTAATCACTATCTATCTAGTCACTATTTCTACGGTGCCAGGCATTGTAAGTTCTTTGTATGCATTATCTTATTTAATACTCTCAGCAACTGAAGAGACAATTCTGATTATTTCCATGTTATAGATGAGGGAACCAAGTTTAAAGAGGTGAAGAAGATTATCCAGAGCCACTGAATGTACCATTTAGTTTTTATTTACAGCAAACCATGTCCAAACTTAGCGCTTACAATAGCAATCATCTCTTCAGCTCAGAAGTCTGTGCGTAAACAATTGGTGTAGGCTGAGCTGGCCACTTCTACCGCTAGTCTCCCTGGGGTCACTCACACACCTGAGGTCACCTGCTAGGTCTCACAGTCTCTTATCCGACAATGGGTCATCAGGCTGTGCACGTGGTGGTCTCAGTGGTCGACAAACCCAGAGAGGACATGATGTAATGCTCAAGCCTCGTCAAATTTCTGCTCATTCAAAAGGCAAGTGACACGGCGAAGCCAGATGCAAGGAGTAAAGAAGACTCTCTCCCTCTTGATTGGAGGAGCTTCACATTGTGAGGGAAGTAGAGGATTTTGGCTGCTTTTTGAAATCTACTACATTAGTTAGTAAGTGACAGAGCCAGGCTCTGAACATTGATTCTAAAGCTTCTGTCTGTCCCTAATACTTATCCTACAGTGCCTCTCAAAAAAGGATCCCTTCATAGTTTTCAAGAATACTGTCCCACTTTGGAGGGACCTTGCCTTCTCTTATTTGATAAACCCCTGCTCTGCTCCAACTCCCACTGCTTCTTTCTGTGCACCCCTGTTTTGCACATTCATCCACTAGAGCATTTATCACATTATAATGAATCATTTATCATAAGACAGTGTTCACTCTTTAGGTGAGGATTATGTCTAATTATTATCTATAGCCCTAATGCTTTGCCCGGTTTTTGGTACAGGTTTTGTGCTCAAAAAAGACTTGCTAAAGAAAGTCATGATAATTTACCTACTGGTAGTCAGCTGTTTCAGTCATAACTGACATCACAGAAGAGTTAGCAATGCTTACTGTTATCACCTTCAGTTAAATGTCCTCAAATCCCTTGAAAAATGCAATAATAAACATTTTTTTGTTGATCCCCAACTTCTAGAAGAGTACTGTATTTCTTTTTTATTTTGGCTTTCTCCCATAATATCAGCAACATTAATTTTTAGAAAAATGCAAATTAGGTGCAGAGAGCAAGAAAGGCATTTAGAACGATCTTTACGTCCAATTTGGTAACATCGAGGATGGGGTGCAGCCGAGGTTCCCCAGCTTGTCTGTTAAGAAGGAAGCTCTCAGCACCTTAAGAGAAACAGGTTCTCAGAAGCCCCCTCCTTCTTTCCTGGAAATAGCAGTGGCCCTTGTGAAATACTGCCCAGAGGGCCCCAGGGCTAAATTTAGAACCTTTGCTTTGCTTGTGTTTTCCTTCTTTTTAGTAGCTGATGTTGGCTCCAGGAGGCCTCCAAAGCCATTTCAGTTCTCTTCCCCCCAGCTCGGACTCCTCCCTGTCTCTCTGGGCCTTGCTCCTCATCTGTCATCTGCTGTTTGAATAGTCCTTGCACACTCTGGAGGTGTGTGCAGGCAACCAGGAAGCCATGGAAAGTTGGTGCATTCACACTAGTGCAGGAGTGAATGAGTCATAAGTGAAAAATACTCATGATCAGTGACTTAACCTTCTCTTCAGTGCTCCAAATACCACCAAAAAGCCAGTAGAACTCAAACCCATCTGTGTTCCCCTGATTAAAGGGACCAATATTTATTCTGAACTGTTACACACAAAGCACTTCTGTACTCTACACTTGCCAGCTGGGAGACCTTGGCAAGCTGGGAATCTGTGAGCTTCAGTTTCCTTATGTGTATCTTACAGTTCACAGTATTGTTGGGAAAAAGAGACAGATCTGTGCACGGAAAGCACTCAGCTCCCAACCCATGGGAGGTGCTCAGCAAAATGGATAACTGTTATATTAGTATTATTTAGGATTATTTAGGCTATCAGAGTTCCCTAGTATAAATCTCAATGTTTAGCTTAACTTTCTGCATTTCATTATTTTTGAATTAAAGCTATTTTAGAGAACAGAGTCAAGTACATAGAAATACAAAAGAGTAAGTCACATTTCTACTACCATTAGCAAATCTAATTATTGCCATTTTTCCACGTTCCTGTTCATTCCTTATCTATATACATAGGAGATTTCTTCCCCCTAGCTGCAGTCATTGTGAAGGAAAGGATTTGGGTGGATGTTTTAAAATTTTCACTAGTGTTATATCCTGAAAAATATTTCAATTGCCTGAATTTTAAAGGTCCAAGTAACAACTGCTAGAAAGGATACCAGTTTCATAATCTACAGTAAATTACGTAGCTCCTGGGGTGTACATAATGCATTGCAATTTTCCATATATGCATTTTTATGTAACACAGTAGTCTTGCAAGATTATAATAAAATCCAAATGATTATAAATAACACTTTTGAGTGCTTACTATGTGCCAAGCCTAATCTCACCATTCTGATCCTGATTTGACACTCAGGGAAGCCAAGTGCCTTACTCAATCTTACAAATCCAGTGAAATGTTGAGATGAGCCTAAAAATCCAGATCTTCTAGCTACTGCTCCAGTCTTCTTTTCAATCTACCACCCCTTTCCAGAAAACCACAACTGTTGAGTTCCAGTTCCCTGGAAGCATACATTGCCATTGGTGCCACCCTGTAATTTTGTTGCGTTATATCACTTGGATTTTTGTTTTTTAAGATTGTATTTATTTATTTATTTGAGTGAGAGAAAGAGAGAGCATACACAGGACCAGGGGCAGAGGGAGAGGGAGTGGGAGAGGGAGAAGCAGACTCCCCGCTGAGCAAGGAGCCCGCCGCGGGGCTCTATCTCAGGACCTGGGATCATGGCCTGAGCCGAAGGCAGACACTTAACTGACTGAGCCGCTCAGGCGCCCCAACTTGGATGCTTTTAAAGCTGGCTTTGGCCATGTGTCTGGGGCACAGCTTCTTATCTTGGTGGGATCAACTGGTATCACCTGTGAGAATTTATGGTAGCCATTTACTGTCCCAAATCTTCCAGACAAGCCTGACCCACTGATTAAACCAAGAGCAAGAAAAAGAAGCATGTCAGAAAAACATCAAAGAGAATCCTCTACCCTTCACTTTAGGGATGAATGCTCTTTTCATTGGTGTCGCTTCTAGAAGTACGTTTTTTCTTTTTCCTGGAGCACATACATCAAAGTATCACCAGGTCAAATGTTCTTATTTTACATGCAGTCTTTATTCAAGTGTTATTGAAATCTCACCAGAGTATTTGTCACTCCTGTTAAAAAGGTTCTAGACAGGATTTTAGAGCTAAAGTCAAAAATAATTGCCATGCCCTGGGCACCTCTATTCATTGTCTCAGGTACCCATTTCCTTTCTGGTCAAATCAGGTCCTTCAGAGAGATGTTCTCTGATATTCTACTTATATCCCTCTTGCACTATGATTCTATTCCTGTTCCCTGTTGCATTCTCTACCCACAACTATCTACTTTGTAAATTGTGAATTGTCTAGTTGAAATCTTAAAAAAGTCCTTAAGTGTCATCACAAAGAATTTCCCATGTGAGCCTCCTGTGTGCCCATTTTCTTATTAGTTAACTACATTAAAGTGCTATTGAAGTTCTTTAGAATTCTTCTGTGTGGGTGCCCGAATTATGGTATTCATTCACAGAACACATAAACGGGATATTAGCATTGCCAAAATTATAGAGACAATGACTAATTCCCAGAGGATGATATGTAAAATTGCATAAGTTTAAAAAGTAAACATAACTTCTAAACTAAAACTAAAATGCTGATAAATATTTGGCCTTGTAATTCCTACTCTATGATCCTTGGAGATTTGCAATTTTAGAATTTGTCTTTTGTTTGCAAGAACCATAAGATCAAGAGAGACTGTGCTATTAAATTCATCAGACATTTTAAGCTTATTAATTTGAAACAAATACACGTGGTATAAGTGTGTTAGCATAATATATTAAAATGACACATTGTTAAGAACTCTTAATATTGCTAATAAGCAATTGGTTTATGCTTCAAATATGTATTAGTTTCTGTATATTCTTTGTTTCTAAACTCACTTCCAAATCCGCAATCCAGGTTCTATGAATTACAGTCTAAAATTTATGATATTGAAATTTAGTGAGTGACTAAAACATTGTTCTCAGATCGATATCAAAGAGTAAGTCAATTTTTTTTTTAAGATTTTATTCATTTATTTGACAGAGACAGAGAGAGCGAGACAGAAGCAGGGGGAGAGGCAGAGGGAGAAGCAGGCTTCCCGTCGAGCAGGGAACCTGATGCGGGGCTCGATCCCAGGACCCTGGGATCATGACCTGAGCCGAAGGCAGACACTTAACGACTGAGCCACCCAGGCGCCCCGAGTAAGTCAATTTTTCTATACTAACTAGAAACCACCACTTGCTTAACTAACTAGTCATGTTTTATTTACTTGGGTATATTTTTTAGATCTTTTTTTTTATCCTCCCTCCTATTCTCCCTCTGTCCCCTTGCCCCTCTCTTTCTTTTTTCTTGTTTGCATAAATACAACCAAGATATATAACATAAATGGAAGTTATAAATAAAAATATTAATTATAACACTCATGTACAAATAAATGATCCAGTTTAAAAATAGAATGCTCTTGACACCTTCACTGTCTCTCCCTTAACCCACAGCTATGGCTTCATGGGGAGTTTCCCAGGACCAGTTAGTGGAGAAAGAAAATGGTGGTCTTAGTCTATTTGGGCTGCCATAACAAAATACCACAGACAGGATAGCTTTTAAACAATAGAAATGTATTTCTCACAGTTCTGGAGGCTAGTTTTGGAGAGGGCTATGACATAATTGATCCAATGATAACATGGCAGTTCTTGTGATTTCATGTATTTTCTATGTTAGTGTTTCAAACTTTTCTAGACAAGAAAAAATACTGGATATGTTGGGGCAAAAGAAGTGAGCTAATGAGTGTGTCACACTATTTTGCATTTACTTCTCATCCTCCATCCACCCTCCATCCCTTTCCTGAACTTTCCATCCTGCTCTCTGCTCAGGGAGGCTGACCTATATGGAAACCATCAATGATCTCTCATCAACAGGGTAAAGGGTTAAAATTTGAATTTCAGATAAGTAACAAGTAAGTTTTTAGTCTAAGTATGTCCTCTGAAATATTTAGGATATACTTATGCTAAAAATTTTTTTGTTGTTTATCTGAAATTGGAATTTACCTGTGTGTCCTGCATTTTTGCTTTGCTAAATCTGGCAACCCTACTTTCATCCCACCTGGTTTCTGGTTAAATTCCACCACTGCGGAGCTCCAGCAGGAGACCGATGTAAGATTGGAGAGGGAGTTCAAAATATTTTTCTGCCTCCCTTTGCGTAAGGTAAGCCCACCCTTGGGCTGGCTTTGTTCCTTGACTGGATGGAGCTCAGTGCTTCTCACAGAGGCTCTTTCTATGGGACTCCCTCCTTCCAGGTTCTTGGGACGAGTGCTTCCCTTTGATTTTGTAGGCTGAGGGATAGAAACAGCCCTACTTGTCTTACCAGCCCTGTGTTACTTACTATCCCTGGGAGACCCTCAAATCTCATTATAGCTTTGTAAATAGTCTCTTTGTAAATTGACCCTCCTTAAATTACCCTACTGAAGGAGCACTGACAAGACCAAGGTCAAGGTATTTCTAAAAATATGATTCTGTTGTAGAGTGAAGGATGGTTGGAATTTAATCCTACCACTTCTTATTCAGGGCAGAACCTTGCTTCCTCTTTGGATCTAGTTAAGTCCCTGACGTATTTAGGCATAGAGGTGAGTCTCCATCCTCATGGAACTTATGATATAATAAATATATTTAACGGGAAGGAAACCAACTTCAGGTCATTGCCGTTTCAGCTGTTTTATATATCTTTTCTGAAGTAATTCTCCTATACGTTAAACAAAGAAGGTGTTCTTAACTCTGCAGATGAGGGCAATGAGGCTCAGAGAGATTAATGGGAAATTTTAAGCATCTTTCCCAAAGTCTTGCCGCCAGAGCATGCCAGAACCTTAGTTCTAATGAGCTCACTCACCAGGCGCTATTCTAGCTAAGATTTATTGGGCACATTCTATTAGCCAGGCTTTGTTCTCAGCACTTTACATATATTTACTAATTTAGTCCTCCCTAAAGCCCTGGGTGGTAGGTACAAATATTAACTCCATTTTATAGCTAAGGAAATTAGGCACAGAAGGGTAATTTTCCCAAGTGGTCTCACAGGCAGGGAATAGCGGGGCCCAGGGTTTGAGCCCATACAGATGGGCTCCAGAGCTCAGGTGCCTACCCATCACATCACAGTGCTACATTTTGCCTCAGTGGAGGGTGGTTCTTTTTTTTTTTTTAAGACAGGGAGAGAGAGAGAGACAGAGAGGGTGGCAGCAGAGGGAGCAGGAGAGAGGGAATCTTAAGCAGGCTTCATGCCCAGTACAGAGACAGGGGCGAGGCTCGATCTCAGAACCCTAAGATCAGGACCTGAGTTGAGATCAAGAGTTGGATGCTTAACCGGCTGAGCCACCCAGGAACCCTTGGAGGGTGGTTCTTAATCTTGTGGGCCAACCCCAATAGACATATGAGATAAGCCAACTGGTGTGAACATCTGGAGAAGTGGTCTATGTGGTGCTAAGGCAAGGGGGGTGCTCTTTTGCTGGGCAGTCCTGCATATGGCTGTTGCTAGAGTTCCTCTGCATAGGGGATGGATGTTCTCTGGTTCTGAAGGGAGCAACAATGGCTGAGGGCCTCATCGTCCTCTGGTCCCTCACAACTGTGCACAGAATAGGCTATTTCCTCCAGCTCTTCCACAAAGACCTTCCTTTCTAAGCTTATTTTTCAGAACCTGGCTACAGCAGGTGTAGTGCCTCTCCTCAACTCCCAAAAGCCACTGAGATACTGAAACTTGGAGCTTTTCTCTGAATCTCAACCCTCATTCCAACACAGAGAGAGCATTTTTCTTTTTATCAATTCAAGACAGTCCAACTATAAGAAGGTAGTTAAGGGAAGAGAGAAAGAGAAGGAGGTAAGAGGGAGAGATCCAGGAAAATTGTAAATTAATAGTATTGTTATTTTCAGATAACATAGCTGTCTACTTGAAAAGCACAAGAGAACTAACTTAAAAACTATGAAAACTCAGTAGGGAGTTCAACTGGGCAGTTGGTGTGAAAATTAAAGTGGAAATGGCAGCAGCTTTCCTCTCTCCCTATAGTAAAGGAGAAATATAATACAAGCAAGACCGCATTCAAACAGCAAAATACTTTAAAAAGATATTAAGAAATAGACTTTATAAAATGCAGAACTTATATATAATGAATGACATAAAACAAAACAATAACAGCAAAAGCTGTATTGTTTTGTACGTGCCTGACCACACTAACTATGCACTTAGTCTGTAGCTGCTGAGTCAGTAAGTGGAGGACAAAACTTGAGATTTTAATGGATGGTCAGAGGTATCTTGCTTCTGGATGGTAAGACATTATTGCCAAATAGATATTGAACGTCACTAAAACAAGCATCAGTTTTATTTCCCGTACTCTGATGCTTGAAAGTTTGGTGAGTTTGAACTCGGACTAGTCAATGAACCCTCCCGAGTTTTCATTTCCTCATCTTTATAGAGTTGAAGTCATTCCATGAAGTTGTCAAAATGGCTAAATAATAAAATTGTCTTTGAAAGCTCTCTTTACAATGTGACAGGTTATACACATGCCCTTTGGTAACAGAAGTCAGACCTGTCTGAGTCGTGCCACCGAAGGGGTCATTTGGGCAGGGTTGACAGTGACAGCTTGTTACCTCCTGATGGCTCAGGCACTTCCCTGCTGCTTCCCAGCTCCACAGTCTCCACGATGGTGCAGGCAGCTGTGCCCCCAGGTTTCAGGCTCAGGCTCCCTGACACTGCTCAGAATGACCTGCATATGACATGCCACTCAATCTGAGGACTGCCTTGAGGATCTCTGTGCTCTGACGTGAATGCTCTTTCCGAGTTGACAGTGACAACTGCAGACTACTCTCCAGCATGCACGGTAAAAGGGAATTGTGACCCCACGAAGTTACTGGGTTTAGTAGAAAGCTTAGAGGAGTATAATTATGTGGGCAGACATTTTTAACCTTCATCTAGGAGAAAAAGATGGGCAGAAGAATTTGATAGCCCTATGCAGGGAATCCAACTGGAGTCTACCTGACACCTAAAACTGTGCTAACCGCACCGCCCCCCACTTCCTGTCCTAATTCTTGACTCAAGATTTGAGATCCCTGTGGTGAGCACTTCCTTGGAGTCTGTTGTGAAAAAGCAGCCACCCCTGAAAAAAAATGGAGCACATCAAATGCAGGAGTGTTCCAAATTAAGTCTTGAAGCTAGGAGCTGATAATGTAAATTGCCTTGGTAAGACCACCTAAAGGGAGCTTTCTTTGGAACGTCTATTTTTAGCTCTGAGCCCGAGAGCAACAAAGACCCAGCAAAACGACTGCTCCTGCTCGACAAATGATGGAATGCACACACTCTGCTGTGGGTTTTCCTTCCTATTTCTCCAACACTACCTTCAAAAAGATTAAGGCAGGGTCCAAAGATTAAGGAAACCAGGAAAGGCTGAACAGCCTCAGTTGCTGAAGTCATTGTGATCCCAATTTTTTCCGAATTTTAGAGGCAGATGTCCCTATTTTAGGGGATCGGAAAGGAGTGGGAACTTCTTAGCTGAAGCACCATCCAAACAAGGCCCAGGCATCCCCGATATTTATCTACACAGTGGCTGCCCCTTTCTGTGGCTTACCCGCTTCCCTCATCAGCAGGGGAAGGACAACTGCCTTTCTCCTTGACAAGTCCTCTTCTCCAGCCCCTTCACCCTTCCCATGACCACCTCTCCTCCCACCCTCTTTCCCCCTAATTAGGGAAAAACAGGAAGAAAGAGCTGTGAAGGGAAATAATACGTGACACCATCTCTTGCCTGGATTATTAAAATCATCTCCCAGATGGTTTTCCTTTCTCTTCCCCCTGTTCTGAAAACTGCCAAAGGGGTATTTCCAAAACAAACTGCCCGTGAGCCCCTTGCAAGTCCATAAGCTCTTCAAAGGAAGTAATCGTCCTTGTGTCCTTGCCTCTGGATCCAGTGCCTGGCACATAGTAGATGCTGAACAAATGTTTGCTTAAATGGGATAGAACAGAAGGTCTGTCATTCATTAACACGCATTCTCCTCAGCCTAAGAGGACGTCTGTGTGTGAGTCCCCTGCTCCTCCCCCAGACTTCCACAGGCTGCAGGGCCCAGAGGTAGTCCGAAGAACACTTTGTTCTACAAGTGTTTCCCTGGCAAGGAGGTAAATTACATAACAAGGCTTAAGATAAGAGGAAAGAAACAAGCTAGAAAGCCTTTGAGTTCTGAGTTTCTGTTAACCTGTGGGAGAGGCTCTGCGGAACAACTGGTCATCAAAGGTGTGCCTCAAAGGTTGTTTTTTGAAATCGCCGATATTAGACATTTTATGACAAACAAGACAGCGATTTCACACAGTTCAATATAATATATACTGAGAACTATGTGCCAGACTTGCAAGGGATATAGTGGGGGTATTCCCTGCCTTTTTAGACTTTATATAGCTTTGTGATAGAGAAATATCAAGTGCTATAAAATAACAGAAGGGGAGGAGAAAGGGACCTTATGGCAGAATCTGCTACTTTTTTGCCCAAATCCAAATTTTCTTCGTCCTGGAAATACAGCTAGACTACATTTCCCAATCTCTCTTGCTGTTAGGATGGTTACATGATTGACGTCTAGCCAGTAGAATGTGAGAAGATGTGTTGTGTGCCAACTTTGGGTTGACCCATAAAATCTCCCATATATGCTCCTCTATACTCTTACCCTGGCCCAGCTAACCAGGATGGAGATAACCATGGGATCCTAGAAGCCATGTATTGAAGAAGTTGGAGACCACATCAGCCTTTGTGCTTGAATTATCCCCAGACCGCTACTGAGTGAGGCACACTTCTATGGATTTGAACCATTCTAGTGTTGAAGTCTATTTGTTACAGCAGCTGG
The DNA here is from genome assembly GCF_003265705.2 of Callorhinus ursinus. Lineage (NCBI taxonomy): Eukaryota > Metazoa > Chordata > Mammalia > Carnivora > Otariidae > Callorhinus > Callorhinus ursinus. Next base: position 143,080,696 of record NW_027397063.1, read on the forward strand.
ATTTACCCTAAATACCATAGGAGACTATTTAAGTGTAGGGTCAGCAGAAGCCTGGTGGAAGTGACATTTGAGCTGAGACCTGAAACGTGATTAAGATTATCTAGGCCATGCCCAAAGAGGAACATTTTCAGGGTGCAGGACCATGTATATATAGATGCTGAGAAACTATCTGGGGACATGAAGAAAGCCCAGCAAGGCTGGGAAGCAGGTGGCCTGATAGACATTGAGAGAGGAAGGACGCCAGTTCCTACAGGATCTTTTAATCATATGAAAGATCTGGGGTCTTTCTCCTGGGGGAAATAGGGGAATCATTGAAAGTTTTGAACCAGAGAAATGAACTGATTGCATAAAGTTCTATGTAAGCATTCTGAAAAAAGTACATGTAACATTTCTACCTGCATGGTTGTGGCTCTTTGCACTTGTTCTTATACATATTTTTCTAACCCTGGGAATGAGTATGCTTGTGAAAATTAATCACAGTCAAATTATTTTCTCCTTCTGTACCAGCTCTTCCTGTCTCTTGCCTTGCAGCTTGAGATGTGTGAAATTTTAGAGTAAAGTAATAAGGAATAACTTCCCCCCAAACACAGAGGAGTAAGACCAGGAAGGCAGAGGTGAGAAAGTTGACTCTGGTGTCTCTGCACCCACAATTTTCTCTTTCTTAGTCTTCTTTCCAGAGCATACTTCCCCCCACTTTTAATAGAGTGAGCAGTATTAATTAATTAATTAAAAAATTAATTTATTTAACAAATATTTGGAGAGTGCCTACTATATGCCAAGGACTGTCTTTGGCCCTAAAAATAATATAACAGTGCATGTGGTAGGCAACATTCATGCTTTGTGAATCTTACCTTCTAGTGTATGAGATGGACTATAAAAATAAATCATATTATTATGCCAGTCAGTATAAGTGTTGTGGGAAAAAATAAAACAAGGAAGCACTCCAAGAGGGACTGCTATTTTCTATAGATATGCCAGAGAAGATTTTTCTTTGGAAATAACATTTGACTCAAAATATGTATGAAATGAGAAAGTAAGAAATGACAATATCTGGAGGAAGAGTCTTCCGGGGAGGGGAAGCAAAGGTGAAATGCCCTGGATTGGAATGTGTCTGATATACATAGGGCTCCTGGGTGTGGTCAGGGAAAGAGACAGTCAAAGAGAGTCCTGCCAAAACCATACTTGTTCCAGAGCAATTTTGGGTGTACCCAATTCTTCATCCCCCTAAGGGCCAACATCAGAGAACCAATACTGTGGGATGTGGGAACAGACTTCACTAAAAAAACAACAACAAAAACCATCACTAAACAAACAAAAAAGCGAATAACAATAACAAGTACCAGAAGGAGAGTGCCAGTGTCCAGAATTGTTATTATCTAATATATCTAGTTTCCAACAAAAAAACTTAAGAGGAATGCAAAGAAATAGGAAAGTTTGACCCATATACCTAAAAAAACTCAGGCAACGGAAACTGCCTCTGAGAGAGACCAGAGGTCAGATACAATGGAAAAAGACTTTAAGGAAATTGTTATGAGGGGTGCCTAGGTGCTCAGTTGGTTAAGCATCTGTATTCAGCTTAGGTCGTGATCCCAGGGTCCTGGAATGGGGCCCTGCATTGGGCTCCCTACTCTGTGGGGAGCCTGCTTCTCCCTCTCCCCTCCCCACCACTTGTGCTCTCTCTTGCTATCTCTCTGAAATAAATAAATAAAATCTTTAAAAAAATTGTTATGAATATGTTAAAGAACTAAAGAAAACCATGATTAAAGGTGTGATGATAATATTCCATCAAATAGAAAATATCAGCAATAAGCTAGAAAGCATATTAAAGGAATTTCTTGAGTTAAAAGGAGAATAAGTGAAACAAAAGATTCACTTGAAGGGCTTCACAGTAGATTTGAACTGGCAGAAGGAAGAATGAGCAGACTTGAAGACAGATCAATAGAGATAACTCAATCTGAAGAAGAGAGAAACAATAATGAAGAAAAATGAACAGAGCCTTAGAGAAACATTGGTGTGGTAACTGTGCCAACATTTACATAAGGGGAGTACCAAAAATAGAGCAGGAAATAAAATAAAATAAATAAATAGAAATAAGAAAAGGAAAAATATTGTAAAAAATAATGGACAAAATCATCCCAAATTTATTGAAAAACACCAACACATTCAGGAAGCTCAACACACTCCAAGTAGAATGAATAAGCAAAGAGATATACAAATAGACACATCATAGCAAAGATACTGAATGCAAAGGACAAGGAGAAAATCTGGAAGTGGAGCAGGAGAAAAATGACTCATTATTAACAAGGAAAACCCAATAAATTAGCATCTGACTTCACAGCAGAAATAATGGGGAGCAGAAGGCAGTGGAATGACATATTCAAAGCGCTGGAGGAATGAAAACCTGTCAATCAAGAATCCTGAGAGTAATGTCACCAAGATGGCAACATAGGTTGTTCTTAACTTCACTGTCCCTCAGAAGAAGAACTATTAACAACTATTTAAGAACAAGGATTCTACTGAGAGAATCCCAGAACGTGAGTGTTAGAACTTTGGGGGCACACAATCCAGTCCCCAGAACTAGTGTTTCCCCCCTTATTATGTGGTTATTAACATGGAGAGGAGGCTCATTGCATGGAATCAGTAGTGCTGTATCCTCAGTTTTGCCTCAGTTGGACCCTCTGCTTTCATTTTGTCATATCTAGACTGTTCTTGGCACATCTGACTTCTACAATCACAAAAATGAAAACATTTTACAATGCTCTTTATTTTGTTTATAGGCACTTTCTGAGGCACTGGGGGTTGGGACTTCAACATATGAATTTGGGAAGTACACAGTTCTGCCTGTCACAACATCCATGGTGACCTGTACATATTCTTTTGAACATACCAACCCATTTCCTTGAACTTAATTTTTACTAAGTGATCTTAAGTTCTTCTCCTCCTCCAATTAAATAAATTCCTACTTTGATTATCACAGCCCTTTCAACAGAATTCATTTTTCCATGTTTTTCTAAATTTATTTCTTCCTATAAAAAGAATCTTATTTATGATTGTTTCTCACCTATTGTTCCTGTTCCCCAACACCACCTCTCAGTATTGTTTTCCTGTATAATAATAGCACACTTCAGGGGCACCGGGGTGGCTCAGTCCTTAAGTGTCTGCCTTTGGCTCAGGTCATGTTCCCAGGTTCCTGGGATCAAATCCCCCTTAAGGCTCCCTGCTCAGTGGGAGGCCTGCTTCTCCCTCTCCCACTCCCCCTGCTTGTGTTCCCTCTCTCACTGTGTCTCTCTCTGTCAAATAAATAAATAAAATCTTTAAAAAAATAGCATACTCCTCATTTATGACAGAACCTGTTAACTGTTAACTCACCCTCTGTCCAAGATAAACATAGCTGGGTACTAGTTAAAGTGGTAAGGACAGATTTTATTAATAATATACTATTATGATAGTGAAAAGAGTGTGAAATGAATGGACTCAATTTTGACTTGTACAGAGGTGACTGGGCATTTTACAGGGAGACAATAGGAGGGTGAGCAGAAGCTCAGTAGAGTCAGGGAAGTGAAAAAGTTGTAAAAGGCAGGAAACAGGGTTTGGTCCACATGAAACCCTTCTGGGTTTGTTAAGCTAGTTTTAGGTCAACAGTTCATCATAGGAGAAAGAGTTTTGATGCTTTCAATTTATTTTGAAAAGCATAAAAAGACTCCATGGATGTTGTTACAGGCTGAATCATGTCCTTCCCAAATTCATATGTTGAATTTCCAACCCCCAGTGCCTCAGAATGTACCTGGGACTTTGTATTGGGACTTTGTATTTGAAGAGGTAATTTAACTAGGTAGGCTCTAATCCAATATAAGAAGAGTGTATTAAGGACAGATTTTTGGTGAAACATTCTGGTTCCTGAACAAACTGAACAAAAAACAGATTCTCAAAACTCTATAAACTTCTCCAGCCATCTTTCAAATAATATATCAATAGTGACCTACAATAAAGGGCTCAGTGTTTCTTCAGACTGTGTCAAAACAATAATAAATGGATCCACCTCTATACCTATTGCCTCTCTTTCCCTCCACATCCCTGTTTTGTTTTTAACTAGTGCCACAATCACTATCAATTTTTTAAAAATAATTATTGCAGACTGTTTAGTGTTGAATTTCAATTTCTTAGAGGCCCTGATATATGTATATAGAGTAACTATTACCTAAGCTTTCACTCTGCCAAGTATTCCAAATTTGAAAGTATCAGAAAATAGAATTATTATTATTCCACTGTCAGAGAAATACAGCCTATATTAAAATGAGAAGACTGGGGCGCCTGGGTGGCTCAGATGGTTAAGCGTCTGCCTTCGGCTCGGGTCATGATCCCAGGGTCCTGGGATCGAGTCCCGCATCGGGCTCCCTGCTTCTTGGGAGCCTGCTTCTCCCTCTGCTTCTCTCTCTCTCCCTCTCTCTCCCTCTCTCATGAATAAATAAATAAAATCTTTAAAAAAAAAATAAATAAAATGAGAAGACTGGCTGGGAATGTTTTCATAAGACAACTTACAGCTCTTTGTGACCTTGACAATATTCACTGTGCAGTGTTCCACCAAAAACCTGTTACCAAAGTTCAAGTACAAGTGGCTATATCATATTTCAGTTCTATTTCTACACTTACCTAAAATCTAGCTATCCCCTAATACTGTTATGTGTGATTCGCAGTCATTTTTTATATATTTCAATATTTTTTCTTCCTCCCCACTTGTGATGGATAATTTTATGTGTCAGCTTGGCTGGGCCACAGTACTGAGATATTTGGTCAAACATTATTTTTCTGTAAATGCACTCTTATATATGAGATTAGCATTTAAATCAGTAGACTTTGAATAAAGCAGATTACCTTCCATAATGTGAGTGGGCCTCATCCAGAGAGTTGAAGGCCTTAATAGAAAACTTATGGCTCTTCTGAGCAAGAAGATATTCTGCAAGTAGACCACCACCTTTGGACTTGAACTGAGATGCTTTCCTGAGTCTCCAGCCTGCTGTCCTACCCTGAAGATTTTGGACTTTCCAAGTCTCCACAAACACAGAAGCCAATTCCTTAAAATAAATCTCTCTCTATATATATACATACACCCTGCTGGTTCTGTTTCTCTAGAGAACCATGACTAATATTCCACCTAAGAGCAAAATAATTTAAGGTTAAAAGTCAAATAAATTTTAGGGCCCTTCCAATTTTATATTCTGCAGTAACTTTACTTTTAACAGATTAATGCCCACAAAAATTGACAACATGCCAAAAACATTTTTCCCAATCCGATTTGGAACAGTAGGAGAAAGAATTTCTTAGTTTTACCTCTCCAAGTTTTATGACACACATTATTTCCAATACCTTTGAATTTGTTGGTTTCCATGAAATATTTTTAATGTTAGGTCTCCAAATAGAAAACAGTTCCAATTTGTATTTGTAAAACTTTTGCTTTTTTAAAATCACCTTTTCCTAGAGAAGCCACAGAATGTCTGACTTCAGTACGAGGTTCTAAAGCAGGCCAAAAGATGGGAAAATTTCCTCCCAATGTTCTGCTAGGAAAAAATTGTGTTGACAACCATTGTTCAAAACACAATGCCATTTATTAATGCCTGATCTATATGCTCTTTCTGTCTCTTTCAGCTTTGGTCCAACAAATCTCTTTCCAAAACAAATTTATGCCTGAAGTACAGGAAACAATGATTGAAAACACACAGAGTTCATAATTTTTTAAAAAATGTGATAAATAATGATGTTCTAGTTAATTCCATTTTGTGCCCACTGCAATTCAGTACACTTGAGGACTATAAGCCATCCTGGAAATAATAAAACTTAATTTTCAAAATTCTCACACATTCTGTCCAAACATTGCAAACTATTTCTCCTGCCAGTTCACATATATACACTTGTTTCATAAAGAAATTTTAGGAAAAAGTAGCTTATTAGTAAAAAATGAAAATGGTACATTTTCACTCAAACTGATATCTCTGAAAGTTGTTTTTTTTACTCAATTAGCTAGCAGTGCAATTTGTACAATTCTGTGATCTCAAGACCAAGATTTAATCTATACTGTAACTGATTAGTTTATTAATATTTTAGGTGAAATAATCATTTATTAGCACATTTCCAGTATATATTCATTGTATAAACTTAAAACAACTTTTGGAGGTATAATTTACATACCATAAAATTGACACTTTTTTTTTTTAAATTGACACATTTCAGGTGCACAGGTATCTAGTTTTGACAAATCTTAACCTGCAATTAAGACCTAGAATATTTTCACCTTCCCAAAACGTTCCTGCCCTTTGCAGTCTAGTGTAGAATTACATTTACAGATTTACCTGGTAACCAACATTCTACCCAACATCACAGCAAGTTCTGGTTTTTCTGGCAAGCTGGCCCTTTGTCAATTTCCCCTATGTCAGTGAAACCAGGGGACTCCTCACATTTCCTCATTTTCTCCTTCTCCCACCTGAGTCCTCTGTCATGGGTTCAGTCTCCATTGCTGCATGGTTCCTCTGGGTTCACAGACACATCCCTGACTTGCCTTTGAAACCTAATTCCTTTTACTATGACAGACTATTTCCATAGCTCCCCTTTCATTCTCTTTAAACTTCCTGCACTCCCTGACTGCTTGATCAGCTGTAAGCCACTGAAGCAAAACCCATTTAATCTGGCTGAGAGTCTCACCTGTAAGCTTTTAAATTATCTTTGCAGAGTAAGTGCCTGCTGCCTTTCCTGCCACCTTGATGAGGCTGGCGATTTGAATGCATGTGGCACTGACATAATGACATGGTGGCTGCCTCCTGGTCGTCACAGTCGCTACACTGTTCCCAATCATTCTCCCCCAGTGGAGGAAGGGGAGGAGAATGCCCTCTCTCCTCTACCCTCTTAAGCTCCTGATGGACTTGGCACAGTCCCCTTATTAAGCAGGCTAGTGCTACACTTCAGGTCAAAGAGCATCATGGGTTGATCATGGGGTAAGCTGAATTTCTGTAAGCATTCAACCCTTGCCAGGGCTGTTCTGAATTGCCTGCTCTCCTGGCCCTCATCTTGGCCTTGCCTTGCAAAAGGGCCATCTTTCTCTTTGTGCCAGCTTTTAAGCCATTACCACCCCTTCAGGCGTTAATGCCAAGATTATAATTTCAAAGAACAGTCTTGGAATTCCATCCCTAGAGGCCCCCTAGTTTTACCTCAGCCCATCCATGTCAGAATCTGGCCCTGTCATCAATCAAATATGCACTGAGTGTTGAGTGAAGTGTTCACGGGTGGATCCCAGTCTGCTGGTTCCAGTGCTAGGGCTGGTCCTGGTGAACTTGATAAGGGAAATCTGTGTCTTAGGATGGCTGACCGAGCCAGCAAGGGAGTCAGTCCCTGCAGCAGGGCTCTTCCGGGTTCTTCTCTCTGCTCTGCTCCCCGCGTGTGCCAAAAGTACCAACTCTGCAGAAGTAGAAGTGTATAAATTATCCCCTTTGTTTGTGCTCGGGGCTCAGATTTTTGGAGATCATTCTCCTCTGAGCCCACCGATGTTAAATAAACCTCTGATCCTCCAAGATCTCCAAGTGCCGCTTGGTTCTCCCATTGGGCAATCCAGTCCAGGTTCCATAATATTTGGTTCCCTGACCGGGAGACCCAACCATGCTGGCCCATTGTTGCCACTGGTTTGGGGCAACAGTGGGGTGGTGTTGGAACGAGGGATCCTAACGGAGAATGTGCGCCCTGCCTAATTTTCGGCAGTCTCCCGCCCCGGTCATCTTGGGCTGGCCCTGCTCTGCTCTTCCCGCCGGACTCAAGGAGACTTGGCAGGTGAGGACCTGGTCCCAAGGTTGGATAACAGTAAGGCCTGGGGCCCCAGGATCCAGACAGGCCCACTCATCAGGGTGGAAGGGGAGCCTGATCACCTCTCAGAGACCTCTTAGAGGCCTCAAAGGTAGGGATTCCCAGGGAGGGAATGTAATAACTTCTGGAGTGTGAACGTGTGAGTGAATGTGCAGTCCAACCTGGCTTGCTCAAGCGGACTGATTCTGTGACTCCACGGATGGGCACCCTTAAGGTCCCCAGAAGCCTAAGGAGTCTGAGTGGGCCCATCTGCGATTCTGTGGTGAATGGCATAGTCTAGGGCAACATTGGAATAGATTCCCGATTATAAGTCACAATGCTGAGACCGCTACGGCTAAGCCTCGCCTAAGCTCCTTTGGGACATGGCCAGACAGGCATGTGATTGGTCTCCTCACCACAGGAGGCACCCAGCCCCCTTGTCTGTCTTTGTGTCCCCACACATGGGAACATCACCATGGGGTCAGGGCAGAGTAAACCTATGGTTCCAGAGACCATGATCAAAAATTTCAAGAAGAGGTTTTTGGGAGACTATGGAGTCAGGATGGACCCCAGCGAGTTGAAACCCTATGTGAATTGGAATGACCCACCTTTAATGTCAGGTGTCCTTCAGAAGGGACATTGGATGTCCTAGTGATTCATCGAGTATGGCGAGTCATAACAGGAGAACTAGGACACCCTGACCAGTTTCCGTACATTGACTCCTGGCTAGGAATTGCCCAGACCCTCCCCGCCTGGATGCAATTCACTTGCAATAGGCAGGGACAGGCCAGGGTCTTAACTGCCTCATCCAGGATATATACTCCATTTGACCCCGAGGCATAGGAAAGCCAACAGATGGTAAACACCTCCTTTGTGGCTCAGGCCACCCCAGAGATCAGAAAAAAAACTTCAGAAACTAGAGGGTTTTGCCACCTAATAGAGATTGCCAATAAGGTCTATAGGAACAGGGAGGTCACAGCTGAAAGGGAAGCTGACAAAAAGATGAAAAAGAAGGTCATCCTCCTCGCCGCCGCCCTGGAAGAAAAGGATGACACAAAGGCGGGGAAGACCCCGACCACTGAAAGAGGGGAGACCCAGAACCCTCTTGGCAAAGGATCAATGTGCCTACTGTAAGGAGAAAGGCTATTGGAAAAATGAATGTCCCAACCAGGGAAAGGCTCAGAAGCCCAGCCACTACAAGGAAGAACCCCGAGAGGAGGACCTCATAGGCCTTGCAGGAATAGACTCAGACTGAGGGAGACCTGGTTCTCTCCTCCTTGGCCCCCATGAGCCCATGATCAAAATGAAAGTGGGGGGCCAACCAGTGACTTTTATGGTTGATATTGGGGCTAAACACCCTGTTGTCACCTCCCTAGTGGCCCCTTTCAGCAAAAGGACTGTGACCATCCTTGGGGCCACTGGGACATGGGCAGTACAACAGCCCTTTTGTCAGGCTCACCAGTGTGAACTTGGGGGCCACAAGATCTGACATGAATTCCTTTATCTGCCTGATTGCCCCAACCCCCTCCTGGGCCGAGACATAGTCTCCAAGCTTGGGGCTCAGATAATCTTTGAGCCCACGGGACACACTAGCTTCCAATTGAACCCAAGGCAAGAAGAGACGAGGTCTCTGGTACTAGCAATTACCACGCTGAGGGAAGAAGAATGGAGGCTATTCTCTGTCCAGGCCCAACTGAGCGGCTCGCAGTTCAGACTTGCCTTCCCTTCAGTATGGGCTAAAGAGAACCCACCTGGACTAGCCCAGAATTGGGCCCTATCATTGTTGAACTGATCTCAGGAGCCCAACCTCAGAGGCAAAGGCAATACCCCACCTCCCACAAGAAGCTAAGATTGGCATCCAAGAACATCTTGCCTAGATTTAAAGGATGCCTTCTTCTGCCTCTGCTTAACTCCTGAGTAAGCCACTGTTTGCCTTTGAATGGACTGAACCTGTTACAGGGCACCAGATGCAACTGACTTGGATGTGCCTCCCACAGGGGTTTAAAAACTCACCAACCCTCTTTGGGGAAGTGCGGGCCACAGACCTCGCCAGCTTCCCAAGAGAGGCCACAGGATGCACCCTCCTCCAGTATGTGGATGACCTCCTCTTTGCCAGTGACACACAAGAAGACTGCACAAAAGGCACAAAGACCCCCCCTACAGCTCCTGTCAGACTCGGGATACCGAGTCTCATGGAAGAAGGCACAAATCTGCCAACAACAGGTCAGATACCTCAGTTTCCTCCTCACCCAAGGGAGGAGAGAACTAGGGCCTGGAGAGAAAGAAAGTCATCATCTCCCTGCCACAGCCCCAGACCAAAAAAAGGGCCTATGAGAATTCCTGGGGGTGGCAGGATTCTGCAGCATCTGGATCCCTGGGTTCTTGGCAATAATAAGACCCCTCTATGACCTCTTAGGGGGAACCAGATCAAGAACCCCTGCCTGGACTGAGGAAGCAGAAGCCTCCTTCACAGAGATAAAGACTGCGCTGGGGTGGCCTCCAGCCCTGGGCCTACCAGATGTAGAAAAACCCTTCAATCTCTTTGTAAAAAATAGCACTCAGGGTACTCACCCAGACTGTTGGGCCCTGGCAATGGCCAGTTACATACCTGTCAAAGAAGCTAGACCCCGTGGCAGCGGGATGGCCACCGTGCCTCAGGGTGCTGGCAGCCACAGTCCTACTCATCAAGGAGGCAGACAAACTCACCTTGGGGCAAGAACTTAACATCAAATAGTATGCAAAACTCTGGGTGGGTCAAAGCCTTCCTGACCAGGATGGAGCAGAGCTAGGAAGTAGCTAAAGTCCTCTTGCGGGAGATCATGCCCCGGTTTGGCCTGCCTTTAACAATCCATAGTGACAATGGACCTGCATTTGTAACATTGTACAGGTCTTGACCAAATCTCTCAACATCACCTGGAGACTCCACACCGCTCACCGGCCCCAAAGCTCAGGGAAAGTAGAGCGAATGAATCACACCCTCAAGGGAACCTTAGCAAAGTTTTGTCAGGAGACTAATCTCCCATGGCCGGATCTGCTACCCCTAGCTCTCCTGCATGCTCGCTGCATGCCTGGGACACTAGGTTTCTCCCCTTTTGAATTAATATATGGACGGCCTCCCCCATGCCTGGGGAGCCTTCCAGGAAACTTACATCAGGTTGGAGATAAAGGGATAAAGGAGCAGGCCCTGGGGGCCACCCTAAATAAATTACAAAAGTACACCATTGAGAGGGCCTCAGTCTCCTTAGGGTCTCAGGTATACTCCTTCCAGACAGGGGACTCAGTTTAGGTCAAAGATTGGAAGAAAGACCCCCTCAAACCCCAGTGGACAGGGCCCCACACTGTTGTTCTAACCACCACTACTGCCCTCAAGTTCTCAGGTGTCACCCCGTGGGTCCACCACTCAAGAGTGAAGAAAGCTCATCATCTGGATGAGGAGCTGTGCCAGTGGAGAGTTCAGCCAGACCTCACTTCACCTTTGATGAGACTCCACCGACTAATGGGCACCTGCTCACCGTGGTGCCTAGCTCTCATCAGCATAATTTCCCTCCTCTTAGAAGTCAGACTCTACGCTGTTGCCCCTCCAGACTGGACTTTCCCCCAGAGGCTTACTATTGCCATTGCTTATTGGGTGACCCTAGGGTATATTACTGCACTTACTTGTCCACAGGTTTTATCTGCTGTCAGATTAGCCATGATGGCTCCCTCTAACTAAGGTGTAGACCCCACTTTTATTGGCCCTCTGCTGTCTACTCCTAAGCACATTTCACCATGGTTTTCCTGGCCCCACTCAGCCCTGGTCCTGCAGTGCCAACTCGATTCACTAGCCTCAGTGGTCCTCCAAAACAGGCATGGGCTCGACTTGCTCACGGCTGCACAAGGGGGACTCTTGCCTCTTCTTATAGGAGGAATGTTGTTTCTATGCTAATGAGTCAGAGGTGGTCCAAGAAACTCTGACCTAATTACAGGAATGAGTAAATCGGCCCCCTCCTAATGCTCCTCTTCACAGTGGCATTTGGTCCTTGTATTCTTAATGCCCTTCTCCTTACTCACTATTGCCCCTTAGAGGATGGAAACGATGCCCTCTAAACTAGGTGTTTAAAAGGGCATCAAAGAGGGGAATGATAAGGGAAATCTGTGTCTTAAGATGGCCGACCAAGCCAGCAAAGGAGTCCCAGCCCCTGCCCCAGGGCTCTTCCAGGTTCTCTCTGCTCTGCTTCCCAGGCGCGCCAATCCGGGTTCTTCTCCCTGCCCCACTTTGTGCTTGCGCCAAAAGTACCAAGTATGCGGAAGTAGAAGTGTATAAATTACCCACTTTGTGCTCGGGGCTCAGACCTTTGGAGCTCATTCTCCTCTGAGCATGCCGGTGTTAAATAAACCTCTGACCCTCCAAGATACCCGAGTGTCGCTTGGTTCTTCTGTCGGGTGATCCAGTCCAGGTTCTGTAACCACCTCACCTTCCCAGGTATGGATTAGTTCAAGCTTGTGCTCTTTGGGTGACTTGAAGTGTTGAAGTGTCTCAGGTTAAGGCTCTCAGAAGTAGGGACTGAGACAGGGATTTGTGATTTTGGGAGGGAGTGCTTTTCACTAAGGGAGAGACTAAAGCAGTGAGCTTGGAAAGCACAAGGAGCGGAACAAGGACATCACTTCAGGAAAAGTCTAGCCCTGGCCTGATGCCCTGGGGATGATGGGAGGCGGCTCTGGAGCATACAGAGAAGTGCAGTTGTCCTGTCGTGAGACAAAGGGGCAGTCTTTTGTACCCCTGTACCAGTTATGTGTTGGCTCAGGGATGCTCCTGGGTGAGGAGCAGAGTGCATGACCACAAGGTTTTGGTCAAGGGAAGTTCTCCGGAGCAGGAACACCTGTATCCCTTAGCAATAGCAGTCACTCCCAGAAGTTTGGGGATGGGTGTGTCAGCCTGCCACAGAAGATCTGGGGGATGCACCACACTTAAATTTTCTTACCCTGCAGGAATACGGCCATGCATCAGGTGAGTAGGGAGGCGTGAACATACTTGAGCTGAGTGGCCAGGCAAAGCCTTGTGTTCTTTTGTCTTTAGCACTGAGCAGGTTGGGGCATAGAGAGAGTGTTCATCTCATTTGACTAGTTTAAGCACTTAGGGGCCCAGTTCTCCAGCTGTGCCCACCTCCCACCTTTTCCCCTACTTGTAGGGATGCTACACCAGTGTTGTCCATGGTTCTTGCTCTGAGCTGGGCTGTTGGAGGGTGCTCACTGGAGGTCCAGATTTAAGCCCATTTCCAGAGAGAAGCTCATGCAGCTCAGTAATTGTTTCCAAGAAGGAAGGGCGAAACTAAATGATCTGTCTGAAAAAGATCTAGACCTGAAAAGTGCTGTGAATAAGCTGCAGGAAGCAGGCTGGGGTCTGGTCTGCTCCTTAGTTTTAAATTGTTGTGGGGTCTAGACCACAAAATGAATTGCTGGGGTCCATTTGTAATGTGTCCCCTGTAGTGCTTGCTGGGACCTGAGAGAGGAACCTGACATTTATCGGAAGACTGCTTTGTGGGCGGTCCTGGGCTAAATTCATGAGTCTGACTTTATAGATAAGGAAATTGAGAATGGGGATATTCAAATGGCAATATCCTAGGACAAACAGCTGAGAAAACCAGAGTCAGGTGCAGGTCCAGGCCCAAGCCCTGAGATTTCTGCTAACTTATACTGCCTACACTGTAAGTTAAGTTAAAAAGCTAACTAAGCTTGTTCTCCCAAATCTGTCCCCAGATGTCTGCTCAGTGGAGTAACTATAGTTTCTCAGCTAAACCTCATTGGATGAAAAACCCAAGCATAAGGCAGAGGCCGGCAAACTTTTTTGTAAAGGGTGGAATAGTCAATATTTCAGGCTTTGTAAACCTTCAACTTTCTGTTCCAACTACTCAACTCTACTGTTATACTGGAAGGTGTGGCTTCACTCTGGTGAAACTTAAGGACACTAAAATTTGAATTTCATATGATTTTCACTTACCACAACATATTTCCTTTTCCCCCTTTCAACCATTAAAACATGTAAAAACTACTCAAATCCCAGGCTGTACAAAACTAGGAGGATGGCAGGATTTGGTTTGGCCTGTGGACCATAATTCATACACACAGACACGCAGACATGCAGACACACACAGACACACAGACACGCAAACACACACACACACACACACACACACACACACACACACACACACGGAATGCTTGATGGTACTTTGAACATTAAACTCCTTGAGTCCAGATTTTTCTCGTGCTGAATTCTCAATTTTGATGTATTACCCCATAGTGAAATAGCAGTATTTTAGACGATGTATAGGAGATATAAAACATGATGGCAACAATAGGGGGGGGAAAAAAAAACAAGTAATGAGCAACAGGAGTAAAAAATGTGATGTGCTGAGCTGCTGGAACAGAGTTTGCCATCCACAGGTAATGTGTAAATCAATTTGTTAGAAAATACCAGGTTTATGTATGGGCTTACTTTTTTAAAAAATTTAAATTCAATTAGCCAACCTGTAGTACATCACTAGTTTCAGATGTAGTGCTCAACAATCCATCAGTTGCATATAACACCCGGTGCTCATCATACCATGTACGCTCCTTAATGCCCATCACCTTTATGTGCTTACTTTAAAACTTAGTCTCAAATAGCACTTGTGGGTTTTATAGAATTAATTTTTTAGGGCAGTCATTTAAAATATCAAGATTGAATAGAGATTCATGTCAAATGAGTGTAACAGAAAAAGGCCTTTGATGAGATTCAATTATTTTGCTGTTTGGATGTTTTGGAGTGGACTAGATGGTTACAAAAATAAAAGACAAAGAAAGAAATGGATCTTATAAAAAAAAGTTTTATGAATGACTGAATAATAAGTGTTACCTGTGGTTGGGAAATGATTCCTCACATTTCATGTTCAAAAAACTGAATTAATGATACTATCCCCTAGGATCTGTGTAGTATATTATTTACAAAAAAAGCTTCCTCATATAGCATCCTATCTGAATTATGTACAGCTTTCCTAAGGTAGGCGTTCCACTGATTTAATAATGAAATCCCAGGCTTATAAAGTATAAGCATTTTTTAAATTTAAATTCAATTAGCCAACATATAGTACAGTCTCTTCAATAAATAGTGCTGGGAAAATTGGACAGCCACATGCAGAAGAATGAAACTCGACCATTCTCTTACACCATGCACAAAGATAAACTCAAAATGGATGAAAGACCTAAATGTGAGACAGGAATCCATAAAGTTTAAGCAATTTGCAAGTGATATATTTAGTAGCTTATGTTTAGGATTGGAACTCAAATATTTTCTGATTCTTAGTCCAGTATCCTTTCCCCTATACTTTGGGATGTTGCTAGACTGTACATGAAAAAGCAAGTTCTATAATCCAACTACTTGAGAAATGCTGGGATAAACTGGCCCTTTGCTTCAGGACTCCCCAGAAACATTCATAAGCTAATGTGAAATGTAAATTGCCAAAAGGAGAATATAGGAGGGGGTGTTTCTAGAGTCCTCTTTTAGGAACCTCGTGGTCAAGAGCTTGTGTTTCATATCACCCTGGATGAGGGTTAAGATTGGGCAAAGTACCTAAACCTCTCTAAGCCCCTGTGCCCTTGTCTATAAAATAGAATTACAATAGCCTTTTCATGGGGTGGTTGGAAGCATTCAATGAGTTGATGCGTTGGCCCAGTGCATGCGATATGTAATGCTTAATTTTATGTAATGCTAAATTACACATACAGGTACATTGGCACCCATTTTTGCTAACCAAAAGAAATCCAAAAAGGATTTTTACTTTTGTGAGAAAAGCTGTTCCTGTACTAATGTAGATCTTTTGTAAAAGTGAAGTGAACTTTATTTATTTTTTTTAAAGGGAGCAGATCATTTTTATTGTTCAGGTTTTTTACATTGTTGTGTTTGTTTTAGTATGTTCTTTCTTCTTTATCGACAAAATGCTTGTCCAAGATAAAAGGCTTTTTTTTTTTTACTTGATTGTAACTTGCTCTCCTTTATCTTTTTTTTAAATAATTTTTATTGTTATGTTAATCACCATATATTACATCATTAGTTTTTGATGTAGTGTTCCATGATTCATTGTTTGTGCATAACACCCAGTGCTCCACACAGAATGTGCCCTCTTTAATACCCATCACCAGGCTAACCCATCCCCCCACCCCCTCCCCTCTAGAACCCTCAGTTTCTTTTTCAGAGTCCATCATCTCTCATGGTTCGTCTCCCCGTCCGACTTACTCCCCTTCATTCTTCCCCTCCTGCTATCTTCTTCTTTTTCTTTTTTCTTAACATATGTTGCATTATTTGTTTCAGAAGTACAGATCCGTGATTCAACAGTCTTGTACAATTCACAGTGCTCACCATAGCACATACCCTCCCCAATGTCTATCACCCAGCCACCCCATCCCTCCCACCCCCCACCACTCCAGCAACACTCAGTTTGTTCCCTGAGATTAAGAATTCTTCATTTCAGTGAGGTCATATGATACATGTCTTTCTCTGATTGACTTATTTCACTAAGCATAACACCCTCCAGTTCCATCCACGTCGTTGCAAATGGCAAGATCTCATTCCTTTTGATGGCTGCATAATATTCCATTGTGTATATATACCACTTCTTCTTTATCCATTCATCTGTCGATGGACATCTTGGCTCTTCCCACAGTTTGGCTATTGTGGACATTGCTGCTATAAACATTGGGGTGCACGTACCCCTTCAGATCCTTACATTTGTAACTTTGGGGTACATACCCAGTAGTGCAATTGCTGGATCGTATGGTAGCTCTATTTTCAACTGTTTGAGGAACCTCCACACTGTTTTCCAGAGGGGTTGCACCAGCTTGCATTCCCACCAACAGTGTAGGAGGGTTCCCCTTTCTCCGCATCCCCGCCAACATCTGTCGTTTCCTGACTTGTTAATTTTAGCCATTCTGCCTGGTGTGAGGTGGTATCTCATTGAGGTTTTGATTTGGATTTCCCTGATGCCGAGCGATGCTGAGCACTTTTTCATGTGTCTGTGGCCATTTGGATGTCTTCTTTGGAAAAATGTCTGTTCATGTCTTCTGCCCATTTCTTGATTGGATTATTTGTTCTTTGGGTGTTGAGTTTGATAAGTTCTTTAAAGATTGTGGATACTAGCCCTTTATCTGATATGTCATTTGCAAATATCTTCTCCCATTCTGTCGGTTGTCTTTTGGTTTTCTGGACTGTTTCTTTTGCTGTGCAAAAGCTTTTTATCTTGATGAAATCCCAATAGTTCATTTTTGCCCTTGCTTCCCTTGCCTTTGGCGATGTTTCTAGAAGTTGCTGCTGCTGATATTGAAGAGGTTGCTGCCTGTGTTCTCCTTTAGGATTTTGATGGACTCCTGTCTCACGTTTAGGTCTTTCAACCATTTGGAGTCTATTTTTGTGTGTGGTGTAAGGAAATGGTCCAGTTTCATTCTTCTGCATGTGGCTGTCCAATTCTCCCAACACCATTTGTTGAAGAGACTGTCGTTTTGCCATTGGACGTTCTTTCCTGCTTTGTCAAAGATGAGTTGACCATAGAGTTGAGGGTCCATTTCTGGGTTCTCGATTCTGTTCCATTGATCTATGTGTCTGTTTTAGAGCCAGTACCATACTGTCTTGATGATGACAGCTTTGTAATAGAGCTGGAAGTCCAGAATTGTGATGCCACCAGCTTTGCTTTTCTTTTTCAGTATTCCTCTGGCTATTCGGGGTCTCTTCTGGTTCCATACAAATTTTAGGATTATTTGTTCCATTTCTTTGAAAAAGGTGGATGGTATTTTGATGGGGATTGCATTGAATGTGTAGATTGCTCTAGGTAGCACTGACATCTTCACAATGTTTGTTCTTCCAATCCATGAGCATGGAACGTTTTTCCATTTCTTTGTATCTTCTTCAATTTCTTTCATGAGTATTTTATAGTTTTCTGAGTACAGATCCTTTGCCTCTTTGGTTAAATTTATTCCTAGGTATCCTATGGTTTTGGGTGCAATTGTAAATGGGATCCACTCCTTGATTTGTCTCTCTTCTGTCTTGTTGTTGGTGTATAGGAATGCCACTGATTCCTGTGCATTGATTTTATATCCTGCTACTTTACTGAATTCCTGTATGAGTTCTAGCAGTTTTGGGGTGGAGTCTTTTGGGTTTTCCACATACAGTATCATATTATCTGCAAAGAGTGAGAGTTTGACTTCCTCTTTGCCGATTTGGATGCCTTTGATTTCTTTTTGTTGTCCGATTGCTGTGGATAGAACTTCTAATACTATGTTGAATAGCAGTGGTGAGAGTGGACATCCCTGCCGTGTTCCTGAACTTAGGGGAAAAGCTCTCAGCTTTTCCCCATTGAGAATGATATTTGCTGTAGGTTTTTCATAGATGGCTTTTATGATATTGAGGTATGTACCCTCTATCCCTATACTCTGAAGAGTTTTGATCAAGAAAGGATGCTGTACTTTGTCAAATGCTTTTTCTGCATCGATTGAGAGGATCATATGATTCTTGTTCTTTCTTTTGTTTATGTATTGTATCACATTGATTGATTTGGAGATGTTGAACCAAACTTGCAGCCCAGGGATAAATCCCACTTGGTCGTGGCGAATAATCCTTTTAGTGTACTGTTGGATCCTATTGGCTAGTATTTTGGTGAGAATTTTTGCATCCATGATCATCAAGGATATAGGTCTGTAATTCTCTTTTTTGATGGGGTCTTTGTCTGGTTTTGGGATCAAGGTAATGGTGGCCTCATAAAATGAGTTTGGAAGTTTTCCTTCCATTTCTATTTTTTGGAACAGTTTCAGGAGAATAGGTATTAATTCTTCTTTAAATGTCTGGTAGAATTCCCCTGGGAAGCCATCTGGCCCTGGGCTTTTGTTTCTTGGGAGATTTTTGATGACTGCTTCAATTTCCTTAGTGGTTATAGGTCTGTTCAGGTTTTCTATTTCTTCCTGGTTCAATTTTGGTAGTTGATACATCTCTAGGAAAGCACCCATTTCTTCCAGGTTATCTAATTTGCTGGCATAGGGTTGCTCATGATATGTTCTTAAAATTGTTTGTATTTCTTTGGTGTTGATTGTGATCTCTCCTCTTTCATTCATGAGTTTGTTGATTTGTCATTTCTCTTTTCTTTTTGATAAGTCTGGCCAGGGGTTTACTAATCTTGTGAATTCTTTCAAAGAACCAGCTCCTAGTTTCGTTGATATGTTCTACTGTTCTTTTGGTTTCTATTTTATTGATTTCTGCTCTGATCTTGATTATTTCTCTTCTCCTGCTGGGTTTAGGCTTCATTTGCTGTTCTTTCTCCAGCTTCTTTAGGTGTAGGGTTAGGATGTGTATTTGAGACCTTTCTTGTATCTTGAGAAAGGCTTGTATTGCTATATACTTTCCTCTCAGGACTGCCTTTGCTGTATCCCGAAGATTTTGAACAGTTGTGTTTTCATTTTCATTGGTTTCCATGAATTTTTTTAATTCTTCTTTAATTTCCTGGTTGACCCATTCATTCTTTAGTAGGATGCTCTTTAGCCTCCATGTATTAGAGTTCTTTACGACTGTCCTCTTGTGATTGAGTTCTAGTTTGAAAGCATTGTGGTTTGAAAATATGCAGGAAATGATCCCAATCTTTCGGTACCGGTTGAGACCTGATTTGTGACCTAGGATGTGATCAATTCTGGAGAATGTTCCATGGGCACTAGAGAAGAATATGTATTCCGTTGCTTTGGGATGGAATGTTCTGAATATGTCTGTGAGTTCCATTTGGTCTAGTGTTTCATTTAAAGTCTTTATTTCCTTGTTGATCTTTTGCTTAGATGATCTGTCCATTTCAGTTAGGGGGTGTTAAAGTCCCCCACTATTATCGTATTGTTGTCAATGTGTTTCTTTGCTTTTGTTACTAATTGCCTTATATAATTGGCTGCTCCCATGTTAGGGGCATAGATATTTACAATTGTTATATCTTCTTGTTGGATAGACCCTTTAAGTAGGATATAGTGTCGTTCTTCATCTCTTATTACAGTCTTTGTTTTAAAATCTAATTTGTCTGATATAAGGATTGCCACCCCAGCTTTCTTTTGGTGTCCATTAGCATGGTAAATGGGTTTCCACCCCCTCACTTTCAATCTGGGGGTGTCTTTGGGTCTAAAATGAGTCTCTTGCAGAGAGCATATCAATGGGTCTTGTTTTTTAATCCCATCTGATAGCCTGTGTCTTTTGATTGGGGCATTTAGCCCATTTACTTTCAGGGTAACTATTGAAAGGTATGAATTTAGTGCCATTGTATTGCCTGTAAGGTGACTGTTACTGTATATTATGTGTGTTCCTTTCTGATCTATGCTGCTTTTAGGCTCTCTCTTTGCTTAGAGGACCTCTTTCAATATTTCTTTTAGGGCTGGTTTTGTGTTTGCAAATTCCTTTAGTTTTTGTTTGTCCTGGAAGCCTTTTATCTCTCCTTCTATTTTCAATGATAGCCTAGCTGGATATAGTATTCTTTGCTGCATATTTTTCTCATTTAGTGCTCTGAAGATATCATGCCAGTCCTTTCTGGCCTGCCAGGTCCCTGTGGATAGGTCTGTTGCCAGTCTAATATTTCTACCATTGTAGGTTACATATCTCTTCTCCCGAGCTGCTTTCAGGATTTTCTCTTTGTCTCTGAGACTCATCAGTTTTACTATTAGATGTCGGGGTGTTAACCTATTTTGATTGATTTTGAGAGGGGTTCTCTGTGCCTCCTGGATTTTGATGCCTGTTTCCTTCCCCACATTAGGGAAGTTCTCTGCTATTATTGGCTCCAAGATACCTTCTGCCCCTCTCTCTCTTTCTTCTTCTTCTGGGATCCCAATTATTCTAATGTTGTTTCGTCTTATCATATCGCTTATCTCTCGAATTCTGCCCTCGTGATCCTGTAGTTGTTTCTCTCTCTTTTTCTCAGCCTCTTTATTTTCCATTATTTGGTCTTCTATATCTCTGATTCTTTCTTCTGCCTCATTTATCCTAGCAGTTCGTGCCCCCATTTTTGATTGCACCTCATTAATAGCCTTTTTGATTTTGACTTGGTTAGATTTTAGTTCTTTTATATCTCCAGAAAGGGTTTCTCTAATAACTTACATGCTTTTTTCAAGCCCAGCTAGTATCTTTAAAGTCATGATTCTGAACTCTAGGTCCGACATCGTACTAATATCCATATTGAGTTTGTCCCTGGCAGACGGTACTACCTCTGGTTCTTTTTGCTGAGGTGATCTTTTTCGTCTTGTCATTTTGTCCAGAGGAGAACAGATGAATGAGAGAACAGAATGCTAACAGGTTAACAACATCCCCAGCAAATATACTCTATACAAATCAGAAAAGACCTGAAACCAGGGGACAAGAAAGGGAAAGAAAGAAGAGGAAAAAAAAAAGGAAAAAGAAAAAGATAAAAACAAACAAAAACAGAACAAAACAAAAAAAACCCCGGAATATGATCAAATCTGATCAGGCTAGTGGATAGATCAATGCCACACACTACCTTTTGGGCATATTTTGGTCTGTTAGAAGAAAGTGCCTGCTAAAATTTTAAAGGAAGAAAGAGTTATATATGTACAAAATAAGGGTTGATACAATGAAGGGATGGCAGATGACTGTAAAGATGAAAATTATAAACGATTTTATAAAAGGAATTGATAAGACAAGAAGTTGTTTTTAAAAAGAAAGAAGAAGATTTAAAAAAAGAAAAAAGAAAAAAAAGAAAAAAAAAGGGAGAGAATGTGATCAGGCAGGAGACTAGAACAAAGCCATACACTAGTGATTTAGGGTATATTTTGATCTGTTAGAAGAAATTGTATCTCAAAATTTTAATGAGAGAACAACTTGTATATATATGCCAAAAATAAGGGTAACTACTATGAAGGGATAAAAATATGACTCTAAAAATGAAAAATAAAAAATGTTTTTTTTTAAAAAAGGGATAAGATGTTGTTTGAAAAAGGGAAAGAGAAAAATTAAAAAAAAAAACAGTTAAAAAATTAACTTTGAAAAAATAATGAATCATGGTAAAAAAGCCATGAATTCTATGTGCAGTATTCCCCTAGTAATGGAGTTCTCCCGTTCTCCTTGATGGGTAAACTTGGTCTTGGCTTGCTGGTTGTTCGTGCTGAGCTTCTGGGGGAGGGGCCTGTTGCCGTGGTTCTTAAATGTCTTTGCTGGAGGCGGAATTGCCCGCTATTGTGAGTCCAGGCTAAGCAATCTGCTCCGGTTTGCTCTCAGGAGGTTTTGTTCCCTGCAATCTCTTGGTACAGCTTTGAAGGACCAGGGTGAAAATGGTGGCCTCCCAATCTCCGCCCGGAGGAGCTGAGAACTCGGGGCCCCGCTCCTCAGTGCGCCCCCAGGGAAAAGCAGTCACTCCCGTCTCCCCGGTCTCCAGCTGCACTCCGTGCTCACCTGGCCTGTGATCGAGTGTTTCTATGTCTGGCACCCGACCCTGGGTGGAGTCTCCAAACCCAGCAGATCCCTGCGGTGCGCTCCCGTGCCACTCCTCCCCAGGGAGGAATGGGAGTCTCCCCATCTCAGCCGCTTGCTGGGTCCCTGCTGGAAGAGCAGTAGCCCGACTGGGCCGCGGATCACAGTTTATGGCAACCCTGAGCTGAGAGCCCGCTCCTCAGCTCCGTCTCTGCAGCCAGCTTCCCCGCTCTGATACCTGGGAGCTCTGCCTCACTCAGGCACCCCCGGTCCTTCTGTGACCTGAGGTTCCTGAGACCACACTGTCCTGCGAGGGTTCCACCCCCCCCGCTTAGCCACTGGAGCGACGTCCCTCAGTGGAGCTGACTTCTAAAAGTCGTTTTTTTGCTCTGCACCTCTATCACTTGCCAGAAGCGGCCGATGGAGGCCCCCACCCCCACCGTCTATCCTCCCGAATATCACCTCGGATTCACTTCTCTGCACGTCCTACCTTCCAGAAAGTGGTCGCCTCTCTGTTCAGAGAGTTGTTGCTACTCTCTTCTTTGATCTCCTGTTGAGTTCGTAGGTGTTCAGAATGGTTTGATCCCTATTCAGCTGAATTCCTGAGACCAGACGAAATCCAGGTCTCCTACTCCTCTGCCATCTTGCTCCACCCCCCTCGTGAAATGAACTTTAAAAAACCAAGGGATACTCTGCTTTATGCTATTTCAGCTTATGAAAGATTTCATAGTGATGCTCTGCTTTTGGACGGTGGGGAAAACGTGTAACCGTTTTATAGCCACATACATACCCAGCATGCACACTGTCAAATCCAACCTCTTTTTCAAAGATGGAGAATCAGTTCAGGGAAATAAAATGATTTTCTCAAGGTCATGTGACCAGCAAGAGATGGAGCTGGATTGCAGACTTAGCTCTTCTAAACCCAAGGGCAGAGTTTTATTTATCAGAACAAGAAAAATGAAACCAGTTATCTATTTTGATATTAAAGTCTGAATGGAAAATGGGAGCTGATGGTCCTTACCTAGATTCTTAAAAAAGATAAAATAAACAACTGAATATTTGGCAAGAGCAGGATGACCGGCTGGTATTTTGCTCACCTTCTGTCCGAAGGATGTGTTGTCTCTTTGATGAGATTGATTTGTAACTCCATGCATTGCTAAAGCACTGATCTCAATTTAACTATAAATTTGGGGAGAGTTGGAACTGTACCATTCTGCCAGAAAATGATTAAGACAAACTCTAAGAATATTGTGAACCTTATCAGGAAAATCAATTCTTCTAACAAGGAAGTGAATCACTATTGATTTTTTCCTCTTTAATTGGACTCAGAGCCCTGATAGCTTTTCATAAGTGGTGTCAGTTTGCTTTCAGCAAACGCATTTTTCACTTTGCAGTGGAGTATTACATGCTCTCAAAAGCCTGTGGAAGTTTCTCTTTCTCTCTGTTGTCCTGTTCCTACAGGTTAACATGGAAGCTTTTAGACATCTGCTATTTACTGTGACATGATGTTCATTAGGCTTTTTGTTGTCCTAAATGGGCAGTCTCTGCATTTCTGCAATATGTAGATACATGGGGTGGGGGGAGATGGGTGGACTAGCAGGTGATGCACCATGAGGAGATGGCCGAGATGTAACTAAGGTGATTAGTGAAGGAGCAAGCCATATGCTTGCCATCCAGCATGCCTACATGAATGTGCCGCCTAATTTCCAAGCACAGCATAGCTGGCAACATTCCTAGTAGCCAGTGGGCACCTGAGCATATGACAGGACCACAGGGCATGGGCTGGTGGTTGCTGGCTGAGCCTCTGGAGAGGGTGGCTTCTTTGACCAGGGGCTTCACCTTGAAGGGTTCTAGTAGAATTTAGGACATTGCTGGGCATGTGAGGTTGGAGAGAGGTGGAAGCAAAAAGCGCTTTGCTTACCTATAACTTATGTCCCTCGCTTCTTTCCTTTATTTCCCTGTATTATTATTTCAATTGAGAATCTTGTCATGCTTTAATAGATTCAGTTTCTGAGATGTTGATTTTTTGTTGATTTCTTTTTTTTTTAGATTTATCACCTAATTCTTCTAGCTCTTAGGTTTTTAATCTTCCTGCTTTCCCATTTTCTTGTATTTTTTTTCCTACCCTCCTCTGTAGGAAAGAGTTAACTGGGCAGGCCTGGGTTGCTCCAGCCTTGCACATTCCCAAGAAAGACCTGTTTTCAGGACTGGCCAGTGGCTGGTTCCTGGGAGAATGAGCTCTGAGCCCTTGGGATATTCTGCCTGATGAGAGTGTAGTTGTATGCCCGAGGCCTTCGTACTCACAGGACTGCTAAGGTCAGTCATGCAGGTGCTGCATGCTGAGCCCCGGTAGAAATCCCAGACACCTTTGCATCTGTCCTCATACACTGTTGCTGGGGGAATTAGGCCCATCGCTGTAACTCCACTGGGAGAGAACAACTGGAAGGTTGCTCCTGGTTTTTCCTGGACTTTATGTACATTTCCCTTTGCTGACTTTATTCTGTGTCCTTTCACCATAATCAACCATAACCATGACAACAACAGCTTTTCTGAGTCCCATGAATCATTCTAAGGAATCATGAAACCTTAGCATGGTTTTGGGGACCCCTGACATACTTGTATTTTCATTTTCATTTAAAAAATGTTACATTTCCCTTTTCTTCTTAAGCCTTAACTTTTAATTTTCTATTTCTTAATTAATATTCTGGAACCTATTTTTATCTTCTGTTGATTTCACTTTCTTATGATATGCTTTTACCTGATCAGCTTTTTATCTGTTATTCTAGTTTTATTAATATTATTTTTTCAATTAGGCTTACATATTTGTTGTTTTTTAAATTCTCTTCCAATTATTTTAATTTCCTATTTTATTTTCAGTTGACAGTTTTGTTTCTTTTTAATCTCTCACCTCTGGTTATTATTTTGTTGCATTTGTTCTTCCTTTCATCTTACCTCTATTTTGTAAGGCTTAGAACTTGTGTTTACACCGAATAGCAAGAAAGCCAGGCTGCCGATGTGGCTTTGAGAAAACAACACAAAATCACATAGAGGGCACGGGAGACTCTCTCTTTGGTTGTCCCTGGAGCCACACTTCTATCTCCCTGTTTGGTGTTCAACACTTCTTTTTAAGGTTGTTTTTCAAAATTCTTTACTATATGAAACTTGTGAGGTTGCTACTTAATAGTCCTAAAAAACATTCCAAATGGAATCTTGAGAGCACATTGAGAAGGTAGAGCCTCCATGAAACAATCCAATGAGGCTACTATGAAAATGGAGACATGGGATTACAACAAATTAAAAAAAAAAAACTCGAAAGGCTAAATTCATATGATGGACAATTGAGTTATTGACCTAAAAACAGACTGCTTCTTAAACTGTGTCTGGGTATGTGCTTGGTGTTTCCTGAGTATTGTCACCTTAAGAGAGATGGTTTTTACTCAAGTTTGAGAAATATCGGAGAATATAGAGCCACCCCATAAAAAGATGGAACAGAAGAGACAAATATTAAGAGGCTTGGAGGACAAATAGACAAGATCTAATATCTAATGAGAACAGACAGAGGAGGAGAGAGCAGTAGCTGAGGGATGGAAATAGCAAGAAGAAGAGCCAGGAGTCAGAGGAGGAGGCAGAGAAAGAGGAGGAGAAGATGTTTCCATGAAGCTGAAGGAAGGCAGTTTTTTTCAGGTGAAGGAGCCCATCAAGTGCACGAGAGGAAATATGCCAAAGTCATGTTCAGGATACTTAATGCATTCTCTAGAAAGTAATAAAAATGGAAGGTTGCTGAAAGGACTTGGTAACGGGAAAAAAAAAAAGCAAACTAAAAAAAAATAGAAAGGGAACTTAACAAATACAAATCATCAGATCAATGAAGCAAAGGACACAAAAAATGTATCCAAAATGTTCTTTTAGAAAGACTTAAAAATAAAATGTTGGCAGTCTAGGAAATTACAAAACAAATAGCAACTATATAAGGAACAAAAGAATGATCTACAGACCAAAGTAAATTAAAAATTAGGATAGAATAATATGTACAACATTTAGGAAATCTTGAATTATATATATGGCTTCCTTTTGTTGCCCATAATAGATGTCTACCGGATAGTCCTGGAGAAGTAGTTGCTATACCTAGAAAACACAAGGGGGATCAAATGAAAAACTCTTATATATATGAAAATTCTATGTCATGAAATTCACATACAAATTGTTTTAATTTCTTTATAAGAAATGTGAAAGGGCATTCTACAGGCTGAAATAAAAGGATACTGATGGACATTGTGAAAACATATAAATGTATAAAACTCACTGATAATGGAAGATGTATTGTCAAAGTTCCATTCATGAATAATGTAATGGTGGTGCATAATTCACTTACAACTCTAGTTTAAAAGTTAAAAAACAAATGTATTAAAATAACGATAGCTATAATTTGTTAGCGGATACACATTGCCTGTTTTTTGTTTCTCTTTCTCCCTGGCAGGTGAGCACTTTAAATTAAAGTTATCCAGAAAGTACGCCAGCCATACTCCTAGGTCCTTGGAGTTTCAGTATGCTATTTTGTCTATGGGTACTTGCTAGTTGGTTTTCTTGCAGGGGTGTGGAGGGGGGAGAGGGTTGGTTGGCGCTGAAGATCCATCTTGACCTTACCTGAAAATTTTCATTCTTTATTCTTTTTTAATTTTTGAATGACTTTTCCACTTATGGATATAGCCATAACTTTTTCCCATTTGACTTATTAAACTGACCACTTACATTAATAGACCACCTAATATTTAACCATCTTTTTGTTTGTGGGAGGAAAGTGCTATTGGGGTACAGTGCTGTTGGTTTTGTTTGCTGATATATATTTTTTAAGATTATATTTATTTGAGAGAGAGAGAGAAAGAGAGAGCGTGCACACAGACTGAGAGTAAGAGGAAGAAGCAGACTCCCTGCTGAGCAGAGAGCCTGATAAGGGTCTTTTTAAAAAATTTTTTTATTGTTATGTTAACCACCATATATTACATCATTAGTTTTTGATGTAGTGTTCCATGATTCATTGTTTGTGCATAACACTCAGTGCTCCATGCAGAATGTGCCCTCTTTAATACCCATCACCAGGCTAACCCATCCCTCTACCCTCCTCCCCTCTAGAACCCTCAGTTTGTTTTTCAGAGTCCATCATCTCTCATGGTTCGTCTCCCCGTCCGACTTACTCCCCTTCATTCTTCCCCTCCTGCTATCTTCTTTTTCTTTTTTCTTAACATATGTTGCATTATTTGTTTCAGAAGTACAGATCTGTGATTCAACAGTCTTGCACAATTCACAGCACTCAACATAGCACGTACCCTACCCAATGTCTATCACCCAGCCACCACATCCCTCCCACCCCCCCACTCCAGCAACACTCAGTTTGTTCCCTGAGATTAAGAATTCCTCATTTCAGTGAGGTCATATGATACATGTCTTTCTCTGATTGACTTATTTCACTAAGCATAACACCCTCCAGTTCCATCCACGTCGTTGCAAATGGCAAGATCTCATTCCTTTTGATGGCTGCATAATATTCCATTGTGTATATATACCACTTCTTTATCCATTCATCTGTCGATGGGCATCTTGGCTCTTTCCACAGTTTGGCTATTGTGGACATTGCTGCTATAAACATCAGGGTGCACGTACCCCTTCGGATCCCTACCTTTGTATCTTTGGGGTAAATACCCAGTATTGCAATTGCTGGATCGTATGGTAGCTCTATTTTCAACTGTTTGAGGAACCTCCATACTGTTTTCCAGAGGGGTTGCACCAGCTTGCATTCCCACCAACAGTGTAGGAGGGTTCCCCTTTCTCCGCATCCCCGCCAACATCTGTCGTTTCCTGACTTGTTCATTTTAGCCATTCTGACTGGTGTGAGGTGGTATCTCATTGAGGTTTTGATTTGGATTTCCCTGATGCCGAGCGATGCTGAGCACTTTTTCATGTGTCTGTGGCTATTTGGATGTCTTCTTTGGAAAAATGTTCATGTCTTCTGCCCATTTCTTGATTGGATTATTTGTTCTTTGGGTGTTGAGTTTGATAAGTTCTTTATAGATTGTGGATACTAGCCCTTTATCTGATATGTCATTTGCAAATATCTTCTCCCATTCTGTCAGTTGTCTTTTGGTTTTGTGGACTGTTTCTTTTGCTGTGCAAAAGCTTTTTATCTTGATGAAATCCCAATAGTTCATTTTTGCCCTTGCTTCTCCTGCCTTTGGCGATGTTTCTAGGAAGAAGTTGCTGCGGCTGAGGTCAAAGAGGTTGCTACCTGTGTTCTCCTTTAGGATTTTGATGGACTCCTGTCTCACGTTTAGGTCTTTCAACCATTTGGAGTCTATTTTTGTGTGTGGTGTAAGGAAATGGTCCAGTTTCATTCTTCTGCATGTGGCTGTCCAATTCTCCCAACACCGTTTGTTGAAGAGACTGTCTTTTTGCCATTGGACATTCTTTCCTGCTTTGTCAAAGATGAGTTGACCATAGAGTTGAGGGTCCATTTCTGGGCTCTGTATTCTGTTCCATTGATCGATGTGTCTGTATTTGTGCCAGTACCATACTGTCTTGATGATGACAGCTTTGTAATAGAGTTGGAAGTCCAGAATTGTGATGCCGCCAGCTTTGCTTTTCTTTTTCAGTATTCCTCTGGCTATTCGGGGTCTCTTCTGGTTCCATACAAATTTTAGGATTATTTGTTCCATTTCTTTGAAAAAAGTGGATGGTATTTTGATGGGGATTGCATTGAATGTGTAGATTGCTCCAGGTAGCATTGACATCTTCACAATGTTGGTTCTTCCAATCCATGAGCATGGAACGTTTTTCCATCTCTTTGTGTCTTCTTCAATTTCTTTCATGAGTATTTTATACTCTTCTGAGTACAGATCCTTTGCCTCTTTGGTTAAATTTATTCCTAGGTATCCTATGGTTTTGGGTGCAATTGTAAATGGGATCCACTCCTTAATTTGTCTCTCTTCTGTCTTGTTGTTGCTGTATAGGAATGCCACCGATTTCTGTGCATTGATTTTATATCCTGCTACTTTACTGAATTCCTGTATGAGTTCTAGCAGTTTTGAGGTGGAGTCTTTTGGGTTTTCCACATGCAGTATCATATTATCTGCAAAGAGTGAGAGTTTGACTTCCTCTTTGCTGATTTGGATGCCTTTGATTTCTTTTTGTTGTCTGATTCTTGTGGCTAGGACTTCTAATACTATGTTGAATCGCAGTGGTTATAATGGACATCCCTTCCGCGTTCCTGAACTTAGGGGAAAAGCTCTCAGCTTTCCCCATTGAGAATGATATTCGCTGTAGGTTTTTCATAGATGACTTTTTATGATATTGAGGTATGTACCCTCTATCCCTATACTCTGAAGAGTTTTGATCAAGAAAGGATGCTGTACTTTGTCAAATGCTTTTTCTGCATCTATTGAGAGGATCGTATGATTCTTGTTCTTTCTTTTGTTAATGTATTGTATCACGTTGATTGATTTGCAGATGTTGAACCAAACTTGCAGCCCAGGGATAAATCCCACTTGGTCGTGGCGAATAATCCTTTGATGTACTGTTGGATCCCCCTGGCTAGTATTTTGGTGAGAATTTTTGCATCCATGTTCATCAACGATACTGGTCTGTAATTCTCCTTTTTGATGCGGTCTTTGTCTGGTTTTGGGATCAAGGTAATGCTGGCCTCATAAAATGAGTTTGGAAGTTTTCCTTCCATTTCTTTTTTTTTGGAACAGTTTCAGGAGAATAGGTATTAATTCTTCTTAGAATGTCTAATAGAATTCCCCTGGGAAGCCATCTGGCCCTGGGCTTTTGTTTGTTGGGAGATTTTTGATGACTGCTTCAATTTCCTTAGTGGTTATAGGTCTGTTCAGATTTTCTATTTCTTCCTGGTTCAATTTTGGTAGTTGATACATCTCTAGGAATGCATCCATTATTTCCAGGTTATCTAATTTGCTGGCATAGGGTTGCTCATAATATGTTCTTAGAATTGTTTGTATATCTTTGGTGTTGGTTGTGATCTCTCCTCTTTCATTCATGATTTTGTGGATTTGGGTCATTTCTTTTTTCTTTTCGATAAGTCTGGCCAGGGGTTTATCAATCTTGTGAATTCTTTCAAGGAAGCAGCTCCTAGTTTCGTTGATCTGTTCTACTGTTCTTTGGTTTCTAGTTCATTGATTTCTGCTCTGATCTTGATTATTTCTCTTCTCCTGCTGGGTTTAGGCTTTATTTGCTGTTCTTTCTCTAGCTCCTTTAGGTGTAGGGTTAGGTTGTGTATTTCCTGTATCTTGAGAAAGGCTTGTATTGCTATATACTTCCCTCTTAGGACTGCCTTTGCTGTATCCCAAAGATTTTGAACATTTGTGTTTTCATTTTCATTGGTTTCCATGAATTTTTTTAATTCTTCTTTAAATTCCTGGTTGACCCATTCATTCTTTAGTAGGATGCTCTTTAGCCTCCATGTATTAGAGTTCTTTATGACTTTCCTCTTGTGATTGAGTTCTAGTTTCAAAGCATTGTGGTCTGAAAATATGCAGGGAATAATCCCAATCTTTTGGTACCGGTTGAGACCTGATTTGTGACCTAGGATGTGATCAATTCTGGAGAATGTTCCATGGGCACTAGAGAAGAATGTGTATTCCTTTGCTTTGGGATGGAATGTTCTGAATATGTCTGTGAGTTCCATTTGGTCCAGTGTTTCATTTAAAGTCTTTATTTCCTTGTTGATCTTTTGCTTAGATGATCTGTCCATTTCAGTGAGGGTGGTGTTAAAGTCCCCCACTATTATTGTATTGTTGTCAATGTGTTTCTTTGCTTTTGTTATTAATTGCCTTATATAATTGGCTGCTCCCATGTTAGGGGCATAGATATTTACAATTGTTAGATCTTCTTGTTGGATAGACACTTTAAGTAGGATATAGTGTCCTTCTTCATCTCTTATTACAGTCTTTGTTTTACAATCTAATTTGTCTGATATAAGGATTGCCACCCCAGCTTTCTTTTGGTGTCCATTAGCATGGTAAATGGTTTTCTACCCCCTCACTTTCAATCTGGGGGTTTCTTTGGGTCAAAAAGGAGTCTCTTGCAGACAGCATATGGATGGGTCTTGTTTTTTAATCCAATCTGATAGCCTGTGTCTTTTGATTGGGGCATTTAGCCCATTTACATTCAGGGTAACTACTGAAAGGTATGAATTTAGTGCCATTGTATTGCCTGTAAGGTGACTGTTACTGTATATTGTCTGTATTCCTTTCTGAGCTATGCTGCTTTTAGGCTCTCTCTTTGCTTAGAGGACCCCTCTCAATATTTCTTGGAGGGCTGGTTTCGTGTTTGCCAATTCCTTTAGTTTTTGTTTGTCCTGGAAGCTTTTTATCTCTCCTATTTTCAATGACAGCCTCGCTGGATATAGTATTCTTGGCTTCATATTTTTCTCATTTAGTGCTCTGAAGATATCATGCCAGTCCTTTCTGGCCTGCCAGGTCTCTGTGGGTAGGTCTGTTGCCAGTCTAATATTTCTACCATTGTAGGTTACATATCTCTTCTCCGGAGCTGCTTTCAGGATTTTCTCTTTGTCTCTGAGACTTGTAAGTTTTACTATTAGATGTTGGGGTGTTGACCTATTATTATTGATTTTGAGAAGGGTTCTCTGTGCCTTCTGGATTTTGATGCCTGTTTCCTTCCTCACATTAGGGAAGTTCTCTGCTATTATTTGCTCCAAGATACCTTCTGCCCCCCTCTCTCTTTCTTCTTCTTCTGGGATCCCAATTATTCTAATGTTGTTTCGTCTTATCATATCGCTTATCTCTCGAATTCTGCCCTCATGATCCTGTAGTTGTTTCTCTTTCTTTTTCTCAGCCTCTTTATTTTCCATCATTTGGTCTTCTATATCGCTGATTCTCTCTTCTGCCTCATTTATTCTAGCAGTTAGTGCCCCCATTTTTTATTGCACCTCACTAATAGCCTTTTTGATTTCGACTTGGTTAGATTTTAATTCTTTTATTTCTCCAGAAAGGGTTTCTCCAATAACTTTCATGCTTTTTTCAAGCCCAGCTAGGATCTTTAAAGTCATGATTCTGAACTCTAGGTCCGACATCGTACTAATGTCTGTATTGAGTAGGTCCCTGGCTGACTGTACTACCTCTTGTTCTTTTTGCTGAGATGATTTTTTTCATCTTGTCATTTTGTCCAGAGGAGAATAGATGAATGAGAGAACAAAATGCTAACAGGTTAACAACGTCCCCAGGAAATATACTCTATACAAATCGGAAAAGACCTGAAACCAGGGGAAAAGAAAGGGAAAGGAATAAAAAAGAAAGAGAAAAAGAAAAAGAAAAAGATAAAAACAAAAACAGAACAATACAAAAAAGCAGAATATGATCAAATATGATCAGGTTAGTGCATAGATCAGTGCCACACACTAGATTTTGGGCATATTTTGGTCTGTTAGAAAAAAGTGCCTCCTAAAAGTTTTAAAGGAAGAAAGACATATATGTACAAAATAAGGGTTGATACAATGAAAGGATGGAAGATGAGTGTAAAGATGAACATTATAAAAGATTTTATAAAAGGAATTGATAAGAAGTTGTTTGAAAAAAGAAAGAAGAGTTAAAGAAGAAAAAAAAAGGAGAGAATGTGATCAGGCAGGAGAGTAGAACAAAACCATACCCTAGCGATTTAGGGTATATTTTGATCTGTTAGAAGAAACTATATCTCAAAATTTCAAAGAAGACACAACTTATATATATATGCCAAAAATAAGGGTAACTACTATGAAGGGATAAAATATTACTCTAAAAATGAAAAATAAAAAATGTTTTTTTTAAAAAGGGATTGATATGATGTTGGTTGAAAAAGGGAAAAAGAAAAATTAAAAAAAAAACAGTTAAAAAATTAACTTTGAAAAAATAATGAATCATGGTAAAAAAGCCATGAATTCTATGTGCAGTATTCCCCTGGAATACTGGAATAATGGAGTTCTCCCGTTCTCCTTGATGGGTAAACTTGGTCTTGGCTTGCTGGCTGTTCGTGCTGAGCTTCTGGGGGAGGGGCCTGTTGCCGTGGTTCCCAAATGTCTTTGCCGGAGGCTGAATTGCCCCGCCCTTGTGAGTCCAGGCTAAGCAAGCTCCTCGGGTTTGCTCTCAGGAGCTTTTGTTCCCTGCAAGCTCTCGGTACAGCTTTGGAGGACGAGAGTGAAAATGGTGGCCTCCCAATCTCCACCTGGAGGAGCTGAGAACTCGGGGCCCCGCTCCTCAGTGCACCCCCAGAGAAAAGCAGTCACTCCCGTGTCCCCGGTGTCCGGCCGCACTCTGTGCTCACCTGGCCTGTGACCGAGCGTTTCTATGTCTGGCACCCGACCCCGTGTGGAGTCTCCAAACCCAGCAGATCCCTGCGGTGCGCTCCCGTGCTTCTCCTCCCGGGGGAGGAAGGGGAGTCTCCCTGGTTCTGCTGCTTGTTGAGTCCCTGCTGGAGGAGCAGTGGCCTGACTGGGCCGCGGATCACGGTTTATGGTAACCCTGAGCTGAGAGCCCGCGCCTCGGCTCCGTCTCTGCAGCTGGCTTCCCCCTCTGATACCTGGGAGCTCTGGCACACTCAGGCACCCCTGGTCTTTCTGTGACCCCGAGGGTCCTGAGACCACACTGTCCCGCGAGGGTTCCACCCCCACTTAGCCACTGGAGCGACATCCCTCAGCGGAGCCGACTTCTTAAAAGGTCCGATTTTTGCTCCGCGGCTCTATCACTTGCCAGAAGCGGCCGACGGAGGCCCCCTCCCTTGCTGTCTATCCTCCCGGATATCGCCTCAGATTCACTTCTCCGCACGTCCTACCTTTTAGTAAGTGGTCGCTTCTCTGTTCAGAGAGTTGTTGCTACTCTCCTCTTCGATCTCCTGTTGAGTTCGTAGGTGTTCAGAATGGTTTGATCCCTATTCAGCTGAATTCCTGAGACCAGACGAAATCCAGGTCTCCTACTCCTCCGCCATCTTGCTCCGCCCCCACCTTAAGAGTCTTGATCCCAGGACCCTGAGATCATGACCTCAGCCGAAGGCAGATGCTTAACCAACTGAGCCACCCAGGCACCCCTTGTTTGCTGATATTTTAATGAATATGTTGTACCAATAGTCATGAATTTGGTTGGGTTTCTATATTGTTATGTTTTAGTCTACCTTTTATGGGTTGGTATTCAAATAAGTTTGGTTAAAAAATATTTTGGAACCTTTTTTTATTCTTTGGATACTCTGGAAAAAATTTTGTTTGCATTGTCTTTTCCTTAAAAGATTGAGTGTATTTAAATTCCTAAATTCTCTGTGCCTGGTAAATGTTGGCAGTTGGTCTTTAACTTTTTTCATAATTTGTATAATATATTTTTTAAAGAATAAGATGAATATCTGTGTACTCATGACCTGGATTAAGGAATAGAATGTTAGAACTTTAGATCATGTATGTCCCTCCCTAATCTTATCCTACTCCCCTGTCTCAAGTTAACAATTTCTTAAATGTTGTGTTATTCATCCCCTTGTTTTCTTTATGGTTTTAACACATGTTTGTATCTTTAAGCTAAATATTGCTCAGTCCTTGCCTGCTGTTGTACTTTACATACATGGAACAAAACCAGATACATCCTCTATGATGTGCATTCGTTTACTTGACTTTTTAAAGTGCCATCTGTATTGATGTGTGTAGATATAGTTCATTCATTTTCATATATACCACAATTTGTTAATCCATTTTGCTCTTGATAGACACTTGGATGATTTCCAGTTTTTTTTCTGCTTTGAACGTTCTTGTACATCTCACTTAATGAATGTTTTTAGGAGTTTTAATAGTATATGTAGCTGGTTGTAATTGTGTTTGAAGATATGGGGAATGTCAATAGTATTTTTGTTTTGCTTTTTAAAAGATTTATTAGAGAGAGAGAGAGCACAAGAGGAGAGAGGAGCAGAGGCAGAGGGAGAAGCAGACTCCCCGCTGAGCGGGGAGCCCAATGTGGGGCTCGATCCCGGGACTCTGGGATCATGACCTGAGCCGAAGGCAGACGCTTAACTGACTAAGCCACTGAGGCGCCCCTGTTTGTAGTTTTTATAAGTGCACTTTAAATTTTTTTCCATTGAGATAGAGTGAAATTGTATCATATTGTGGTTTTAATTTACATTTCCTCAAGAACTAATGAACTAAAAATTTTTTTTTATCATATGTTTATTGGCCACTTGAATTTCCTCATCTGTTCTTCCACATATTTTTCCTTCTGAGTTGACTGATTTTTTTTCTTACATTTTTTCTAATAATGATACTATTCCTTTATCAAGTCCTGGTTTTGCAAACATATTCTGCCTTTTTTACTATGGTTGGAAGAGGTCAAGAAGATAGGACCCCCGGTTGACCCATGAGCTGGACCTTGATATTCACAGGCTCCTCACCTCCTCCCCTGGCCTTGGCATGTACGCTATGCCTACCATTTCCACACCAGGAGCTGTCCCAGGTCATAGCCTTGATAGTGTAAGGTGTTTTTGAGACCATTTACATGGTATATATGGTTGAGTCCCATTAAGACCTCTATATAAATCTTTAGGATTCTGGCAGTGGGTGCAGAGATCTAGTGGCCTTGTAATTTCCCTTGCTCGTTAAACCTGCCACCTCCCAGTCTGCAGTAGCCTGCCTCTTCATCTCTCCCTGCCCTACGTGTATGGGGGCCAGATTGTCAACCAACAATTATATAGAAAATCTTATTTTTAATGCAGTTGATTTTATAGTTTTTTCATTGTGATTTTTTTATATCTTAAGCCCCTTTCTCCACAGAGACCTCTGTAAGTTTATTTTACTTTTGTATTTATATATTTAAACCACTTGGAGGTGTTTTTAAGTGCCAGGATTAGGATCCATTTTCTTTCTTCTTCTTCTTCTTCTTCTTCTTTTTTTTCCTTTGGAAAGAATCCATTTTCTAAT
This sequence comes from Callorhinus ursinus, assembly GCF_003265705.2. Taxonomy (NCBI): domain Eukaryota; kingdom Metazoa; phylum Chordata; class Mammalia; order Carnivora; family Otariidae; genus Callorhinus; species Callorhinus ursinus. Next base: position 143,116,899 of record NW_027397063.1, read on the forward strand.
TTTTGCATAGATATCTAATTATCCCATGGCCATTAAGAAATCAATAATTTCCCCACTGGTCAGAAATGCTCACAGTGCATTACGGGAAGCTTCCACATATGTGAGTCTATGTATGGGCTTTTAATTCTCTCCTGTTATTTGTTATACTGTTCTATTTGCCCATTTATCAAGATGGACAAACTTTTAGCATATTGTCTTAATTTTTATAGCTTTAATTTGTTTTTAAGATTTATTTATTTGTTCGAGAATGAGAGAGAGAAATAACTGGGGAGAGGGGAGGAGAGAGAGAGAGAGAGAATCTTCAGGCAGACTCACTGCTGAGCATGGAACCCGATGCAGGGCTCGATCCCAGGACCCTGACATCATGACCTGAACTGAAATCAAGTCAGACACTCAACCGACTGAGCCACCCAGGTGCCCCACTTATTATAGCTTTAAAATCCATCTTGATTTTAAGTAAGGCAAGTCTTCCTTCTTGCTCTTCTGCAAAATGTCTTGAGTGTTCTTGCTTCTTGTTTTTCCTTATAAATTTTGCAATAGCATATTGAGTACCTGAGGGTGGGGGCAGGGCATTGGGATTTTGATTAGAATTGTATCAACTCCATTAGACAGTTTGGGGTATTGACATCTTTATGGCATTGAGTTTTCTTATCCAGAACCAAGGTATACCTCACTGTTTATTTAGTTCTTCTTTGATGACTTTCATTGAAGTTTTATAATTGTCTCTGAAAATTAACAATTTTAATGGTATTTTTCCTAAGTACAGTATATTTTTGATGCATTTGTGTTTTAAAATTACATTTTAATTACATAAAATTACATGCAGTTGTTAATTGCATATAAAATGTGGCATTGTTTTCTTGCTAAACAGTCCTGCTAAAATCTCTTATTTATTCTAATAACTTGCTTGAATTTGAGTTTTTCAAATATGCAACTGCTATCCTCTGTAATAGTGTCAGCATTGTGTCTTCTCTTGTGATCAGTGCCCATTTTGTTTCTTTCCTTATGACATTGACTAGGACTTTGGATAAAATAGAGTAAAAGGGTTGATGGCAGTTATCCTTGCCTTATTCCTAATCTGAAAGGGAATGCTCTGGATATTTCAAAATAAAAGAAGGTATTTGTTCTATTTTGTTTTTTAAACACATTGTGTTTTAGTTTTCTTGGACTACCATAACCAAATACTACAGGGTGGGTGGCTTCCACAACAGATATTTATTTTGTCATAGGTCAGAAGTCAGGTCAAGATGCCAGCAAGGTTGCTTTCTGCTTGCAGATTGCTCCCTTCTCCCTGTGCCCCCACAGCCATCCTCTGTGTGCAAGCATCCCTGATGTCTCCTCTTGTGTCCAGATTTCCTCTTTTTATAAGGACCCTGATCAGATTGGATCTAGCCTATCCTAACATCCTCATTTCGATTTAATCACCTCCTTAAAGTCTCTATCTCCAAATATTCACATTCTGAGGGAGCAGGAGTTAGGGCTTAAACATGAATTTTGGGGCACACAATTCGGCCCATAGCATATGTTTTTTTTTCTTTGATCCTTATTTTTCAAAAAATTTAAAAATCATGAGTATATGTCTCATTTTGGAAATGCTTTACCTGCATCTATGGAAATGGTCTATATTTTCTTTTTAAAAAATACATTGTTAATTACACTAGTAAATTTCTAATTTTCATATTTTTTTAAAGTAAGCTTTATGTCTATTCCACATTTTGGTATGTAGTATTTGAATTATATTCTTCATCCTAATATTTTCTAATTTTTATATTAATTTCTTTAAGCCATTATTTAGAAATGTTTCTTAATTTCAAATATGTGTGTGTGTGTGTGTGTGTGTGTGTGTGTGTGTGTGTGTGTGTGTACTTTTTTCCTCATTACTATTTTAAAAATTATTGTCAAATTTAATTGTTTGGTGATTGGAGAACATATCAGTTCCAAAGCCATACATTTTCACTGAGATTTGTCTTGTGGTATAAAACAGTCTATCATTGTAAATTGTATGGAAAAAAAATGTGTAGCATCCAATTTTCTATGTCTGTTGACTAATCTTATCAACATTGCTGTTCAAACTGTCTACCTAAAGTTTTGTTTGTTTTTTGGTTTTCTTAATATTTATTGAGAAACTTATCTTAAAATCTCCCATTATGACAGGAAATTTGTTAGTCTCTCCTAGTAGAGCTGTTAATTTTTACTTCATATATTTTGAGTCTATGTCATCAAGTAAAGTTTACTTTGACTTGCTAAATAAATAATATGTCTGTATAAATAAGGACAAAAATGAAGTAAAATTACCTTTAACTATTTCCATAGAGATATGTTAAAACAAGGTTTCACCTTTTAAATCGTAGTCAAATTAGAATTTTATTTTCAAAACTGTACCTTCATATATGGTGTTCAGATATTCAAATCTACAATAATACAAAAACAGGATTAAGTCTTTTATGTAAAATGACAATATATCAACACATAAAATAAAAGTCATCATATTAAAATGATAAATTAACAAAACCACCATTGCCATTTTGGACATTAGCACAAATCTCTATGATAGAAAGACAGACAAACTCAGTGAGGCTCAAATAATTGTTTTAAAGAGGTAAATGAAGGGGGCAGGGGTGGCTCAGTTGGTTAAGCGTCTGCCTTCAGCTCAGGTCATGATCTCCAGTCCTGGGATCTAGTCCTGCATCGGACTCCCTGCTCTTTGGGGAGCTTGCTTTTCCCCCACCCGCTCTCCGCTGCTCCCCGTGCTCATGCTCTCTCCTTCTCATAAAAAACTAAAATCTTAAAAAAACGAGGTAAATGCACACACAATACAAACACAAAATTTTGCTGTCTACTAAAAAAAATCAATTTTTCAATGGTTTATAGGACATTTATGAAAAAATGGGTTATGAACTGGAGTATGAGGAAAGGAACACCTAAAGCAGATCTTAGTACCATCTGCAAAGTATAGCAAAATACAGGGAAATCCTAAGATCAAACATATATTTCCTATGAATTATTGTAAAGGGGCTAAGAATGAAGACTCATGCATAACCTTTGTTCAATATATAATTAAAACTTCAATTACATAATATTAAGAAAATATGGTAATGTTAAAATGAAAGAGCAAACTTTCTAGAATGAAGTCAACATTGTATTTCTATAATTCTACCTATTTACTTAAAGCCCTTAATGTTCAGACACAAATAGTAGGGCTTATCAATCACTGAATTTAGGTGCTAAGACACATAGTTATATACATTGATCTTGCTTTATTCTCTGTACCTTTTCAGTCTCATTTATGTTGGAATAGAACCTAGATGTGATTTGGGACTGTGGAGGTGAGGTGGCTGTGACCACAATAGTTCTCCTTGGGAGTCAAACTGAGAATCCGCAAAGGACCCAAACACCTCTTCATCAAAACCACCACCTAAATCCAAAGTAAGTCAGCTAAAATATGTATGGCCACAGTTGAACGTTTGTTTGAAAACACAATTATTATTTTTTGTCTTCAATCAACCATAGGAAGAATTTCTTGTGCCATTTTATTATTTCATATTTTTAGATTTTAAATTTCTTACTCACAACACCCTCTAAGACACTTGGACATCAGCCCTGTTGGTTTTGTCTGTGTTTACCGAGCAGATGAGGCACGTTCTCTTTGATTTAGCACAGCTGTGTGGCAGCAAACGCTTGCAGAGACAAAGCAAGAAAATAAAACTATCCATAAAATTGAAAAAGAAAAAAATATTAAAGTTACAGAATTTTCCGTGTGTTGCTTGTGGAGTGAGAGATCGTCTAGTTACAGAGATAATGAGGGAAATGTTGCTTTTTTTCAAGAAAGACCCACTTCTCTGTACAGCATGAAAGTTATAAAATCTGTTGCCTTATACTTAGAAAAATGAAAACATGCTCACAATTCAACAGAGAAAATCTGAAACTAAAAAAGGATGTGCAAATCTACCATTTAAAAAACTTTTCATTGAACATACATACATGCATAGAAGTGTATGTATTTATTGTTAAGTGTCTGCCTTATCCAAGTTTCAAAAAATGAACACACCCATTCAGCTGCTACCAGATCATGAGATGTAGAATATTGCCAGGACCCTAGGAAGTATGTCTTCTTGTGCTTTCTTCCAGGTGATACGGTATACCTCCCAAGTGTAACACTCTCCTGATTCCTAACAGCATGGAGGAGCATTGCCTGTATTTGTACTTTCTGAACTGAACCATGACACACATATATTGTAAAAATAGACTTCGCATGAAGTCTATTTTCTTTCACAACACATTGTTTGTAAGAATTATTAGTATGTTGCATATCATTGTAGATCCTCTGTTTTCATTGTTGTGTAATATTTCGCTGTGTAACTATATAAGAATTAGTAACAGGTGATTGGCATTTGGGTAATTACTCTCCTGATTAATTTCCTGGAAGAGTTTGGGTAGAATTGGTACTATTTCTTCATTAAATATTTTGTAGAAATATAAATGAAGCCAGGGACCTAGGAATTTGTTTTGCAGTAGATTTTTAACTACACATTCAGTTTCTTTGATATTAGACTACTCACATTATCTATTGCATTTTTTTTGTTTGTTTGGTTTTGAGCAATAAACACCTTCATTACATGACCAAAGATAGGAGGGAGGAAGATTTATTCTTTCCAGGTTTTGATTTTTCCTCAAATAGAACTCTAGGTCCGAGAGCCCTCTAGCTGGTCGCCATCTGCTCAGCCACACTGGCTTGATCTTGCCGCGATGCCTGCAAGAAGCTTGCCGGGCTGGAACTGCTCCTCTAGGAGATGGCTGATGTTGGCATTCTTTTTCCTTTCATCATATTTCTTCTGAACTCTCTTTGATCGTTTTTTGTATAAAAATCTCTTCCTCCTCGGGAGTCAGCTTGGCCCTCTTCTTGTGCCCCAGGGGCAGTGTGCACAGTGGAACTTGTACCATTGTTGTTAGTTTGGTGTGCTGTCAGTGAGCCTGATACAGTTCTTCACAGGGGCCTCAGTATGGAACAGTTCACTGTTGGTTGCGTTGTAAACAACATCAGTAATACTTATGTCATGCGCAAAACACTGGGACCCCAAGAGAAGTTCCCCATGTCCAGCCTCAAGGCATGGTACTGCTTACTGCTTCCCCGAGCAGGGACTGTGTGTATGGGGTGGGGGCCAATCTTAGTGTTGGCAGCCGGCCATGGATAGTATCTTTAGTATCTGTAGTGATATCACTTCTCTCATTCCTGAAAGGGGTAATGTGTGTATTCTCTTTTTTACTTCTGATTAGTCTGGTTAGATACTTAATCAGTTTTATTGATCTCAAGGAGCCAGCTTTTGGTTTTACATTGTTTAACTCTGGTAACATTTTTTTTCTCTGAAGTCCCCTTTGATATTAATATAGTTACTCTTACTTTCTTTCAGTTAGTGTTAAAATGGCATATCTTTTTCATTCTAATTTTCACCCATTTGTGTCTTTATATTTAGTGTTTCTTGTAAATAGTATATCATTATATCTTGATTTGTTTAAAAAAATTTATTTATTTGAGAGAGAGAGAGAACGTGAGCAGGAGGAGGGGCAGAAGGAGAAGGAGAGAATCTCATGCAGACTTCCACCTGAATGGGGAGCCCTCCTCACCTTGATCTCACACCCTGAGATCATGACCTGAGCCAAAATCAAGAGTCAGCTGCTTAATCGACTGAGCCGCCCAGGCACCCCACATCTTGATTTTTTAAATAATTTTTTTATTGAGATATAATTGACATATAACATAGTAGCTTTAGGTGTAGAAAATAATGATTTGGTATATAAAAAACAATATTAGCACCATAGTAAATCTAGTTAACATCCATCACCTTACATGATCAAAATTTTTATTTCTTGTGAAAAGACATTTTAAGATCTATTTTCTTCACAACTTTCAAATACACGATATAGTATTATTAACTAGATCTTGATTTTTTCATTTTAAAAATAATTAATGTTAATCACCATACATTGCATCATTAGTGTTTTTAAAAATTTTTTAAATTGATATGTTAATCACTATACATTACATCATTAGTTTTTGATGTAGTATTCCATGATTCATTGTTTGTGCATAACACCCAGTGCTCCACACAGAATGTGCCCTCTTTAATACCCATCACCAGGGGAACCCATCCCCCCACCCCCCCTTCCCTCTAGAACCCTCCGTTTGTTTTTCAGAGTCCATCATCTCTCATGGTTCGTTTCCCCCTCTGACTTATTCCCCTTCATTCTTCCCCTCCTACTATCTTCTTCTTCATTTTGTTTTTCTTAACATATATTGCATTATTTGTTTAAGAAGTACAAATCTGTGATTCAAAAGTCTTGCACAATTCACAGCACTCACCATAGCACATACCCTCCCCATGTCTATCACTCAGCTACCCCATCCCTCACACCCCACCCCCACTCCAGCAACCCTCAGTTTGTTTCCTGAGATTAAGAATTCCTCATATCAGTGAGATCATATGATACATGTCTTTCTCTGATTGACTTATTTCACTCAGCATAACACCTTCCAGTTCCATCCACATCGTTGCAAATGGCAAGATCTCATTCCTTTTGATGGCTGCATAATATTCCATAGCGTATATATACCACTTCTTCTTTATCCATTCATCTGGCGATGGACATCTTGGCTCTTTTCACAATTTGGCTATTGTGGTCATTGCTGTTATAAACATTGGGGTGCACATACCCCTTCGGATGCCTACATTTGTATCTTTGTGGTAAATACCCAGTAATGCAATTGCTGGATCATATGGTAGCTCTATTTTCAACTGTTTGAGGAACCTCCATACTGTTTTCCATAGTGGTTGCACCAGCTTGCATTCCCACCAACAGTGTAGGAGGGTTCCCCTTTCTCCGCATCCCCACCAACATCTGTCGTTTCCTGACTTGTTCATTTTAGCCATTCTGACTGGTGTGAGGTGGTATCTCACTGAGGTTTGGATTTGGATTTCCCTGATGCTGAGCAATGTTAAGCACTTTTTCATGTGTCTGTGGCCATTTGGATGTCTTCTTTGGAAAAATGTCTATTTGTGTCTTCTGCCCATTTCTTGATTGGATTATTTGTTCTTTGGGTGTTGAGTTTGATAAGTTCTTTATAGATTGTGGCTACTAGCCCTTTATCTGATATGTCATTTGCAAATATCTTCTCCCATTCTGTCAGTTGTCTTTTGGTTTTGTGGACTGTTTCTTTGCTGTGCAAAAGCTTTTTATCTTGATGAAATCCCAATAGTTCATTTTTACCCTTGCTTCCCTTGCCTTTGGCGATGTTTCTAGGAAGAAGTTGCTGCGGCTGAGGTCAAAGAGGTTGCTACCTGTGTTCTCCTTTAGGATTTTGATGGACTCCTGTCTCACGTTTAGGTCTTTCAACCATTTGGAGTCTATTTTTGTGTGTGGTGTAAGGAAATGGTCCAGTTTCATTCTTCTGCATGTGGCTGTCCAATTCTCCCAACACCATTTGTTGAAGAGATTGTATTTTTTCCATTGGACGTTCTTTCCTGCTTTGTCAAAGATGAGTTGACCATAGAGTTGAGGGTCCATTTCTGGGCTCTCTATTCTGTTCCATTGATCGATGTGTCTCTGTTTTTGTGGTAGTACCATACTGTCTTGATGATGACAGCTTTGTAATAGAGCTGGAGTCCGGAATTGTGATGCCGCCAGCTTTGCTTTTCTTTCTCAATATTCCTCTGGCTATCAGGGTCTCTTCTGGTTCCATACAAATTTTAAGATTATTTGTTCCATTTCTTTGAAAAAGGTGGATGGTATTTTGATGGGGATTGCATTGAATGTGTAGATTGCTCTAGGTAGCACTGACATCTTCACAATGTTTGTTCTTCCAATCCATGAGCGTGGAACATTTTTCCATTTCTTTGTGTCTTCTTCAATTTCTTTCATGAGTATTTTATAGTTTTCTGAGTACAGATCCTTTGCCTCTTTGGTTAAATTTATTCCTAGGTATCTTATGGTTTTGGGTGCAATTGTAAATGGGATCGACTCCTTGATTTGTCTCTCTTCTGTCTTGTTGTTGGTGTATAGGAATGCCACTGATTTCTTTGCATTGATTTTATATCCTGCTACTTTACTGAATTCCTGTCTGAGTTCTAGCAGTTTTGGGGTGGAGTCTTTTGGGTTTTCCACATACAGTATCATATTATCTGCAAAGAGTGAGAGTTTGACTTCCTCTTTGCCGATTTGGATGCCTTTAATTTCTTTTTGTTGTCTGATTCCTGTGGCTAGGACTTCTAATACTATGTTGAATAGCAGTGGTGAGAGTGGACATCCCTGCCACGTTCCTGACCTTAGGGGAAAAGCTCTCAGCTTTTCCCCATTGAGAAGAATATTCGCTGTAGGTTTTTCAGAGATGGCTTTTATGATATTGAGGTATGTACCCTCTATCCCTGCTCTGAAGAGTTTTGATCAAGAAAGGATGCTGTACTTTGTCAAATGCTTTTTCTGCATCTATTGAGAGGATCATATGATTCTTGTTTGTTCTTTTGTTAATGTATTGTATCACGTTGATTGACTTGGGGATGTTGAACCAGCCTTGCAGCCCAGGGATAAATCCCACTTGGTCATGGTGAATAATCCTTTTAATGTACTGTTGGATCCTATTCCCAGTATTTTGGTGAGAATTTTTGCATCCATGTTCATCAAGGATATTGGTGTGGAATTCTCCTTTTTGATGGGGTCTTTGTCTGGTGTGGGGATCAAGGTAATTGTGGCCTCATAAAATGAGTTTGGAAGTTTTCTTTCCATTTCTATTTTTTGGAACAGTTTCAGGAGTATAGGTATTAATTCTTCTTTAAATCTTTGGTAGAATTCCCCTGGGAAGCCATCTGGCCCTGGGCTTTTGTTTGTTGGGAGATTTTTGATGACTGCTTCAATTTCCTTAGTGGTTATAGGTTTGTTCAGGTTTTCTACTTCTTCCTGGTTCAATCTCGGTAGTTGATACATCTCTAGGAATGCACCCATTTCTTCCAGGTTATCTAATTTGCTGGCATAGAGTTGCTCATAATATGTTCTTAAAATTGTTTGTATATCTTTGGTGTTGGTTGTGATCTCTCCTCTTTCATTCATGATTTTGTTGCTTTGGGTCACTTCTATTTTCTTTTTGATAAGTCTGGCCAGGGATTTATCAATCTTGTAAATTATTTCAAAGAACCAACTCCTATTTCGTTGATCTGTTGTACTGTTCTTTTGGTTTCTATTTTATTGATTTCTGCTCTGATCTTGATTATTTCTCTTCTGCTGTTGGATTTAGGCTCTATTTGCTTTTTTTTCTCTAGTTCCTTTAGGTGTAGGGTTAGGTTGTGTATTTGAGACCTTTCTTGTATCTTGAGAAAGGCTTGTATTGCTATATACTTTCCTCTCAGGACTGCCTTTGCTGTATCCCAAAGATTTTGAACAGTTGTGTTTTCATTTTCATTGGTTTGCATGAATTTTTTTTAATTCTTCTTTAATTTCCTGGTTGACCCATTCATTCTTTAGTAGGATGCTCTTTAGCCTCCATGTATTTGAGTTCTTTCCGACTTTCCTCTTGTGAGTGAGTTCTAGTTTCAAAGCATTGTGGTCTAAAAATATGCAGGGAATAATCCCAATCTTTTGGCACCAGTTGAGACCTGATTTGTGACCTAGGATGTGATCAATTCTGGAGAATGTTCCATGGGCACTAGAGAAGAATGTGTATTCCGTTGCTTTGGGAAGGAATGTTTTGAATATATCTGTGAAGTCCATTTGGTCCTATGTTTCATTTAAAGTCTTTATTTCCTTGTTGATCTTTTGCTTAGATGATTTGTCCATTTCAGTCATGGGGGTGTTAAAGTCCCCCACTATTTCGTATTGTTGTCAATGTGTTTCTTTGCTTTTGTTATTAATTGCCTTATATAATTGGCTGCTCCCATGTCAGGGGCATAGATATTTACAATTGTTAGATCTTCTTGTTGGATAGATACCCTTTAAGTAGGATATAGTGTCCTTCTTCATCTCTTATTACAGTCTTTGTTTTACAATCTAATTTGTCTGATATATGGATTGCCACCCCAGATTTCTTTTGGTGTCCATTAGCATGGTAAGTGGTTTTCCACCCCCTCACTTTCAATCTGGGGGTGTCTTTGGGTCTAAAATGAGTCTCCTGCAGACAGCATATGGATGGGTCTTGTTTTTTAATCCAATCTGAAAGCCTGTGTCTTTTGATTGGGGCATTTAGCCCATTACATTCAGGGTAACTATTGAAAGATACGAATTTAGTGCCAATGTATTGCTTGTAATCTGACTGTGACTGTTTATTGTCTGTGTTCCTTTCTGATCTATGCTGCTTTTAGGCTCTCTCTTTGCTTAGAGGACCCCTTTCAATATTTCTTTTAGGGCTGGTTTCGTGTTTGCCAATTCCTTTAGTTTTTGTTTGTCCTGGAAGCTTTTTATCTCTCCTTCTATTTTCAGTGACAGCCTAGCTGGATATAGTATTCTTGGCTGCATATTTTTCTCGTTTAGTGCTCTGAAGATATCATGCCAGTCCTTTCTGATCTGCCTGGTCTCTGTGGATAAGTCTGTTGCCAATCTAATATTTCTACCATTGTAGGATACATATGTCTTCTCCCGAGCTGCTTTCAGGATTTTCTCTTTGTCTCCGAGACTCGTAAGTTTTACTATTAGATGTCAGGGTGTTGACCTATTATTATTGATTTTGAGAGGGGTTCTCTGTGCCTCCTGGATTTTGATGCCTGTTTCCTTCCCCACATTAGGGAAGTTCTCTGCTATTATTGGCTCCAAGATACCTTCTGCCCCTCTCTCTCTTTCTTCTTCTTCTGGGATCCCAATTATTCTAATGTTGTTTCGTCTTATCGTATCACTTATCTCTCGAATTCTGCCCTCGTGATCCTGTAGTTGTTTCTCTTTTTCTCAGCCTCTTTATTTTCCATCATTTGGTCTTCTATATCTCTGATTCTTTCTTCTGCCTCATTTATCCTAGCAGTTCGTGCCCCCATTTTTGATTGCACCTCATTAATAGCCTTTTTGATTTTGACTTGGTTAGATTTTACTTCTTTTATTTCTCCAGGAAGGGTGTCTCTAATAACTTACACGCTTTTTTCAAGCCCAGCTAGTATCTTAGAGTCATGATTCTGAACTCTAGGTCCAACATCGTAGTAATGTCTGTATTGAGTAGGTTCCTGGCAGATGGTACTGCCTCTTGTTCTTTTTGCTGAGGTGATTTTTTTCATCTTGTCATTTTGTCCAGAGGAGAATAGATGAATGAGAGAACAAAATGCTAACAGGTTAACCATGTCCCCAGCAAATATACTTTTTACAAATTAGAAAAGACCTGAAACCAGGGGAAAAGAAAGGGAAAGAAAGAAAAAAGAAAGAGAAAAAATAAAAGAAAAAGAAAAAGATAAAAACAAAGAAAAACAGAACAAAACAAAAAAAGACAGAATACGATCAAATATGATCAGGCTAGTGCATAGATCAGTGCCACACACTAGATTTTGGGCGTATTTTGGTCTGTTAGAAAAAAGTGCCTCCTAAAATTTTAAAGGAAGAAAGACTTATATATGTACAAAATAAGGGTTAATACAATGAAGGGATGGAAGATGACTGTAAAGATGAAAATTATAAACGATTTTATAAAAGGAATTGATAAGATAAGAAGTTATTTGAAAAAAGAAAGAAGAAGATATAAAAAAAAGAAAAAAAGGGAGAGAATGTGATCAGGGAGGAGACTAGAACAAAGCCATACACTAGTGATTTAGGGTATATTTTGATCTGTTAGAGGAAAGTGTATCTCAAAATTTTAAAGAGAGAACAACTTATATATATGCCAAAAATAAGGGTAACTAGTATGAAGGGATAAAATATGACTCTAAAAATGAAAAATAAAAAATGTTTTTTTTAAAAAAAGCGATTGAGAATATGTTGGTTGAAAAAGGGAAAAAGAAAAAAACCAAAAATAAACAGTTAAAAAAATTAACTTTAAAAAACTAATGAATCATGGTAAAAAGCCATGAATTCTATGTGCAGTATTCCTCTAGCGCTGCAGTTCTCCCGTTCTCCTTAATGGGTAAACTTGGTCTTGTCTTGCTGGCTATTCGTGTTGATCTTGTGGGGGAGGGGCCTGTTGCCGTGGTTCCCAAATGTCTTTGCCGGAGGCGGAATTGCCCCACCCTTGTTGGTCCAGGCTAAGCAAGCTCCTCGGGTGTCCTCTCAGGAGATTTTGTTCCCTGCAAGCTCACGGTACAGCTTTGGAGGACCAGAGTGAAAATGTTGGCCTCCCAATCTCCACCTGGAGAAGCTGAGAAATCGGGGCCCCGCTCCTCAGTGCGCCCCCAGAGAAAAGCGGTCACTCACATCTCCCCGATGTCTGCCCGCACTCTGTGCTCACCCGGCCTGTGACCGAGCGTTTCTATGTCTGGCACCTGACCCCGTGTGGAGTCTCCAAACCCAGCAGATCCCTGCGGTGCGCTCCCGCGCCACTCCTCCCCGGGGAGGAAGGGGAGTCTCCCCAGATCTGCCGCTTGTTGGGTCCCTGCTGGAGGAGCAGTGGCCCGACTGGGCCGCGGATCACAATTTATGGCAACCCCAAGCTGAGAGCCCGCGCCTTGGCTCCGTCTCTGCAGCGGCTTCCCCGCTCCATTCCCTGTGAGCTCTGCCACACTCAGGGACCCCTGGTCTCCCTGTGACCCTGAGGGTCCTTAGACCACACTGTCCCGCGAGGGTTCCATCCCCCACTTAGCTACTGGAGCGATTTCCCTCAGCGGAGCTGACTTCTACAAGTTCTGAATTTGTGCTCCACAGCTCTATCACTTGCCAGAAGCGGACTACAGAGGCCCTCTCTCCTGCTGACTATCCTCCCGAATATCGCCTCAGATTCACTTCTCTGCATGTCCTACCTTCCAGTACATGGTCACTTCTCTGTTTAGAGAGTTCTTGCTATTCTCTTCTTCGATTCCTGTTGACTTCGTAGGTGTTCAGAATGGTTTGATCCCCATTCAGCTGAATTTGTGAGACCAGACGAAATTCAGGTCTCCTACTCCCCCGCCATCTTGCTCCACCCCCACATAATTACTTCTTGATGTAGTGTTCCATGATTCATTTTTTGCTTATAACGCCCAGTGCTCCATGCAGAATGTACCCTCCTTAATACCCATCAGCAGGCTAACCCATCCCCCTAACCCCCTCGCCTCTAGAACCCTCAGTTTGTTTTTCAGAGTCCATCGTCTCTCATGGTTCATCTCCCCCTCCGATTTCCCCCCTTCATTCTTTGCCTCCTGCTATCTTCTTCTTTTTCTTTTTTTTAACATAAAATGTAATATTTGTTTCAGAGGTGCAGATCTGTGATTGAACAGTCTTGCACATTTCACAGGGCTCACCATAGCACATACCCTCCTCAATGACTATCACCCAGCCACCCCATTCCTCCCACCCCCCACCACTCCAGCAACCCTCAGTTTGTTTCCTGAGATTAAGAATTACTCATATCAGTGAGATCATATGATACATGTCTTTCTCTGATTGACTTATTTCACTCAGCATAACACTCTCCAGATCTATCCATGTTGTTACAAATGACAAGATTCCATTCCTTTTGAAGGTTGCATAATATTCGAGTGTGTGTGTGTGTGTGTATGTATGTATATATATATACCAAATCTTCTTTATCCAGTCATCTGTCAATGGACATCTTGACTCTTTCCACAGTTCGGCTATTGTGGACATTGCTGCTATAAACATTGGGGTGCAAGTACCCCTTCGGATCCCTACATTTCTATCTTTGGGGTAAATATCCAGTAGTGCAATTGCTGGATCATATGGTAGCTCTACTCTCAAATTTTTGAGGAACCTCCATACTGTTTTCCAGAGTGGTTGCACCAGCTTGCATTCCCAGTGACAGTGTAGGAGGGTTCCCCTTTCTCCACATCCCCGCCAACACCTGTTGTTTCCTGACTTGTTAATTTTAGCCATTCTGACTGGTGTGAGGTGACATCTCATTGAGGTTTGGATTTGGATTTCTCTGATGCCGAGCGATGTTGAGCACTTTTTCACGTGTCTGTTGACCATTTGGATGTCTTTTTTGGAAAAATGTCTGTTCGTGTCTTCTGCCCATTTCTTGATTGGATCATTTGTTCTTTGGGTGTTGAATTTAAGAAGTTCTTTATAGATTTTGGATAGTAGCCCTTTATCTGATACTTCATTTGCAAGTATCTTTTTCCATTCTGTCGGTTGTCTTTTCGTTTTGTTGACTGTTTCTTTTGCTGTGCAAAAAGCTTTTATCTTGATGAAGTCCCAATAGCTCTTTTTTGCCCTTGCTTCCCTTGTCTTTGGGGATGTTTATAGGATGAAGTTGCTATGGCTTAGGTTGAAGAGGTTACTGCCTATGTTCTTCTCTAGGATTTTGATGGACTTCTGTCTCACATTGAGGCCTTTCAACCATTTGGAGTCTATTTTTGTGTGTGGTGTAAGGAAATGGTCCAGTTTCATTCTTTTTTTTTTTTTTTTGGTTTTCCTTTTTATTTAATCAAAGACTGGTGGGTAAACATAAATACAGCACAATTACTTCAGATCATTCTTCATATTGTATACACACAGACCAATGAACGTAATCTGAAAGAAACCTGCAGTTGGCAATGAAATGCTTACAGCTTTTCCTTCCCTCGCTCAAAAAAATTTAAAAACACACAAACTTAGAATCTCATCAGCACACACTCTCTTGTGACAAATGATTCAGACATAAATAGTGGGTGCAAAGAAACTATATGCTAACATATGTAGAACCTTTGTTAATGAAAACCCAGAAGCAGCCGTAAGGATGAAGATACATTCAGTGACTGGTAACTAGTTGTGCCCTGAGGGGCGCCATCGACAGAGATCGTGCTGCAGAGAAAAGCTATGTACACACACAATGAGAAAATAAACTGCAAGATCAATGCATGCATGTTTAATACTGGAAAAATCACGGCCCTCCAAAATTTCTCCACGTTTGTTATAAAAGCCCTCTGCACTCAACTAAAATTAAAATGATCTTAAAAGGATAATTCTTGTAAAGTTTACTTAAGTCTTTTCAGCCACAGAAACTGCAATGGAAATAAATGTTCAGAGTCATTTTCAAAACAAAAACAAAAATCTATTCTTCTGATGACATGCATGATTAAAAGGTCTATGCAAGATACATTGCTCTACATTCCCAATGACTAGGAAAAAAAAAACCTCAAGTCAATTTTTAGTTTGCAGATGGTCAAAGGATTTTGTATTCCAGCAGGAGTTCAAATCTTCTGGATCTTTTCACCAACAACTACTGGATTTTCTTTTCTGATTTTCTCAGCAGCATCAGCTTTGTAATTGTAAGAGCAATTGTGTACATCTGAGTAACGGTGTACACCACAGTAAACATTTCCACACCGGCATTCAAACCCAGTAAGTCCCACTTTCTTCCTGCACATGAAACATTCTTTTTTTGTTTTGGTTTTTCAAGAGACTTGCTTTGCTCTTCAGATGGCTGTTGTGCCGTATCTGATACTGAAGCTTGCAGGTCTTCTGTTTCAGGTACTGCTTTGTCCACAGATGTACTGTCCACTTGGGAAGATGCTACAGATTCTGATAAAAGTGACTGATTTGATACAGGGCTTGGCTGCACAGATGCAGACGTGGAGTCTAGCAGTGACTGGGCATCCGGGACACTGTCGTCTGTGCACTGGACGGGTAAAGATTCAGACAGACTACTGACAGAAGCTGCAGGTGGGCTTATTCTACCATTACTACTATTCTGTCTTTGAAGATGTTCTTTATAGCACACTGAACACATGCCATTTGTACGAGGGTTTCCATAAAATCCGCAGCCAGTGGAACAAAGCATAGGCACTTGGCTGTGATTAGTTTCTTGAGCCATGTTCCTCTGTTGCACACCACCAAAACGTCCACAATTTTCTGTTTGCTTCCCCTCAGATTAACTTCGGTCCAGTTTCATTCTTCTGCATGTGGCTGTCCAATTCTCCCAACACCATTTGTTGAAGAGGCTGTCTTTTTTCCATTAGACATTCTTTCCTGCTTTGTTGAGGATGAGTTGACCATAGAGTTGAGGGTCCATTTCTGGGCTCTCTATTCTGTTCCATTGATCCATGTGTCTGTTTTTGTGGCAGTACCATACTGGCTTGATGATGACAGCTTTGTAATAGAGCTTGATGTTGGGAATTGTGATGCCACCAGCTTTGGTTTTCTTTTTCAACATTTCTCTGGCTATTTGGGGTCTTTTGTAGTTCCATACAAATTTTAGGATTATTTGTTCCATTTCATCGAAAAAAGTGGATGGTATTTTGATGGGGATTGCTTTGAGTGTGTAGATTGCTCTAGGTAGCATTGACATCTTCACCATATTTGTTCTTCCAATCCATGAGCATGGAATGTTTTTCCATTTCTTTGGTCTTCCTCAATTTCTTTCATGAGTATTTTATAGTTTTCTGAGTACAGATTCTTTGCCTCTTTGGTTAGATTTATTGCTAGATATCTGATGGTTTTGGGTGCAATTGTAAATGGGATCGACTCCTTAATTTCTCTTTCTTCTATCTTGTTGTTGGTGTATAGGAGTACCACTGATTTCTGTGCATTGATTTTATATCCTGCTACTTTACTGAATTCCTGTATGAGTTCTAGCAGTTTTGGGGTGGAGTCTTTTGGGTTTTCCACATACAGTATCGTATCATCTGCAAAGAGTGAGAGTTTGACTTCTTCTTTGCTGGTTTGGATAACTTTTATTTCTTTTTGTTGTCTGATTCCTGTGGCTAGGACTTCTAATACTATTTTGAATAGCATTGGTGATAGTGGACATCCTTGTCACGTTCCTGACCTTAGGGGGAAAGCTCTCAGTTTTACCCCACTAAGAATGATATTCGCTGTGGGTTTTTCACAGATGGCTTTTATGGTATTGAGGTATGTACCCTCTATGCCTATACTCTGAAGTGTTTTGATCAAGAAAGAATGGTGTACTTTGTCAAATGCTTTTTCTGCTTCAACTGAGAGGATCATATGGTTATTTTTCTTTCTTTTATTAATGTATTGCATCACATTGATTGATTTGCGGATGTCGAACCAACCTTGTAGCCCGGGGATATATCCCACTTGGTCGTGTTGAATAATCCTTTTATTGCACTGTTGTATCTTACTGTCTAGTATTTTGGTGAGAATTTTTACATCTATGTTCATCAAGGATATTGGTCTCTAATTCTCCTTTTTGATGGGGTCTTTGTCTAGTTTGGGGATCAAGATAATGGTGTCCTCATAAAAGAAGTTTGGATGTTTTCCTTCCATTGCTATTTTTTGGAACAGTTTCAGAAGGATAGGTATTAATTCTTCCTTTAAATGTGTGGTAGAATTCCCCTGGGAAGCCATCTGGCCCTGGGCTTTTGTTTTTTGGGAGATTTTTGATGACTGCTTCAATTTCCTTAGTGGTTATAGGTCTGTTCAGGTTTTCTATTTCTTCCTGCTCAGTTTTGGTAGTTGAAACATCTCTAGGAATGCATCCATTTCTTCAAGATTATCTAATTTGCTGGCATATAGTTGCTCATAATATGTTCTTATAAATGTTTGTATTTCTTTGGTGTAGGTTGTGATCTCTCCTCTTTCATTCATGATTTTGTTGATTTGGGTCCTTTTTCTTTTCTTTTTGATAAGTCTGGCCAGGGGTTTATCAATCTTGTGAATTCTTTCAAAGAACCAGCTCCTAGTTTCATTGATCTGTTGTACTGTTCTTTTGGTTTCTATTTCATTGATTTCTGCCTTGATCTTTATTATTTCTCTTCTCCTGCTGGTTTTAGGCTTTATTTGCTGTTCTTTCTCCAGCTCATTTAGGTATAGGGTTAGGTTGTGTATTTGAGACCTTTCCTGTTTCTTGAGAAAGGCTTGTATTGGTATATACTTTCCTCTTAGGACTGCCTGTGCTGTATCCCAAAGATTTTGAACAGTTGTGTTTTCATTTTCATGTGTTTCCATGAATTTTTTTTTCTTCTTTAATTTCCTGGTTGACCCATTCATTCTTTAGTAGGATGCTCTTTTGCCTCGATATTTGAGTTCTTTCCGACTTTCCTCTTGTGATTGAGTTCTAGTTTCAAAGCATTGTGTTCTGAAAATATGCAGGGAATGATCCCAATGTTTTGGTACCAGTTGAGACCTGATTTGTGACCTAGGATATGATCTACTCTGGAGAATGTTCCGTGGGCACTAGAGAAGAATGTGTATTCTGTTCCTTTGGGATGGAATTTTCTGAATAAATCTGTGAAGTCCATTTGGTCCAATGTGTCATTTAAAATCTTTATTTTCTTGTTGATCTTTTGCTTAGTTGATCTGTCCATTTTAGTGAGGGGGTGTTAAAGTCCCCCACTATTATTTTATTGTTGTCAATGAGTTTCTTTGCTTTTGTTATTAATTGCCTTATATAATTGCTCCCATGTTAGGGGCAATTTTTAGATATTCTTGTTGGACAGACTCTTTAAGTATGACATAGTGTCCTTCCTCATCTCTTATTACAGTCTTTGGTTTAAACTCTAATTTGTCTGATATAAGGATTGCCACCCCAGCTTTCTTTTGGTGTCCATTAGCATGGTAAATGGTTTTCCACCTCCTCACTTTCAATCTGGGGGTGTCTTTGGGTCTAAAAGGAGTCTCTTGCAGACAGCATATCGATGGGCCTTGTTTTTTTTTTATCCAATCTGAAAGCCTGTGTCTTTTGATTGGGGCATTTAGCCCATTTACATTCACGGTAACTCTTGAAAGATATGAATTAATGCCATTGTATTGCCTGTGTTGTGACTGTTACTGTATATTGTCTGTGTTCCTTTCTGGTCTATGTTGCTTTTAGACCCTTTCTTTGCTTAGAGGACCCCTTTCAATATTTCTTATAGGGCTGGTTTCATGACCCTCCGAAACCAGCCCTCTCCTGGCTTTTATGTTATCATTTGGTAGTAGAGTTTCAACTACCAAAACTGAGCAGGAAGAAATAGAAAACCTGAACAGACCTATAACCACTAAGGAAGTTGAAGCAGTCATCAAAAATCGCCCAAAAAACAAAAGCCCAGGGCCAGACGGCTTCCCAGGGGAATTTCGTGTTTGCCAATTCCTTTAGTTTTTGTTTGTCCTGGACCTTTTTATCTCTCCTTCTATTTTTAATGACAGCCTAGCTGGATATAGTATTCTTGGCTGCATATTTTTCTTGTTTAATGCCCTGAAGATATCATGCCAGTCCTTTCTGGCCTGCCAGGTCTCTGTGGATAGGTCTGTTGCCAATCTAATGTTTCTACCATTTTAGGTTACATTATCTCTTCTTCCGAGCAGCTTTCAGGATTTTCTCTTTGTCTCTGAGACTCATAAGTTTTACTCTTAGATGTTGGGGTGTTGACCTATTTTTATTGATTTTGAGAGGGGTTCTCTGTGTCTCCTGAATTTTGATGCCTGTGTCCTTCCCCTAATTAGGGAAGTTCTCTACTGTAATTTGCTCTAATATACCTTCTGCCCCTCTTTTGCTTTCTTCTTCTTCTCGGATCCCAATTAGTCTAATGTTGTTTCATCTTATGGTATTACTTTTCTCTCGAATTCTGCCCTCGTGATCCGGTAGTTGTATATCTCTCTTTTTCTCAGCCTCTTTATTTTCCATCATTTGGTCTTCTATATCACTAATTTTCTCTTCTGCATCACTTATTCTAGCAGTTAGAGCCTCCATTTTTGATTGCACCTCATTAATAGCCTTTTTGATTTCGACTTGGTTAGTTTTTAGTTCTTTTATTTCTTCATAAAGGGTTTCTCTAATAACTTACATGTTTTTTTCAAGCCCAGCTATTATCTTTAAAATCATCATTCTGAATTCTAGTTCCGACATTGTAGTATTGTCCATATTGATTAAGTCCCTGTCAGTCAGTACTGCCTCTTGTTCTTTTTGTTGAGGTGATTTTTTCCATCTTGTCATTTTGTCCAGAGGAGAATAGATGAATGAGAGAACAAAATGCTAACAGGGTAACAATGTTCCCAGAAAATATACACTAAAGAAAGCAGAAAAGACCTGAAACCGGGGGAAAGGAAAGGAAAGGAAAGAAAAAAGAAATGAAAAAAGAAAAGATAAAAACAAACAAAAACAAAAGAAAACATAATAAAACAGAATATGCTCAGATATGATCAGGCTGGTGCATAGATCAGTGCCACCCAGTAGAGTTTGGGCATATTTTGGTCTGTTAGAAGAAAGTGCCTCCCAAGATTTTAAAGAAAGAAAAACATATATGTACAAAAATAAGGGTTACTACGATGAAGGGATGGAATATGACTTCCACAAAGTGGTTGCCCTTCTGTTCAGAGAGTTGTTGCTATTCTTTTCTTCTATCTCCTGTTGAGTTTACAGGTGTTCAGAATGGTTTGATCCCTAACCTGCTGAATTCCTGCGACCAGATGAAATCCAGGTCTCCTACTCCTCTGCCATTTTGCTCCGCCCCCTAGATCTTGATTTTTAATCCAATCTGACAATATCTGCCTTTTAATTGGGTATTTAGATCATTTGCATTTAATGTGATTATTGATATGATTAAGTGCAAAACTATCATCTTGCTTTTTTTGGTCTCATCTGCTCTTTGTTCCCCTTCCCCCCCCTTTTTTTTTGCCTTCTTTTGGATCAATTGACTACATTTTATAATTCCATTTAATCTGAGTTGATTGATTACTTAAAACTTTTTGCTTTGTTTTGTTGATTGCTTTAGGGTCCTAGTATACGTCTTAACATCACAGTCTACCTTCTTTTTTTTAAAGTTTTTATTTAAATTCCAGTTGGTTAGCATACAGTGTAAGATTAGTTTTAGGTGTAGAATTTAGTGATTCAGCATTTACAAATCAAAAAGAAAGCTCTGCACAGTGAAGGAAACAGTCAACAAAACTAAAAGGCAGCCTATGGAATGGGAGAAGATATTTACAAATGAGATATCTGATGAATGGTTAGTATCCAAAATATATTCAGAATTTATAAGACTCAACATCCAAAAATAAATAATCCAGTTAAAAAATGGGCCGAAGACATGAATAGACATTTTCCAAAAAAGACATGCAGATGGCCAACTGACATGTGAAAAGATGCTCATCTTCATACATCATCAGGGAAATACAAATCAAATACAATGAGATAGCTCTTCACACCTGTCAGAATGGCTAAAATTAACAACACAGGAAATGACAGATGTTGGCGAGGATGCAGAGAAAGGGGAACCTTCTTACACTGTTGGTAGGAGTGCAAGCTGGTGCAGCCACTCTGGAAAACAGTATGGAGTTTCCTCTAGAAGCTAAAATTAGAGATATCCTTCAGTCTAGCAATTACACTACTGGGTATTTACCCAAAAATATAAAAATACTAATTCAAAGGGGTACATACACCCCAATGTATTATCAACAACAGCCAAATTATGGAAAGAGCCCAAATGTCCATGTCTATTGACTGATGAATGCATAAAGAAGATGTGGTATTATATATATAAATTATATATATTTTTATATACATAAAATAGTTATATATAAGATATATGTATATATCTTATATATAAAATATAATTTATGTCTATATATTTATATATCACATATATATATGTGGAATATTACCCAGCCATCAAAAATAATGAAATTTTGCCATTTGCAATCATGTGGATGGATTATGCTAAGCAGAAACAAGTCAGAGAAAGATAAATACCATATGATTTCACTCATATGTGGAATTCACAGTCTATCTTCAAGTGATATCATATCACTTCACATATTATATAAGAAGCTTATAGGAATTTACTTCCATTTCCCTCTCCTGGCTTTTATGTTAGCATTGCCAAACATTTTACTTGTGCTTATGTTATATGTACAATATAATAAATAACATAAATAGTATGTTATTTTTGTTTATACAATCAATTTTATTTTAAAAAGATTTAAATAAAGGAAAAAAATTCTTATATAGTTACTCAGGTTAGTTACCATTTCTGGTGGTTTTTACTTCTTTTGGCTGGCTTACAATTTCAATCAAAAGAACGTATGTTAACATTTCTCACAACACAAATCTGCTTATGATGAATTCAGCTTTTGTATATCTGAAGTACACGTTATTTCATGTTTTTTAAAAATTTTTAGTTTTATTTAAATTCAATTAATTAACATACAATATATTATTAGAGGTAGAGGTCAGTGATTCATGAGTCTTATATAATACCCAGTGCTCACTACATCACATGCCCTCCTTAATGTTCATCACCCAGTTACCCCATCATCCCATCCCCCTCCCCTCCAGGAACCCTCAGTTTCCTATGATTAATAGTCTCTTATGACTTGTCTCCCTCTCTGATTTCATCTTGTTTTCTTTTTTCCCATCTTCCCCTATGATCCTCTGTTTTATTTCTTAAATTCCACATATCAGTGAGATCATATGAGAATTGTCTTTCTCTGACTTATATTGCTTAGTATAATACCCTCTAGTTACACCCACATCATTGCAAATGGCAAGATTTCATTTTTTTGATGGCTGAGTAGTATTCCATTGTATATATGTACCACATCTTCTTTATCCATTCATCTGTTGATGGACATCTGGGCTCTTTCCATGGTTTGGCTATTGTGGACATTGCTGCTATAAACACTGGGGTGTCAGTGCCCCTTCAGATCACTACATTCGTATCCCTAGTAGTGCAATTCCTGGGTCATAGAGTAGCTCTATTTTCAACTGTTTGAGGAACCTCCATACTGTTTTCCAGAGTGGCTGCGCCAACTTGCGTTCCCACCAACAGTGTAGGAGGGTTCCCCTTTCTCTGCATCCCCGCCAACATCTGTCATTTCCTGACTTGTTAATTTTAGCCATTCTGACTGGTGTGAGGTGGTATCTCATTGTGGTTTTGATTTGGATTTCCCTGATGCCAAGTGATGTTGAGCATTTTTTCATGTGTCTGTTGGCCATCTGTATGTCCTCTTTGGAGAAATTTCTGTTTATGATTTCTGCCCATTTCTTGATTGGATTATTTGTTCTTGTTGTTGAGATTGATAAATTCTTTATAGATTTTGGATACTAGTCCTTTATCTGATAAAACATTTGCAAATATCTTCTCTCATTCTGTTGATTGTCTTTTGGTTTTGTTGACAGTTTCCTTTGCAGTGCAAAAGCTTTTTGTCTTGATGAAGTCCCAAAAATTCATTTTTGCTTTGGTTTCTTTGCCTTTGGAGACGTGTCTACCAAGAACCTGCTATGGCCGAGGTCACAGAGGTTGCTGCCCATGTTCTCCTCTGGGATTTTGATTGATTTCTGTCTCACATTGAGGTCTTTCACCCACTTGGAGTCTATTTTTGTGTATGGTGTAAGAAAATGGTCTAGTTTCATTCTTCTGCATGTGCCTGTCCGATTATTCCCACCACCATTTCTTGATGAGACTGTCTTTTTTCCATGGGATGTTCTTTTCTGCTTTGTTGAAGATTAGTTGACCATAGAGTTGAGGGTCCATTTCTGGGGTCTCTAGTCTGTTCCATTGATCTATGTGTTTGTTTTTGTGCCAGTATCATACCGTCTTGATGATTACAGATTTGTAATAGAGCTTGAAGTCTGGAATTGTGATGCCACCAGCTTTGCTTTTCTTTTTCAACATTCCTTTGGCTATTCAGGGTCTTTTCTGGTTCCATACAAATTTTAGGATTGTTTGTTCCAGCTCTGTGAAAAAAGCTGATGGTATTTTGATAGGGATTGCACTGAATGTATAGATTGCTCTAGGTAGCATAGACATTTTAACAATATTTATTCTTCCAATCCACGAGCATGGGATGTTTTTCCATCTCTTTCCTCAATTTCTTTCATGAGTGTTCTGTAGTTTTTGAGTACAGATCCTTTGCCTCTTTGGTTAGGTTTATTCCTAGGTATCTTACAGTTTTTGGTGCAATTGTAAATGGGATTAGACTCCTTAATTTCTCTCTTCTGTCTCATTGTTTGTGTATAGAAATGCAACTGATTTCTGTGCATTGATTTTATATCCTGCCACTTTGTGGAATTCCTGTATGAGTTTTAGCAAATTGGGGGTGGAGTCTTTTGGGCTTTCCACGTAGAGTATCATGTCATCTGCAAACAGTGAGAGTTTGACTTCTTCTTTGCTGATTCAGATGCCTTTTATTTCTTTTTGTTGTCTGATTACTGAGACTAGGGCTTCTTGTACTATGTTGAACAACAGTGGTGATAGTGGACATCCCTGCTGTGTTCCCACCTTAGAGGAAAAGCTCTCAGTATTTACCCATTGAGAATGATACTCGCCGTGGGCTTTTTGTATATGGCTTTTATGATACTGAGGTATGATTCCTCTATCCCTACACTGTGAAGAGTTTTAATCAAGAAAGGATGTTGTACTTTGTCAAGTGCTTCTTCTGCATCTACTGAGAGGATCATATGGTTCTTGTCCTTTCTTTTATTAATGCAGTGTATCACATTGATTGATTTGAGGATGTTGAACCACCCTTGAAGCCCAGGAATAAATCCCACTTGGTCATGGTGAATAATCCTTTTAATGTACTCTTGGATCCTATGGGCTAGTATCTTGGTGAGAATTTTTACATCCATTTTCATCAGGGATATTGGTCTGTACTTCTTTTTGGCGGGGTCTTTGTCTGGTTTTGGGAACAAAATGCTGGCCTCATAGAAAGAGGTTGGAAGTTTTCCTTCCATTTCTATTTTTTTTTTTTGAAACTGTTTCATAAGAATAGGTATGAATTCTTCTTTAAATGTTTGGTAGAATTCCTCTGGAAAGCCATCTGGCCCTGTACTCTTGTTTGTTGGGAGATTTTTTATTTTTATTTGTTCAGTTAGCCAGCATATAGTACATCATAAGTTTCTGTTGTAGTGTTTAACGATTCATTAATTGCATATAACACCCAGTGCTCATCCCAACCCACTCTCCTTAATACCCAACACTCGGTTACTCCATCCCCCTACCCCCACCCTCAGTTTATTTCCTGGAGTCCAGAGTCTCTCATGGTTTGTCTCCCTCTCTGATTTCTTCCCATTCAGTTTTCCCTCCCTTTCCCTGTGGTCCTCCATGCTATTCCTCATGTTCCACATATGAGTGAAACCATATGATAATTATCTTTCTCTGCTTGACTTATTTCACTCAAAATAATCCCCTCCAGTTCTCTCCATGTCGATGCAAATGGTGGGTATTCATCCTTTCTGATGGCTGAGTAATATTCCATTGTGTATATGTACCACATCTTCTTTCTCCATTCGTCTGTTGAAGGACATCTTGGCTCCTTCCACAGTTTGACTATTGTGGACATTGCTGCTATGAACATTGGGGTGCACGTGCCCCTTCTTTTTACTGCATCTGTATATTTGGGGTAAATGCCTTGTAGTGCAATCGCTGGGTGGTAGGGTAGCCCTATTTTTTTTTTTTTAAAGATTTATTTATTTATTTGAGAGAGTGAGAATGAGAGAGAGAGTACGTGAGAGGGGTGAGGGCCAGAGGGAGAAGCAGGCTCCTCGCCGAGCAGGGAGCCCGATGCGGGACTCGATCCCGGGACTCCAGGATCATGACCCGAGCCGAAGGCAGTCGCTTAACCAACTGAGCCACCCAGGCGCCCGGGTAGCCCTATTTTTAACATCTTGAGGAACATCCATACTGTTCTCCAGAGTGGCTGTGCCAGTTTGTATTCCAACCAACAGTGTAAGAGTGTTTCCCTTTCTCCACAACCTTGCCAACAGTTCCAAAAACCACAAGATACCTAGGAATAAACACAACCAAAGAGGTAAAAGATCTATACTCTAGAACCTACAGAACATTTATGAAAGAAATTGAGGAACACACAAAAAGATGGAAAAACATTCCATGCTCATGGATTGGAAGAATAAATATTAAAATATTTAAGCTGCCCAGAGCAATTTACATTTTCAATGCAATCCCTATCAAAATACCATCAACATTTTTCACAGAACTGGAACAAACAATCCTAAAATTTGTATGGAACCAGGAAAGACCCAGAATTGCCAGGGGAATGTTGAAAAAAAAAATCAAAGCTGGTGACATCACAATGCCAGATTTCAAGCTATATTAAAAAGCCATAGTCATCAAGAAAGTATGGTATTGGCACAAAAACAGGCACATAGATCAGTGGAACAGAATAGAGACCCCAGAAATGGACCCTCAACTCTATGGTCAACTAATCTTCAACAAAGCAGGAAAGAATATCCAGTGGAAAAAAACAGAGTCTCTTCAATAAATGGTGCTGGGAATACTGGACAACCACATGCAGAAGAATGAAACTAGACCATTCTCTTACACCATTCACAATAATAAATTCAAAGTGGATGAAAGAACTCAATGTGAGACAGGAATCCATCAAAATCCTAGAGGAGAACATAGGCAGTAACCTCTTTGACATTGGCCACAGCAACTTCTTTCATGACACGTCTCTAAAGGCCAGGGAACAAAAGCAAAAATGAACTTTTGGGACCTTATCAAGATAAAAAGCTTTTGCACAGCAAAGGAAACAGTCAACAAAACTAAGAGGCAACCCATGGAATGGGAGAAGATATTTGCAAATGACATTTCTGATAAAGGGCTGGTATCCAAAATCTATAAAGAACTTCTCAAACTCAACACTCAAAAAACAAATAATCCAGTCAAGAAATGGGCAGAAGACATGAACAGACACTTCTCCAAGGAAGACATACAAATGGTTAACAGACACATGGTAAAATGTTCAACATCACTAGCCATCAGGGAAATACAAATCAAAACCACAATGAGATACCACCTTACACCAGTTAGGATGGCAAAAATTAACAAGACAGGAAACAACAAGTGTTGGCGAGGTTGGGGAGATTTTTGATTACTGCTTCAATTTCCTTTCTGGTTGTGCATCTGTTCAGGTTTTCCGTTTCTTCCTGTTACAGTTTTGGTAGTTTATACATCTCTAGGAATGCATCCATTTCTTCCAGATTGCCTAATTTGTTGGCATATAGTTGCTCATATGTTCTTATAGTTGTTTGTATTTCCACTGTGTTGGTTGTGATCGCTTCTCTTTCATTCATCATTTTATTTATTTAGGTCCTTTCTCTTTTCCTTTTGATAAGTCTGGCCAGATGCTTATCAATCTTTTAATTCTTTCAAAGAACCACCTCCTAGTTTCATTGTTCTGTTCTACTGTTCTTTTGGTTTCTATTTCATTGATTTCTGCTCTGATCTTTATTATTTCTCTTCTCTTGCTTGGTTTAGGCTTTATTTGCTGTTTTTTCCTCCATCTCCTTTAGGTTTAAGGTTAGTTTGTGTATTTGAGACTTTTCTAATGTTTTGAGAAAGGTTTGTATTGCTATGTACTTCCTTCTTAGGACCACCTTTGCTCATCCCAAAGATTTTGAACAATTGTGTTTTCATTTTCATTTGTTTCCAAGAATTTTTAAAATTCTTCTTTAATTTCCTGGTTGACTCATGCATTCCTTAGTAGGATGCTCTTTAACCTCCAAGTATTTGAGTTCTTTCCAAATTTCCTCTTGTGATTGAGTTCAAGTTTCAAAGCATTGTGATCTGAAAATATGCATGGTATAATCTCAGTCTTTTTGTATAGGTTGAGACCTGCTTTGTGACCCAGTATGTGATCTCTTCTGGAGAATGTTCCATGTGCAGTCGAGAAGAATATGTATTCTTTTGCTTTAGAATGGAATGCTCTGAATATATCTGTTTCATGTTCATTTTTGAAAAATTTTGTTGGGTATTGAATTAATCTCTGTCGATAGTGTTTTCTCTCTTTTATTACTTTGAATATAATGCTCCCCTCTCTTCTCACTTGAACTGTTTGCGTATCAGTTTCATATTGTTGTCATAACAAATAGCATAATGTCTGGACTTCAAACAACACAAACTTATTTTATAGTTCTGTCAGTTAGTCATAAGTCTGGTGGTCTCACTGAGCTGAAATCAAGGTGTCAGCAAATTGTGTTACTTTCTGGAGGCTCTAGGAAAGAGTTTATTGCTCTTTTGGGTTGTTTGTAAAATTAAGTTCTTTGTGGCAGTTAGTGGGGTCAAGTTTCCTGTTTTCTAGCTGGCTCTGACCCGAGAGCTCTTTTCTTAGCTTCTAAAAGTCACTGCATTCCTTGGTTTGTGGTGTCCCTCTTTCCCTTCAAAACTAGCAATGGAGGTAAAGTCTTCACTTCATACCTCCAATTATAGCCAGGAAGGTTTCTTTGATTGTAAGAATTCATGCAGTTAGATTGGGGCCACCTGGATAAACCAGGATATTCTCACCATCTCAAATCTTAACCTTAATCACATCTGCAAAGCCTCTTTTGTCACTATAAAGGGATATATTCATAGGTTTCAGAGATAAGGGTATGGAACTCTTTGGGAGCTATTAATCTTCATAGCAGTTCCCAGTTAGAAATGTGTCTTCTCTTCGTTTCTCTGTGTATAATGTGTTTTTTTGTTCTGGTCTCTTTTTTCTCTTTGTCACTGGTTCTTAGCAAATTGATTATGATTTCTTCATGTTCTTGTGTTTGGAGTTTATTGAGTTTCTTAAATCTTTATAGCTTTCATCGTATTTGGAAAAATCATTCAAATAATTTTCTTGTTTCCTCTGTCCTTTCCTTCCATATATATCATATTGCTTGAAGTGGCCACAGAACTTACTGAAGGTATTTTCAGTTTTTGATGTTCTGTCTGTATTTCCTTTTGATTAGTTTCTATTGCTATGTCTTAGACTTCATTAATCTTTTTTCCCCTGCAATATCTAATCTCCCATTAAACCCATTCAAAAAAATTTTTTTTTCATCTTGGTTATTATACTTTTCATCTGTAAGAATTTGATATGGACCTTTTTATATTTTTTATGTATCTTTTTACCTTTTTGCACACCTGGAATTCAGTTAGAATAATTTTAATCTCCGTTTCTGCTATTTCTAATATCTTTGTCAGTTTTAAGTTATGATTGGTTAATTTTTCTCCTCATTTGAGTCATATTTTCCTGTTTTATTCATTTGTTTGTTTTTGCACACCTGGTAATCTTAGAATTGATGTGAGCCACTCTGAATTTTACCTTGTCATGTACTGGATGTTTGTTTTTGTATTTCTGTAAATATTCTTAAGCTTTGTCCTGGGACATAGTTATTGTAGGAACAGTTTGATCTTTTTGTGTCTTATTTTTATGATTTGTTAGGTGGGACTGGGACTAGAGCAGCATTTAATGTAGGACTAATTGTTCCCTACCACCAAGGTGAGAACCTCTGTGTACTCTGCCTGCTGCTCTGTAAATTATGAGTTTTTTTACCCTGGGCTGTGGCAGACTTTTCTCAGCCTTGGGTTTGGAGCCTGGTTCTCCTGCAATCCTCTCTGATGGTTCTTTCCTGGCTTCTGGTAGTTTCTTCACATGCATGTGGTGATTTCTGCTGAATAGGGGCAGGATCTTTGTAAGATTTCCAAGTTGTGTCTGTGCAGCTCTCTTTTCGTGGGTCTGTCCTGCAAACTCTAGTTTGCCTCGATCTCTCCAGAATATCAGGTCCATCCCTTCAATTTAGGGAACCTGTTAGGCTCTGCCTGGATTCCCTTCTGCACCACAGACTAGAAACTTTCTCAAGGTTGTAAACTGGGGCCATTGTGGGGTTCAGCTAATTTGTTTTCCAACTTTTAAGGATCACTGTTTTATGTTGCCTGAGAAGTGACTTGAAAACTGTTATTTTATTTATTTTGTTTGTGTATTTATTTTTAATTTTCAGTTGTTTCAGGCAGCAGTGTATATCTGGTCCTTTTACTCCATCATTTTCAGAGTCAGAATTAATCCTACTAATTTTAAAATAACCATTGTCCACACTTTTCATTTACAGAGCTCTTTGATCTATTTCCCATTGGTGTATCTGTGCATTCATCCATCTATCTTTATGAAATGGGATAAAACTTTATGTTTTAAATGGAATGTCAGTACATGTAAATGTTAATGTAATGTAAGTATGAAGGTTAGATTGACTTAAGTAGTTAGACTGTCAGAGGTTGGAGTATTCCAGAGATGGAGGGAAAGTCATTGATCTTTCAGTTCTGATGAAGGAAATCCACAGAAGGGCTCCCTATTACAGAAGTAACATCTCTTTCAGCATCATGGTTTTAACTCATATTATTGCCTTTATTGGAATATCTCAGGTCCTAGCTAGTATTGACATCTTCTTATCAGTAAATATACACGTTTTAGAGGACTATAGAGTATACATGGAAATATACACTGAGCTCTGATCTAAATACAAGGGAAAAAAATCTAGATTCTTCTAATATTCTGTGAGCATGAGAATTTTTTTCCTTTCAATTTTTCTGTCCCACATTAAACTGTCCCTCAATTTCTATTGATTCTTCAATCTAAACATTGCTGTCTGTGATAGCCCTGCTCCACAAATTGTTATTAATTGACATGAGTACTGACACTGATTCTTAACTTGCCATTACTTTGTCTTCATTCTTCATGTGCCTCCTTGTGAATAATATTAAAATGCAAATTTGAGGGGCACCTGTGTGGCTCAGACCCTTGAGCTTCTGACTCTTGATTTTGGCTCAGGTCATGATCTCAGAGTTGTGAGACTGAGCCCTGCATGTGGCTTCAACCTGGGCATGGGACCTGCTTGAGATTCTCTCTCTTCTTCTCCCCCCTCAAAAATGTGCAAATTTGAGCATATCACTCATTTTTAAACCTTTGATGCATTTCTGGCTTAAAAATGATGATATAAAGTTGGTATTTTTTGTCCACTTTGTATTCCTAAAAGCTAGGACAATAAGAAAAGAAGGATAACCTCAGTCTTTAATGGAACTAAAATACACCTAAAACCTTGCACCGCAAATAAGCTAAACAATTATAGTCTAACAGAGGTGTGGGAAGATTCAAACAGAGTGCTCAGTAAAAGCCAAATCAGAACACTTCCCTATTTGTGTGTGAGGACCTTTAGTCCAAAACTAACAATCCCTTGTTTGTAACAACAGCACTGGGTGCATGATCTGGCAGCAGGATCATCCCTAGATTTCCACTGGTACAGAATTTGAAACAATTGAGCTCTTAGGTAGGAAATTGTCTGCTCAGGAGGCAATTTTATCTATCTATCTATTTATTTATTTATTTTAAAAAAATATTTTATTTTATTTATTTGACAGAGAGAGACACAGCGAGAGAGGGAACACAAGCAGGGGGAGTGGGAGAGGGAGAAGCAGGCTTCCCGCAGAGCATGGAGCCCAACACGGGGCTCGATCCCAGGACCCTGGGATCATGACCTGAGCCGAAGGCAGACGCTTAAGGACTGAGCCACCCAGGAGCCCAGGGGGCAATTTTAAAAAGAGACGTTCACAGTAGGATCACGGGTGTCAATCTTGGTGGTCTGGGAAGAAGTTAAGGCTGAAAATTTATACTTGCATCCACAAAACCCTGTTTCATAGAATTCCTAAACATCAGTAACATGACCTTTTCAATCAAATGACTGTTTTTAGCGGGTCCAAGAAGAATTAATCTCATCCACATGTGAATAATAAATAAAAAAGACCCAAAACAAGTCTTTCATGAAATACTACAAAATAAAAACAACAACCGCAAAAGATGATTGAAGGGATGGGGAAAATTTACAAATAAAAAATATTTATATTACACTGGTAGAGAAGAAAATTATAATAAAATTTATCTTCATGAATTAAAAAAATCAGCAAAGCAAATGTCTCTGTAAGCACAAAGAGACAAAAGATATAAGGAACAGAGGACAAGATAATAGAAAAAGATAAAATGTAAGTTAGATAATGTGAGGAAAAATAAATAAGAAAAAGACAATGTAATTTAAAAAAATGGGCAAGGATTTGAAAAGGCATTTTAAAAAACAGGATATCCTGTTTTTATGTGCTAATGCTCAAATGAGCTAATACTCATTTGAAAAAAGGTGTATGAAAAGAAACTTTAAAACAACTTGAATGACCAAAATGAAAAAACAAAACAAAACAAAATGTGACAGTACCAAGTATTGTTGAGGACATATTAAGCAAGATGAATTCTATACAGTACAAATGGGACTGTACATTGGCAAACTTCTTTTGAAACATGTTGAGCATTATATAATAAAATTGAAGATTTGTGTAGTCAGATAGCCAATAAAGCTATTTACTGATACTTTTAGTTTTTCCTCCTTTTGGACACTTGATGGAATTCTTTGTTTCCATCCCATTTAAGTTAGGTTTGGTTATGTAATTTGCTTTAGCCAATGAAATGTGAGGAAAAGCAAAATGTATTACTCCTTTTTCTGTGAATGCCTTAAGGTCAAATGCATAATTTGCCATATTCCATTTTCCTTTATACAGCAACCAGTCATTCTTAAGACGATGGAAACTCTAGCCTTCTACTTTGTTCAGTGAGATCCCTAGCTCCCTAAGATATATACAATGAGATGTAGAATATGTGAGAAATTAACATTTGCTGTTTAAACTACTGATATTTGGGTATTGTTTCTTACTAGAGCTTAGCCTAATTCATCCCTAACTGATATGCAAACTCCATTTTCCTTACTTACATTCCCTGGAGTACCAGACTGTTTTTGTGTCATGTACCCTTTGGCAGTCTGGTGAAGCCTAGGGATCCTTTTTCATTGTAGCTTAAAATTTTTTTAAATATGTAAAATACATAGAATTTACAAAGGAAAATAATTATATCAGAAAACCACTATCAAATATTAAAACAACAAATTTGTGCTATAGTAAAAATTCTTCATCTTTATTAACATATTATATAACAATAGCTAGTAGGTTTACTAACTACCATAATTTCAAAATAGTGATGAGCACAAATATTTCTAGATACCTGCAACCATAGTGTGATATAAAATATCTGTTATTTCTGTCAGTGACAAAGTTACCTATGACAAAGTTACAGGTATAAGTATTGTTTTTCTTTTGTTTACATTTGTAATGGAAGAAAATGCTGATTTTCAGATTGAAGTTAGTGAAAATAATGATGTAATTTCTTTTCCCCATTCAAGTTTATGGACTCTCTGAATTCTATTCATGGACCCAAGGGTTAAGGACATTTTTGTGAGGAATGCATTAGGGTACAGTTAGAAGACTACATTTCACAAGACTGTTTGTAACAGTAAAAAGTTAGAAAGGTTACTCATCTCATTAAAAGATAAAAAAATAAGCAAAAATGTATATTCATACAATGAAATATTATTTAGCAATAAAATTAACAGTCTTTGGTTATACACAGCTATATGAAATAATCTAAGCATACATACTGTGTGATTCCATCTATATGATATTCCAAAATAGGCCAAGCTAAATTAGAATTTTGAGATTGCCAACATAGTTGCTAAAATTATAAAAAAAAGCAAAGAATGATTACCGCAAAAGTCAGTGTGTTTAGTTCTAAGTGGGGAGGGATAATGTTGAAATTGGAAGGGTCATGTCTGGGGGCTCTGGGTTTCTGGAAATGTTCGATTTCTTGATTTAAGTGATGGGTACATAAATTTTAATTGAATGATAATTCATGATGGTATACATTATTTCATGACTTTTCACCTTTAGGTATGAGTATTATATTTTATAATGTTGTACAATAGTATTGCATTAAATGGAAACATGACAAAGCTAATATGTAAGTGCAAGATTTGATTCTCCTGGAAAAATAACAAAACTGACAACCATTAGTGCACAAATACCTAAAATTAGCAATAATAAGGGGGAAGTCAACACAGATACAAGGGAAATAAATGAAAAGAATCATTGGAAACTATTATACTCATATCTATTCAATAAATTTGAGAGCCTGAAAGAAGATGATTGTCTAGAAAAATAGGAATTTCTAAAACAAACCCTAGTAGAAACAGAAAATTTGAACAAGTTTATTATTATAGAAAGATAGAAAAAGATGTCAAAGGCTGCCTCCCTATAAGATGTAGATGGTTTCAGAGGAGAATATTACTATACTTTTAAGGAGGAAATCATTCCAAAGATATTTAAATTATTTCATGGAACAAAAAAAAGGAGTTTCCAAATTATCTTTATAAAGCATATATACATTGTTTAAAAAGCCTGCCAAAGATAGCAAAATAGAAGAAAAACTACAGAACAAATTCAGCTATAAATATAAACGCAAATGTCTTAAAGCAGCAACATTTTTTTAGATATGTCTCCTAAGGCAAGGAAAACAAAAGCAAAAATAAACTATACTGAGACGACCTCAAAATAAAAAGCTTTCACATAGCAAAGGAAACCATCAACAAAACAAAAAGACAACCTGCTGAATTGGAGAAGATGTTTGCAAATGATATATCCAATAAGGAGTTAATATCCTCTCTCTCTCTCTCTCTCTCTCTCTATATATATATATATATATATATATATATATATATATAGGAACTTATACAACTCAACACCAAAAAACCAAACAATCTGATCAAAAAATGGGCAAAGGACCTGAATCGATGGTTTTCCAAAGAAGGCAATACAGATGGCCAAGAGGAACATGAAAAAATGGTCAACATCACTCATCATCAAGGAAATGCAAATCAAAACCACAATGAGATATCACCTCACACCTATCAGAATGGCTAAAATAAAAAAGACAAAAAATTACAAGTGTTGATGAAGACTTGGAGAAAAAGGAACACATACACACTGGTTGGTGGGAATGTGAACTGGTGCAGCCACTCTGGAAAACAGTATGGAGACTTCTCAAAAAAATTAAAAATTAAAAATAGAAATACCATATGATCCAGTAATTCCACATTTGGGTATTTACCCAAACAAAACAAAACAAAACAAAAAACTAATTCAAAAAGATATATGTGCCCTATGTTTATTGCAGTGTTATTTACAATAGCCAAGATAGATGAATGGGTAAGAAGGATGTGGTGTACACACACACACACACACACACACACACACAGGAATATTATGCAGCCATAAGAAAGATGAGATTGTGCCATTTGAGACAACATGGATGGCCCTAGAGGGTATTATGCCAAGTGAAATAAGTCAGACTAAGAAAAACAAATACCATATGGTTTTACTCATAAGAGGAATCTGAAAAAAAAGTGACTAAAGAAACAAAAATCAGAATCAGAAACAAAAATCAGAATCAGACTTATAAATACAGGAAACAAACTGGTGGTTGCCAGAGGGGAGCAAGAGAGGGGGTTGGGCAAAATGGGTGAAGGGAGGTAGGAGGTATGAGCTTCCAGGTATGGAATGAATAAGTAACGGAATAAAAGGCATGGCATAAGGAATATAGTCAATGATATATATAATACATATATACTATATATATATCATGATATATACCATATATAATGGTAGTGATATATTGGGACTGATGGTAGCTATACTTGTGGTGAACATAGATAGCATCATGTATAAACTTGTGAAATCACTATGTTGTACACCTGAAACTAATGTAACCTTGCGTATCAACTATACTCGAATAAAAAAAACATGTCTTCAAGTGTACCAAATGCATTTCCGTGTGCTTGCTGTGCTGATGCTTCGGGAGATGCAGTGGTGGAGAAGTGGTACTGACTGTCCTCAAGTAGCTTAAATTTAAGAATTGGGAATCAAAGTAGAAACACGACTTTACTACCTAGTAAGGTAAGATAAGGACTATCACAGAAGAACCATATACTGCCGAGGAGGCTCAAAGGAAGATGCTTGGTATGTTTGGCTTGGGTATAGAAATAACTTGGAATTGCTGCTCTTTGAGTTGAGTGGTGAAGAATTACAGCTAAGAGCCTCATTTTGGCCTTGTTTTGCCCAAGTCCAAATTCCAACTCTGGCACTCAATTATCATAAGCTGTTTAATTGGCCTCATCTTTGTATCTGGGCTCATCTTTCAGTCTGGGTGCCCCGAACAACACGGGGTCACATTCGGTTATTTCTGTTGGAACTGATTGCCCTCCTTGTGTAAGAGTAATCGAGGGCAAGCATGGCCCAACTCTGTAGCTTCTGCCATCGAGAAGCAGAGTCTATTTCCTTATGCCTTGAATCTGGGCTGGCCTTGTGATTTGCTTTGACTAACAGAATGTGGTGAAAATGGCAGCAGACCCGTTCCATGCTAGCCTTCAAGAGGTTTTCCAGTTCCTATCCACTGTTCTTGAAGCCAAGTGAATAATCCTGCTGGAGGATGAGACTGTGTGGACAGAGGGAGCCAGTCATCCCAGCCATCCCAGCGCAACCCCAGACACGTCAGTCTACCCAGCCAAGCCTGGCTCATGCCATGGATTTCTAAAATTTTCCACCTTTTTATTTGTGAGCAGCAACTGCATTGAAAATTTATTCTGTATTCTTCAAAGCATCTAACTGTGTGTGAGGCAAGAAGCTGATGGGCTTTTGTGAGCAGTTCTCATTATGATTGTGAGCCATGTGAAAGCAGTTCAAACGTGAGTCAGAAAACCCAGTTACTGCACTAATGAATGGTAGGGTTTTGAGCAAGACATTTAGCTGCTAGGGCTTTAGCTCTTCACCATGAGAGAGGGAGTGCATCTGGGTCTCCAGGGTCCCATTGGATCTGCTATGCTCTGATTCCAGCACCTCCTGCCATGTTGAGTCACTTTCCAGGTCCAAGGGGCACTGGAGTCAGTAGATATTCTCCACTATAACAGAAAATAATTTCTATTTTCAAATTTATATTATTTTATTTAGTTTTAGTTATGCCACTTACTCACATATCGGTAATTCACCAGTATGCAGAAAATAGAATACTCAGATATGAAAAAATCATCAGATTCCCATAATTCAGATACAAAAATACTATCCCTGTTAATAGTCTATCCTTATTTTTAAAAAATAGGGCTGTAATATACATATCGTTCTACCAATTGATTCTTCTGTGTTGGTGTGTGCCCAAGTCTATATGTTATAATGGCTGTACTGTAGACTATGGATGAACTACCCATAGTCTGTGGCTTCACATCTAGGCTTTACTCTTATCAACAAAGTTGTGACAAACAGGACAGATTTCCCTAAATTTGAGAAATAAATATTTGAAAAGTAGAGCAGCAAGCAGAGCTTTGGTGAAGATATTGTCCAAATGATAAAAAATAAATCTGTATTGTTATATGCTTCGTTTTGGAGTTTGTGTTAGCCACTGTTTCCTCAATTCATGCCTCGAGTGGGACACCAAAAAATCCTAAAGACAGTGAAAGTGTCTGGACCCCCTACTGAATCTAATTAAAGTGAGGGTCTCCAGGGCAATCTCTAGATGCACCGCTAACAAAAGCTTGCAGAGATTGCATTTCTTTAGTGTATTTGTTTATTGACCTAATTAGAAAAGTGCAAGAGAACAAGCCACTTTAAAAACCTTGTCCCCATTAGCTATAGATGATGAGATGTCCCCAAACCCTACAACCCATTCTGAGATCAATAAAACGAGCGTCTAGAGAAATAACTTCCCGTTTCATTTCCAGACAGGCAGAAGAATTGCATTTTAACCACAAAGGAAGATTTAGAAGTCTGTCAGAAACGACGTAAGCAGGAGCGATCCCTGAGGAGAAACCATAAAATATGAACATACACGGGCGGAGGAACACACTGCTTCACAGATTGCGGCAAGTGGTCTCCTCCCATATCCTGCAGACCTTCTGCCCTTCTTCCATTAATTTTTCCTGACTCCAAAAAACTGTGGTCTATCTTGCACATACCAGGCCAGATAAAGTTTTTAATGCTTTGAGTCAGATATAACTTAAAGCGCACATACTCATTCCCTTTTTGCCTCTCTCACCTCAGTGTGAGGCCCTTGAGGGTGAGATCTGTGTGTTATTTTGCTTTGATTACATCTGGCACACAGGAAAAGTAATAGTTGTTACTGTTTACCATGGCCCAGGCATTGTGCTGGATGATTTGGGTATATGGTAGATTAATTAGTTAGACTATTCTTCTTATTGTTTCCTTTCTTTGTTGGTTATCTAACGGTAACCAGTGTCGGTGCTTCTCTGCCACGGGGATTTCTGCAGGACAGAAGGCAGGTATTGTAGATATTATTAACTCTTCCTAATGATCAGGACTGGAGAGCTCATGCTGGGTATCCCGGGTGGTGAGGTAAGAGAGTGGAGTGATTACAGGGGCAGAGAAAGGAGAGAGAGTTCTATCCCCGCTTCCCTGGTCCACGCCATGGAAGAGAAGTTAAAGATCTGAGTTCCCAGAATGTGAGATGTTTAGTTGAAAGACCACAAAAGTCCCTGCAAACTTGGGTGGTTGGTCACCCTAGGTGGGATGACAGTGCCCTCAGAGAAGGCTAGGGCTTTCGTGGGAGGGCCTGTGATGTTCTGGGGGAGTGGATGGAGTGCAAACTGACGTTTGTGGAAAGACTGTCTCCACAGAGCAGAGTTTTGAATCCGAGGGTCATACATGGATAGAAGGAGATTGGCAAGTAAAGTGAAAATACAATAAACCTTCAAACTTTAGAAGTGGAAGAGGGGTGAATGGAGAGCTTTCACATGGTATAGCAGCTCCCCCACGCCCCTCCTCTAGAGGTGTACTTGGGGAGAAGGGACACTATCTGCAGGAAGGGATGCAGGGGGTGAGATTGACTTGATTATTTCCTGTCAACAGCTTAATTTGGGGAACCATGCTGAGGACTCTTCAATGTTTTTTTTTTTTTCTAAAATTCAGGCAGCATCTTAACCCTCACTCATCCAACCTGTTTCCTTCTAATTTTGTTCCACAGAGGGCAGCTCCTGGTCTTACTCCCTGGCTCCAATCAGAACCACTGTTCTTTGTTACATTTTATAGATTTCAATCAGCTTTAGTGAGGTTCCAAGTAAGATGTTGGAAATTGATTAAAAATGAAATCCATCACACTGGACAATGACTGTATAGTGCCCGAAGGCAGAACTAGCTTCTGGTCACCATCTGTACCTCGAACAGAGCCTGTCCTGCAGAGATCCATTGGAGGCCACCGTCAGAGGCATGAACTGGGCAAGCCGAGGCACCCTGGACTCTGAGAGAAGCCAGACAATTAGAAAGACAGGGTTTGTATCAGTCCCTCTAAAAACATCTGTCATGCTTCACAAAATGTTTAATAAAGTAGAGCGGTACTGTCTTCAGTCAGACAGAAAGAATTCTTCATAAACAAGGCTGCCATTTATAAATGCATTTCTTCTTCATGAATTACCAGCCAAGGTGGGATTCCTGCAGGGCAACTTTCAGCATCTGAGGGGGATGAATAGTTGTGTCAGGAGAGCTCTTCCTCCAATAATAAGCTACATTAATCACATTATGTTTGCTTGAGGAAAGTATGCTGAGACTCACTGAACTAAATCATATAAAAACTCCTGCAAATCTTTGAACTGCAGCCCTCTCTTCCCTTTCCCAGAATTCTCTCTCAAACTCAAATCACCATGCATATGTATGCATAGGTTTAGGGATATAAAAGTAAAAATATGCGGGATCCCTCATGTAACTCCCATCCCTGAATTCCCATCATTGTGGGTCACACCTCTGAGAGGCAATTCTCACATTGCAGGTGGTGGTTTGCTTGGCTCCGTCACCCACATGGACCTATGCATTCTTCCACAGCAAGACTAGGGCGGCCATGTTTAATAAGCATCATGGAGATATGCAGACTTCTATGTTGTCTCATTTAACGTAATTCATTCAAATACCCTAAGAGGTCAGCATTATCCATAACTGTTCTCCAGTTCAAAGTTGTTCAGGAGTTGGGGCAGGGCATGCAGCAGAGCAGAGCTTGAGCCCGTGCCTCTTCCACTGTGAGACCCTACCACAGTCCACACACCCAAAGCCATAGAGTTTGGTAAAGGAGTAAAAGGAGTAACCTCCTTTTACTCTCAGTGCCCAGCTTAGTGCTTGCCTGAATTTGTAGCAGGTTGACAGGGAACTGAAGGGCTTGGGGCCACTGCTGGGCTGTGGACCAGTGCTGGGAAGCTGAGCTGGACCCAGAGCAGGTGTATAGCAAGGACAGGCTGGACCCCCAGATCTCTCTGCCTTTGCTTATTATCACCTCTGACTACCACGCCCCTCTCAGAGTGGTACGCTCAGCTCTGGACAATTAGAAATGTGGATCTAGAGTTAGGAAAGAAATCTGCTCTAGAAAAATAGATCCTATGAGTCAGCCAATTGTCAAAGACAAATCGTGAAAAGGAGAGAAAGAGAGAGCTGAGAATCAGCCGAAGGAGCCTGAGTGTCTAGAAGGACGGGCGGACATCCAGGAGGGCATGTCAGCAAGGTTTGGCATGTAGCAGCGCTACTCTCAGTGAGGTTTAGTGAGGTGAGGTTCACACGGATCTGAAAGAGAAGAGCCAGCCAGGCCACACCCCTGCCTGGAGCTAACTGACCACTCTGGTTCTGGGTCTGGTATTCTCATCAGATTCCTTCTAGAAGCCATGATGAAGCATAACCTTGCTGAGAAAAGGCAGCAGTGTGGGATGTTTGGGTTTAGACCCCCTGAATTTCACTAGAAATCTCTCATTCTGATGAGAGGGCACTTGAAAATATGGCCTATTGTTTTCCCTTCTAGTAAGTCAGCTTATTGCTGTTTGCTATGCTAAAAGTCCACGTAACAAGTCTCTGAACAACATTTCTGAGTTTAGCTAAATTAAACACACACATACACGCTCATCTCATGTATATACACACATCAATGTAGAGAATATGATTTCTTCATACCCATAATATTCCTCTGTTTAATTTTGCCATTGAGATCATTTAGTTTCAAAATAAGAAAGCACTAAGTATCTATTTGAATGGTTTTCATTGACTTTGAAAATCTCATTTAGGGTATATTTTAAAATGCACTCAGTCATGTAATTGCATCCACAGGTTATGTCTTTCCTGCTTGATTCCAATTTGAACTTTTGTGTTCCCATGTATGTCCTTCCCATAATTTTTAAAAATCACATTTAGGTGCTGCAATTCAGTTTATGTAGCTGTTTAAAAATCTTATATAATTAGAAAACATCTTAAAACAAAGACCAAGTATGAGGCCTCTGGTGTCACAAACTGTGCTTCTGGGCTCTATCTAGAGCAATGGCAGAGATGTGTGCCTAAACCTCGAGAGTAGGGTTTCTTATTCCAGAATTACACCCTTTGAAATATTATGCTCTCCTCTCTCTGTCTTCTGTATCAGGACCCTTCTGCCTTACTGTTGTGCAGAGAACTTCCTCTATCATGTTCCTAACACCTGGCTTAGCCCCAAAGACATAGCGAATTCTTAATGTGTATGAGCTCCTCTAGTATAGTAACTCCAGTTCATTTGTCTCATGCTTTCAAATTGTTGGTCTGTGGATCTTCCCCCCTTCCTACTTTAATAAAGAGAGATATGGAGTGAAAATACTCACTATTTTCTTTGTAAAAATTTTATTACTTGGAAAAATTTAGTATAAAAATATACCTATACACCGACTATTCAAAATTCAAAAATCTAACTTTTTGTTATATTTTCATATATTAAAATATAAGACATAAAACATGACTAATGAAAGGAAAGTCCTCTTTGCACCCACTTGGCCCTATGCCCCCATATGATATGCCAATCCTTTACCAAATTCCCATGATGATTTTTTTTTTTGCTTTCTACATTGAATTTTAAAAATGCATTTCATTAGCGTGTGTGTATTGTTTGGAGAAAGATTCTCATCAAACATTGGTTTCTTTCAGAAAAGAAAATGATCTAGCATAATGAAAAAAAGTCTAACAGCAGAAACAACAGGTACTTCATAAAAGCATTGCAGTCTTTCTCCTTGGGTGGAGAAGGGGCAAGAAAGGAAAAAGACCAGGATATTTAAAGACTTGATGCATAATTTATGTGCAGGCTATTTTTGCAGGCTGTTGTAATGGCAAAGGAGATGGGAAGGCATCAGCAAGAAACAAAACAGAAGTAGAGCTTTGATTAATCTCAAAGTAAGTCCCCAAGAAAGAAGCCCCATGAATTCCATGGCTTCTCCATCAACAATTATGGGAAGATGTAGCTATTTAAAAGTCTTGCAGACTTCATGAGAAAAAAAAAATCACCAGTCCCCCTTCAGAGGAGGTCACCATAAATGTCAGCATTCTCTCTGGTGTCAGTGATCTGCAGTGTGGAGACGGGGTTCATCTTAGAGGAGCAGGAATCTGGAATGCCTGCTGCAAGAGCTAATGTTTGACCAGGGCTATACACTGATTAAGTGCACTGCCACATATAATTTCTTGGTGAGGAATAAAGAAAAATTATTTGGCAAGGTGGAAAAATTAGTCAACAACTTTTGTTGCTCACGATGCAACACATGCGTTACAACTGGGCTCCCAAGCGAGAAATAGCTGATGAGCACCTGCTGCGTGCCAGGCAACGCTTTAGGCTTGGGCATTTGGCAGTAAATGAAGTTTCTGTGATAAGCAAGTAAACAATTCTGTGAGTGACATAATTTTGGGAAGTGATAGGGTCTACAAAGATATGAAAATCGAGTAGCGAGGTGGAGATTGCCTAGGCGAAGAAAGGGGCTGCAGCCAGGGAAGACAGAGAAGGCTGCGGGGACTTCCAGCCAACGCCTGCATTATGACAAGAGAGGTGGGCAGTAAGAAGTGTTCGTGCAGGAGATACCAAGTGCAAAGGCCCTCAGACTAGGATAAGCCTGGCATGTTCTAGGTACTGAGAGCAGACCAGTGCTGCTGGGGAGTGCAAGAGGGAGGGGCAGGTGGTAGGAAATAAAGGGAGGGAAGACATGGATACATGCATCTGGATTTTAAGGGTGAAGTATGGAGTTTATTTACTACATAACCAGGAGGGGAGGGTGTGAGCATTTGAAATACTTTATATATAATTCCTTCAAGTAGTGCTATTCCCTGACAACAAAAGGGGAGAAGCATAATTCACTGTGTGTCTATTTGACAGTAGTTTCTTCCTTGATTTTCCAAACCACCTTTATTTTCTAGGGTATGATATTGAAGCTCAATGGAGGTTAAGGGACCACAAAAGGTCATAAAGCCAGGGTTGAGATGTACAAGTCTAGCAGGTGCGAGTCCCTCGCAGAGTGGCTATGGCCCAGAGAGCCACTCCCCATGCACCCAGCATGGTGTACCCAGAATGGTGAGCCATTCCATCTTCCGTGATTGTATAGCCCTTCCATGTCATGTAAGCAAAACCATACTTATGAAGG
Source organism: Callorhinus ursinus (assembly GCF_003265705.2). Classification (NCBI taxonomy): domain Eukaryota; kingdom Metazoa; phylum Chordata; class Mammalia; order Carnivora; family Otariidae; genus Callorhinus; species Callorhinus ursinus. The sequence goes on from NW_027397063.1 coordinate 143,159,995, forward strand.
CAGAAATGCATGAACAATCCCCACAGCATTTGCAAGAACCTCACGCTTCCAGAGCAAAGTTTCCTTGTGATAGGATCACTTCAAAGAGATGAAAATCTGAACAATGGTAGTTGTCCAAACAAGTAATGAATCAAACACTGGGCAAGGACAAAGAAGATATGTCTCTTTAAATATTCACTCATGGAAAAAATAAGCACTTGATGTTAGCTGAAATGACCCCGCAAAGTTTGAGAACAGGAACAGCATTAGCAAGCAATTTGACCATGCATTTTGGTAGTTATAAAAATGTTCAGTCCTTTGACCTGAGAGTTTTGCTTCTGGGAACCTAAAAAAATTTTAAAAACTATAAGAATGTTACTCACACATGAGTATATCATTTATGGTGCTATTCTAATGCATGAAGATAAAACAAAATTGAATATCCCCAAACAAGGGCAAATAGGATATTGTCCATGAAACAGGCTCTTAGTGAATTATTGTGCTGACATTTAAATCAATCCTCATAAAGATGACATAGCTTCATGAAAAATTGCCTAAAATGTAATATTTTACTGAATAATGCAAAATACGAAAGAATGAGCTAACCTTAATAGTACACTCAAAATTGTGTCAGCACATTTGGAAGGACTACAGATGAACAAGAAAATGTTAAAACTGGTAATCTGTACCTATGTTGCCATTACAATAATTTTTTTTTCTATTTTTTCCAGTTAAATACAACACATTCCAGCATATATTTTGTTTAGAGGCCTGCTTTCATCTTGGATGTTGGAAATGGCATCCTCCCCTTCTAGTCCTACCTCTGTCTACTGGTTATCCTTGCCCGGCGCTGTGGGGAAAGGACAGGAGGCAGAAGGAAAGGACATCAGGGGGGCCTTGTGCATAGTCAGCTCTTGCCAGAATCATGGATGGATGTTCCTACCCATATCCTTCTGAGGGTGCTCCCACCCGTGTCTGGAGACACATTCCTCCTGAGGTATACAAGGGGGAAGCTCTCATAGCAAAGGGTTGCAGATGGCCTGAAGTGGAAAACCTTCCATTTGTGGCATTTGGAGAAATAAAACTCCCGAATGCCAGAAGCATTGTCAGAGAAGATTCACTGAGCCAACAGAAAGGCCATGGGAGAGGCTTGTTTCTTCAACACAGAAGCACCAAAAATAATTGCATTTTCTCTCTTTATCTAGTTCATTGTTATTGGCCCCAGAGGAGTGGATGATAAAAAGCAACAAATAATCCCTAAAGCTCTGAATGCCTCACTTGCAATCTTTAGCAGATTTAGCTTTCTAATGATCTTTGCATTGAAATATCCATGAAAACACAGAGACACACACAGATAAAACATTGTAATGGCACAGGTAATAAAGGATATTGTTTGGCAATAGGCCATTTTCTTGTAAAAATTTCCTAAAGGAACTGTGAAATGTGGGAAGTTCGCTCATTCCTAAACATCTCTAAATGAGCAACATGTCAAGGCAAGGGAAAGTGAGAAGGGCTTTACCTCACCTGCAGGTATGTCCTTATATTAGAGACCCAGAGTCTATGCTGCTGAGTGGACATCCGGACAGAACGTCCTCCCCATCCCCCAGCAGCACCCTGAGCCATCCCAGGCATGTGGTCCTTCCACACTTCCTGCGCAGCAGTGCTCTTTAATACGTGTTGCAGAGGTAACAGCCCTCAGGAAAGCGTGCAGCTGCAGGGGAGAAAGTGGAGAGTAACCTCCTCAGAAGCAAGTCAGCAGCATCGAGGAGGTGTCGGGAAGCCCCCTGGCAACTGTGTGGTAAGGGGATTTCAATCCTCCCTATACTGCTTTCTGCACATGATTTTTGGAATTATCTCAAAATAAGTCAACTTCCTAATAGCCAGAAGCCATGAAGAGGAAGACCTGGGCCAGCAGAGCTGCCCTAGGTATGGGTCAACGTGGTGCTGCACGTTTGTTAGGAGCCCTGTTGAGGACTTGCCCTGAGCTCCCAGTAGAGCTGATTCTGGCAACACCCAGGAACACAGGGATAGCAACCACGGGAAACAAACACACCGTGTGCTGGGAAATGCAGGGCCTGATCAGAGCTCTCATCATCCAATGTGAGGACGCAAATACAAAGTTAACACAAGGCTTAGTGGGGAGATCCTCTTACATAGCAGAAGGGAGGATGTTCCCTAGATATGTAAACAAAAACTGAACATGTGAAAATCACTTATACTAAAAGCAAAATTGGGATAATATCTACTCTTAGTCCTCAATAATGTGTGAGAAGACATGGTTTATAAAATTAGGGATTAGGAGGGGAAAATTATAAAGAAATGTTTAAGAATTAGACCTTAACTTGATGTTAGCATGGCTGGAAAACAGATTACAATGGATCAATCCCTTTAATACACTGGGAAAAAAGCGTTTCCCACTTAGAATTCTGTACCCAGTCATAAAAGCATTTTTACACACGCAAAGTGTTAAAAAAATGAACTTCCTGTACGCAGCTTTTGAGCAGGGTCCTAGTGCTCTGAAGAGAGGAGTACCATGAAAATTCAGTGTCCAGGATGCCTGGCCTGGTGGGTGGTGGGTGGTGGGTGGTGTCTTGTCCTGCCTCTGGCTCGACCTGCCATTCTTCCCCATTGGGTGCAACATGCCACCACCAGTTTGCTACACTATTTCTTGCACACTGGCTTTCTGGGAGCTCAGGTCTCTAAAAGAGAAGGGGAAGAAACTTCTTAGTTTCTTCAGAAAGCAGCAGACCCTTTGCCTCAGCAGCTCCTTGCCACAGACTTCTCCCCTCTGTCTGTAGACAGCCGTATGTGGATGGATCTTGCAACTTTGTTTGAACTGGTGAAACCCAGGAGTCCAGTGCCCATCCCTAAGTGGCTGCTGGAATAAGTCCACAGAACAGAATTCTTCATAACAGCGAAGAAAGAATGAAGAACATTCATAGAAGGGATATGGAAAAATGTTCCCTGCTTATCAATCATGAGAACCAAGAACTGCAGAACATGTTCCCTGCTTATCAATCATGAGAACCAAGAACTGCAGAACATGCTGGCCTGCCCCCACAGGCCCCGCCCTCCTCCTGGCTACTGTAGGGCTCCAGGCCAGACCTGCTGGAGATCTCTATGTTCTTGTCCCCTGGTTCTGCTGGCGCTCAGAAAGGGTAGAGGGAAGGAGCAGAGGACAGAGTTTATACCCCTGACCCCCTCCCTGCAAGCTGGCTGGGTCCCATGACTCAGATTCCTGTGGGGCAGCCCTCTCTGTGTACCCTCTCTGTCTTCAGTCTGCAACCTGCTCACTCCATCCCAGGGTGGTGACCATGCCACTGGTAAAGCCGCAGGTTCCTGCATCCTCCCTGCATTCCTACTGCTACAGCTTCATGCCTAATTTGGTTGTTAAACTCTACTCACCATTTGAAGGTGTTATCTGTTTCATGCTGTGGCCCTAACTGCTGCATATAATACGATCCCATTTTTACAACAGTAATTTCCATCTGCGCTCAGTTGTCTGGAGAGAAGAAAGCAAACTATAAATAGTGCTAAACTCCAGAAAGTGGATTCGAGAGAAGAAAAAGATGGAACTATGACTTTCACATGATCTATTCCTGTATTATCTGAATGTTTAGGATGAATATGTTACATTTATTTATTTAAAGATTTGATTCATTTATTTGAGATAGAGAGAGAGGGAGCAAGAGAGCGGGGGCAGGGGAGCAGAAGGAGAGGGAGAAGCAGGCTCCTCGCTGAGCAGGGAGCCCGATGCGGGGCTCAATCCCAGGACCCTGGGATCATAACCTGAGCCAAAGGCAGACGCTTAATGACTGAGCCACCCAGGCACCCTTCAATATGTTACATTTAATAAAATAAATTATACATTTATTATAATATACTACTAAGTTAAATAGCACATCAGAAACAAAAACAAACCCAAAACAAAACAAAACAAAAGATCATACTTAAATTTCTCACCAGTAGACCCAGAATTTTTGAACCAGAGTCTAGGTACTGAGAAAGGGCTTATTTATCGTAGTTTATTTCACATCAGCAGGTTTATATAGAGTGGTGGGCTTCTGATTTCATTAAAATATGTGTTTCAGAGTATTGATGTCTCAGGGTATAATGTGGATAAATTTGTAATTGCAGAAATTTATTCCAAATTTCCCAATTAGGCTTGATGAGTGGGGCTACTTGATCTCATGATTTAAGGTTTTATATATTATATATCATCATCTTAAGATTTTAGTAACTAATACTTTCATTTCACTTTCTGGAAATTTTTTTTAGCATATTCCATTACAGCATGATATCTGAGATTGGAAAGTTATTTTTATTCTGTGCCTGTACTTAATTGGTGGGTTTCAGTTTTCCACATGGAAATTTCATTTTGTGTCAGGACTTTGGAATCAGAGGTTGTGCTACTTCAAAATATAGCCCTTCCTTTGGGAGTTGGGATCAGTATAGTAAAGCCAAGTAGGACACAGTTCAAGTTTTTTTCCAGAAAAACCAAAGCATATAAGATCATGTTTTTTTGACTTTCAAAATTTTACTCCCATGAAATTGATATATGTGGCAAATTAGATCTTTTAATAAGTCAGTTTTCTATGGGGGACAAATTTAATTGATTAAGAAAAGCTGGATAATGCATTTGAGATAATTTATTCTGAATTTTGTCTCACCTCTACATTTGCTAAGACAAGCATAGATGTTCCTACTGGTGGAACATGATGGGAAGGCATAACATCCCATGAGTAAGAATTTGGGTCCCAGGAAGTAGCATTCACATGCATGAGATCATGAAACAAGATTTTAAGAACATGTCTCATTCATTCCTTGCTAATTTAACAAGCATGTGCACAACTGTTTACCTGGAGGATATCAAGGCAGAAATAAGAGCTTGTTCTTGAGAAGCTCCAGATCTAATTGAAGTAACAAGACACATCTAGAGGAGCAGAGCTGCTGCTGCTTCTTTTTTTTAAAAAGATTTTTATGTGAGAGAGAGTACACTAGTGGGGAGGAGGGGCAGAAGCAGACTCCCTGTTGAGCAAGGAGCCCAAAGTGGGACTCAATCCCAGGACCCTGGGATCATGACCTGAGCCTAAGGCAGATGCTTAACCAACTGAGCCACCCAGGGGCTGGTAGAGGAGCAGGGCTTCTAAACCTAAAGAGTGCAGAGACCCCTTTCAAGGAAAAGAAAGCATTGCAGACCTCTCAGGTTGATTTAAAATGGTTTTATTATGTTATCTGCATAAGTATAAACAAGTAAAAATACTGAAAGTTTTGGATACTTCTTAAAGTTATGGTGTTATTCATATAAAAACCAAATTAAATTTGCAAGTAAAAATCTCTATAAATTAAAATGAAGTTAACAACACTGATTTGAAATGGTAGGAAACATGGTTTTGTAGAAACCACATGCACACACACAGAATGAACTTGGGCTGCCTTGCTGTGGTTGTCTTTTTTTTTTCCTTCCAGTTTAGCATTCTCTCCTTCTTGTGGGCTGAGTTATGACTCCATTCTTCCACAAGTAACTGGAATGAACACCCCCGCAGTTTGCCATCTTACTATCTGACTTCATGCACCTTGAAAGCATCTTTTGCAAATTATGTCTGCCTCTACTCCTTTTTTTGATGGATTGTTATTAAGATAGTATTCAAACAACAACTTATGTTTCTAGAAATGTATCCATTTTTTTTCTAGGTTGTCCAGTTTGTTACCTTGTAATTTTTCTTTTCTTTCTTTTTTTTAAGATTTTTTTTATTTGAGACAGAGAGACAGAGAGCAAAGGATAGAGAGCGGCAGAGAAAGAGGGAGGAGCAGACTCCCCGCTGAGCATGGAGCCCGACATGGGGCTCTATCCCAGGACTCTGAGATCATGACCTGAGCCAATGGCAGATGACTGAGCCACCCAGGTACCCCTATAATTTTTCATAATAGTCTCATAATCCTTTGTATTTCTGTGATGTTGGTTGTTATTTACCCTCCTTCATTTCTGATTTTATTTATTTGAGTCCTTTCTCTCTTTTTCTTGATGAGTCAAACAAATGGAAAGATATACCATGCTCATTGACTGGCAGAATTAATACTGTTAAAATGTCCAAGTACACAAAACAATCTACAGATTCAATGCAATCCTTATAAAAATACCAATAGTATTTTTCATAGAACTAGAATGAATAATCCTAAAATTTGTATGAACCAAATAACTTAACCAATCTCAGAAAAGAAGAACAGAGATGGAGGTACTACAACCCCAGGTTTCAAGACATACTATAAAGCTGTAGTAATCAAAACAGTATGGTCTGTCATAAAAGTAGACATGTAGATCAATAGAACAGGATAGAGAGCCCAGAAATAAACCCACACCAATATGGTCAATTGATCTGTGACAAAGGAGGCAAGAATATACAGTGGGGGAAAAGACAGTCTCTTCAATAAATGGTGTTGGGAAAACTGACAGCTACATGCAAAAGAATGAAACTGGACCACTTTCTTACACCATACACAAAAATAAACTCAGGGTGGACTAAAGACCTAAATGTGAGACCTGAAACCATTAAACTCCTAAAAGAAAACATACGCAGCAATCTCTTTGACATTAGCCATAGCAACTCTTTTCCGGAGGGAAACAAAAGCAAAAATGAACTATGGGGGTCTTCACCAAAGTACAAAGCTTTTGCATAGCAAATGAAACAATCAACAAAACAAAAAAGCAACCTAGTGAATGGGAGAAGATATTTGCAAATGATATATCTGGTAAGGGGTTAATATCCAAAGTATATAAAGAACTCATACAACTCAACATCAAAAACACAATCCAATTAAAAAATGGGCAGAGGATCTAAATAGACATTTTTCCATAGGACAAATGGCCAACAGACACATGAAATGATGTTCAACATCACTAATCATCGGGGAAATGAAAATCAAAACCACAATGAGATATCACCTCATACCAGTCAGAATGGCTGTTATCAAAAAGCCAAGAACTAACAAGTGTTGGTGAGGATGTGGAGAAAAAAGAACTTGTGCACCGTTGGTGGGAATGTAAATCGGTGCAGCCACGGTGGAAAACAGTATGGAGGTTCCTCAAAAAATTAGACATAGAATGACCATATAATCTAGTAATTCAACTACTGGGGATTTACCCAAGAAAATGAAAACATTAATTTGACAAGATATATGCATCCCTATGTTTATAGCAGCATTATTTACAATATCCAAGATATAGAAGTAACCTAAATGTCCATCGATAGATGAATAGATAAAGATGTGATATGTATATAACGCAGCCATAAAAAAGAATGAGATCTTACCATTTTTGACAACATGGATGTTCCCTAAAGGGTGTTATGATAAGTGAAATAAGTCAGACAGAGAGAGGCAAATACTACATGATTTCATTTATACATGGAATCTACAAAAACAACAAACAAAAACCCAGACAGACTTAAATACAGAGAACAAACTGGTGGTTGCCAGAGGGGAGGTGGGTGGGAGGAGGGTGAAATAGATAAAAGGGATTAAGAGGTACAAACTACGAGTTATAAAATAAGTTATGGAGAGCAAAAGTACAGAATAGGGAATATAGTCAATCATATTGTAATAATGTATTATGACAGATGGTGACTACACTTATCGGAGTGAGCACTGAGTAATGTATAGAATTGTTGAATCAATACATTGAACTCCTGAAATGAATAGAACATTGTATGTTAATTATACTTCAATAAAAAATATCACTGAAATATTTAACCCCTGAGTATGTACCCACAGTCTCCTTCAAGAATCCATAGACCCCTGGTTAGGAAATTCTCACCTATGGAATATAAATTAAACAAAATATAATAATATGACTCAATAAATAAGCAGTGAGAATGATACGGGAATGGTCAGTGTGATTAGGAAAGGAAGATCTTCTGGATGAACCGCTGGAAATGTTTTAAGAATTTAATCACTAAATACTTTTTAAACCTTATTGTCAAAGAAAGCTCTCAAAGGAGAAAAGAAAAATATTAGTTTCCCCCCCTGAATTCTCTATGTTCTGAAATACTGCATTGTGAACACCGCTCTATTCATAAATGGAAGCTTGGTGTGCTTCTCAGAGTCAAATTCCAGTTTGCAAGGCTTTAATTTTTCTAATTCCTCACCAGTAGGAGTCAGGTTGCTATTTCCATTAGGGCCACAGCAGGTCTTTGAGGCCACAGGTTAAAACTCATTAAAATTCTGGTACACAAGTGCTTCGTTTCTTGTTTTTTAATTGCCAATTTCAACTTCTTTATTGCCAGTTACCTGGAGCCCACATTTTATTTCCGGAATGGTCCTTTGAGTCACCTATTTTCCAAACACTGGGACATCCCTAAGCAAGAAACGCTATCACATAAAGAACGAGTAAATGTAATCTGACAAATGACTTGTGCAACCTAGCATAAAAAATCTGCTGTGCCTAATTGTGCTTACTATGGCACATACAACTATGGCAACTGGCTGATATAAACGTCAATGCATTAAAGAATGTTCATGGAGGGGCGCCTGGGTGGCTCAGATGGTTAAGCGTCTGCCTTCGGCTCAAGTCATGATCCCAGGGTCCTGGGTTCAAGCTCCGCATCGGGCTCCCTGCTCAGCAGGGAGCCTGCCTCTCCCTCTCTCTCCCTCTGCCTGCAGCTCCCCCTGCTTGTGCTCTCTCTCTGTCAAATAAATAAATAAAATTCTTAAAAAAAAAAAAGAATGTTCATGGAACTGACTCCATGTACACATTTATCTGGTTTCTGGTCATCTATTTATATATATTTGCATGCATACGTTTATATACATCTATCTATATATTTATAAAACGCTGGTACCAACATCAAGTAACCTTGAGAAAACAAGTTAGGAAAATTAACTCCAGACACAATTTATGCCGAGTGGTGATTTGGCTCTGGCGCATCTACTTCGGTTCATAACTTATTCAGCCTTTCATGCAAAACAGAAACGAGAAGCAACATTTAAGTGCAATGACCAGAGACAGGGTATATTGTAAAGATGTTCAGTGAAAAACTGAAACAAAATGGAAAATCATACTGTGCACCAAACTTTAAACGTTCAGTTAACCTACCTTAACATTAACACAGAAAAAAATACAAAATCCCAGTGTGGGTTGTGCTTGGAAAGCTGGGCATGGGAAATAACTGCTTTCAGCTCTGCCCTCCTGCCTGGCCCCGCCCTGCTTGCCTGGCCAACCTCCTGTCTCATCTCTTCCCCTTTTGTTCTCAGGACCCCAGACACAGGGAGTCTCCTGCAGTCACTCAGTGCTGTGCGCTCTTCCACTCAGGTATCTTTACAAACACCATTTCCGTCTTTCATGTGCTTAATTTGAGTGATCCTTTATTGTTTAGATTAAGAGGAACTTGTATGGGTTTTTTTTGTACATTCGTTTTAAATACCATCTGATCATATATTACAGTTCTTTTTTTTTAATTTTATTTATTTGTCAGAGAGAGAGGGAGCAAGCAAGTGCATAAGCAGGGGGAACAGCAGGCAGAGGAGGAAGCAGTCTTCTGGCTGAGCAAGGAGCCCCATGCAGGACTCCATCCCAGGACCCTGGGATCACGACCTGAGCCGAAGGCAGACGCTTAACCAACTGAGCCACCCAGGTGTCCGCTCTATTACAGTTCTTTTAAATTCTTACCAATTTGTTGGGTCAAACTTAGTACAATAACACCATTGTCATTTTGATTTGTCTTACATTAAATACTAGTTGATGATAAAATTAGTAGGTTTATATATATTTGAATTATGCTTGCTTCTTGGGATAAATTGTACCTGTAATGGGGGTTTTAGACTTTTAAGATATTGCTAGAATGTATTTACTTAAATTAATTAGGAAATTTGTGTTATTATATCACTTATTTCTTTTATTTAGAAAAGTATTCTGTAAAATATATACCAGGTATTTATTTATTTTTATTTATTTTAATTCCAGTATAATTAACATACAGGGTTATAATAGTTACAGGTGTATAATACAGTGATTCAACAATTTTGTACATTACTCAGTGTTCATCCTGATAAGTGTACTCTTAATCCCCTCAGGAAATTTTATGACAAAAATTGAAAGTAAAATGTGTTTTTTTTTTAAATATCTTTGTCAAGTTTTCATATCAGCTTATTTGTAAATATATGCATTTCAAAACTTTCCATCCCCTGTCCACTTACTTTCAAAGAGCTTTCACATTTACCCTTGATTAGTTTGAAGGATTCACAAATCATTGAGGTGTGCTCTTTATGGGAGATAAATCTTCCAATTCTTTCTACAGTAAATGGTCAGCCTTATACTCTGCAGTCAATTTTGATAACGTATAGTGTCTTCAAAATTCACACATTTAACCAAAAATTCTAAATTAATGATTATAGCACATTATACAGTTTAAATTAAGTATTATTATCAATATATATCTATATACTTTTTTTTTCCTGGATAGATTTACTTGATGAAAAACCTGAGAGGTAGAATAATTGTTTGCTCCAGGTTACACATCTGGTAAGTGGCAGATTCTAGATTTTGCTGCAGGCCATGGGATCACGTTTTCACCATTGTATTATGCCATCTCTGTGCATTCTCACTGCAAAGACTTTACTGTATGTCTGTCTTTATGTTTATTTGATCTACATCAGAAATTTAGAGAGTTGCATGAGATATCCTGCTGCTTTGAAAAGTTTTCTCATATTTCTAATAATTTGCTTTATATATTTCAAAGGCAGGATATTTGAACCATAAAACTTAATGACATCTATGTATTTCTTAGAGGTTTGTGACCTTTTCATTATAAAATAATTCTTTGTCATATCCATCTAATAATTTTTGCTTTGGGTTATATTTGATCCCTACAAACATTGTTACCTGTTTAAATGTATTTATTTTTGCCTGGTATTTATTTCTAATTTTTCTGCTTTTTTAAGTTACGAGTAATGGTTGTTGGTTTCATTATCTGAGAATCTTTGTCTTCCAACATCTTTAGATTTCTTATTATTTAATTTTATACTTTTTGTTTTTAATGCCTTTTTTTTGCTTCATTTTTCTGCTTTTACTTGCTCAGCTTTTCTAGCTCTGTTTCCCCCAATTATCTGGTAATTTTTCTGTTAAAAACATTTAGTATCCAATCACATTCTTAATGCCAATGATACTGATGAATAGAACACAGACATCCTTGCACTCTGTCCCTGATCTTTCATGGACAACCTTGTGAGTAGTTATGTGTGTCCATCCAGCCTCTTTCCTTGCACTTTATTGATGTTCATGAACACATCTCTCTATTTTTTCCTTGTAAACAGTATTATCTGATACCTGTTTTTGGGAGGCACATGTTTATTTAGCAGCATGGCTAGAAAATAATTCCATATTAGTAGGTTATATATGTCTCATTCTTTTTGATGGAAATAAATAATTGTGTGGACATTCCAAAATTAATTTAAATATTCCCTTTTTGATGGACATTCAAGATGTTTCCATTTTTTTCTTTTACACACAAGTCTACAGTGAACATCCTTGACTATGTAATTTCGTGCATGTGCAATAGCCAGGACGCTTTCATAGACTTGAGATCTACGCCTTTGCATAGGGCTACATGCTCAGAAGAGGTCTCTCTGTGGTCTAGTGCTCTGCTGTCACTATCTTGAAATTCTTAATCATATTTAAACAAGGTTCCTGCATTTTCCTTTTGCACTGTGCCCCGAATTTAAGTAGACATTGATGGGGTAGTTTTTCTGCAAGATCGAAATATAATTTCCATGTCAAGGGTAGGTACATATTATATTTTGATAGATCCTGTCCAACTGCCTTCTTCCTTTACATTGCCCACCAGCACCATGTGAGATAGCTCATTTCTCTTCACTTTCCTCTATTCATATTAAATTTGTTGCCAGTAAAATGCACAAAAACCATCTCATTGGTAGTTAATATTTCATTGTTCATTAAAATTCCATTGTTATTTAGTTTGTTTTCCCTGAAGAGTAGTGAAGGTGACATCTTAATACACTTGGGTGAATTGTTTTTGACTCTCAGTGTCTTTTAAAATTTTTAGCTGAAGTATAGTTGACACACAATGTTATGTTAGTTTCAGGTATACAGTTGACAAGTCTATATGTTAATGCTGTGCCCACCACAAGTATCACCGTCTGTCACCATACAACGCTATTACAATACCATTGAGTATATTCCCTGTGCTGTACCTTTCAATCCCCTGACTTACTCATTTTGTAAGTGGAAGCCTATGCCGATTTTGCCCCTCCTTCACCTCTCTTCCCCTCTGGCAATCACCAGTTCTTTCTCTGCATTTATGTGACCCTCAGTGTCTTAATTCTTTTTCTGTGTTTGGAGTATTTCTCAGCTTTAGGATGCTTGATGAGAGGAAGAAGCTCCATCCTACTGGGTGCCTAGTGCTCATGCCCAGGCCTTGTAGGTCAGAGAAGAGAGGGATTGGGAACAAGAGAGGTGACTGGAGATGTTGGTCCACATTAGCCGGATCTTGGGAGTACAAAGCATCTGCTTAATTCCCGGCCCAAAGTTACACAGAGGCTGAAGGCAGGGTGGGAGGAAAGTGGACTGCCTTGCCAGGGTGGGACCTGGCTGACCAGCTGGGCTATCCTCCATAAGGGACACCTGGGAGCCTTGATTGCTAGAGAAGCTGGAGACACCGTCAGGCAGCTAGTCCCAATTCCAAACTTTCTTTTACCCTAATGCACCTCTTGAACCTAATGGCAGAACTGGGGGCAAGTGGACTGCCTTGCTGGGGGTGGGGGGCTGGCTAACTGGCAGCGATATGTCCAGTAAGAGGCACCTGGGAACCTGGATGGCTGGGGAATTAGTCCAAATGGGGACTGACTGTCCAACTTTAAAGCAGCCCCCCCTTCAGAAAGATTTCCAGGGGTGGGCTCCCCCTGCCCTGTAATTCCTGCAGGTGTTTGTTTTCACTGTAACCTGGGCAGGTCCCTTCATCTTTCTTAGTTTCAGTGTCAAATAGGAGTAATTGCAATCCAGAGCTCAGGGGGCGGTTGTGAGGGGGTAAGTGAAATATATATGGTGCTGACTTCTCCCAGCCACAGGCTTTAGTAATTTTTCTCTCCTCTCAGCTCTTACAATGGCTAAAATTTTTACTGCGTTGTAGAATATGGTGGAAAGCAAATAGATGTCCATCTTATAAATAAATGGAATTGGTGACACAATTTCATTTTTATCTGTGAAGACATATTTAAATTGTAGAAAGTACTTCCATACCATCTGGATAAAGATTATAACCCAGCAATTCTCTTTTTAAGAAAAGCTGAAGGGGGTGGGAGTCCAGGAAACTGCATTTTGAAAAACACTTGAGGTGATTCTAAAAAGGTGGTTTATGCACCACACTTGAGAAATGCTGTCTTGGGGAGCCAAGTTTAAACTAATATTTTCTGGGGCTGGTTACTTAAAGGAAAATAATAGAATAGGTAGTTGCTTTAGAGCTGCTTGAGTTTGCTTTTCCAGGTAAATTGGCAGATCTTCCTGCCCCTTCTCCCTGCCCTGTCTTCCTGCCAGTCCCTATAATATATATAAGTTAGATATTCCAGACCCTACTTATTAGTACCTTTGCTCATACTATTTTCTTTCCTGGAATGTCACATCCCCTGTTTCTCCTTTGGGTGAGCTCCTACTCCTGCTTTGAGACCCTACTCAAAACCTCCATCCCCTCTGGGTGTGTTTACTGCCATATTCAGACAGAATCCGGTTTTTCTCTTTGTGTTTTCATAACCCACAACACTTGTCATGTGAATTAGAATCTTTTGTTATATGTGTATATATCTCAGGATTAAGTTGTGGCCTCATTGAGGCCAGACACCACGGCTTGTTCATCTTTTTATTTTTAGCATCTTTTGTAGAAAATTCTCACCGATACATAGTCTTCTTCTGTGTTGACTGACTGTGGTCATTCCTCTAGTTGCCACTTGCATGTTAGAGCTCATGCTAGATTTTTCTCCCTGTGCTTTGGTTGCTTCTTTTCTACTCAGTGTTTAGATACTGACAAGCTTATTTCCAACATAGAGACTTTGCACCTGCTGTTCCCTTTGCCAGGAAGGTTGTGCCTGGGGATCTTCATGTGGCTTATTTCCTTCTCTTGTTCAATTCAGTCTCTGCTCAAATGACCCCTCCACAGGAAGGGCTTTCCTGACCACCCATTCCAAAGCAGTCACGGCCCTACAAGTCACTCTCTTACCTTGGCCTGATTAATTTTCCTTATGGTACTCCTTATCTTAGGTTCTCCTGTGTGTATATGTACTTCTTAACTATCCAACTCAGACATAGTATCGCCATTAGCTGTGTATAGGACGGACAGTGGCTTGTTCATTTTTGTAAGCTCAGCATAAAAAAAGGACTTGGCATAGACAGGGACTTGTTGTATTTCATCGAATCAGTAATGTTTGTGCTTTTGTGGGCAGGAATCCAATGAGAGATCAAGTCTCCAGAACAGTTGTAGTAGACACTGTGGGTTCCCAGCCGAACTTCCCTTAACCACAACCCACTCCCACAATTTCCAGTAGTGTTGGCTGTTAAAGCCTCATAGCTGCCTCTTCTCTGAAGACTGGGAGCACCTCGAACAGGAGATTATGCATTTCTTCTCCTGGGGCTGACCATGGTCAATACCTAACCGATGTGGATGTGCAAAAGCCAGCATCCTCATCCCCAACTTTAAGCAGGGGTGTCTCTGCAGTATATTTATGTTCTACAGCTCCCTGTGGAACAGGTGAAATCTAGAATTTCCAGGGAATACATCTGTACTCAGTTTCTTTCCTGCCCCTCTATCGTCCTCCTTCCTTCTCTTAAGATTTCTCTTAAGAGTTCTTCCTGATAAATCATTTGTATCTGAATTCCTATCATGGGTTCTGTTTCTGGAGATCCTAATCCAAGACAGTGGTGTTCCTTTGTGGAAGATAAGACTAAGAATCGATGTCTTTACTTGTAAGGGGGTTACAAAGTAAAAACATAGTCCCAGAATTGTGAGGAAATCTACCTTGGACGTTACTCACTTCCTGTTGGTCAAACTCCCTAATGGAAGTAAAGCAATTCTGAGTCACACAGCTCTAACTCTGGCCTCCAGCATTAGTGGCCTGACTCACGGGCTATTTCCTGGTTTTCTGATTGCTAAAACCTTGAGATTATTATTTTCTTCAATAAACACTACATGTCTGGCACTGAGTTAGGTGATGGAGTTTTAACAGTGAGTAAGACCGACAGTCCAGAGGCTGGATCCTGATGATCATACTGTCAGTAGTAATTATTGTTCTTCTCACAGTGTGGCTCTGAGTCAAGGCTCTGGGGCCAGACAACCTTGGCTCTGAATCTAGGCTCAGGCACTTCCCTTGAACCTCGGTTTTTCCCCGGAAAAACATTAGCTTCTCTGAAGATTCAACCACTCAGCCTGGCATCTAAAAAACGCTAAGTAAGTACTAGCAATTAGTGCTAGCACAAGAGTATTTTGTCTCTAAAAAAAAAAAAAAAAAAAAAACCCTGTGACTCATCTGTTAGTATGGCAGCCTTTTCTGATTCCTAACAAATTGAGAAATCTGCATTTGATCAGGGGACAGAACATCTGGGAGCTCTTTGAGGTAAAACATGGAATATCAGTAGATTAACATAACCATATACACAAATTTATTCAGAAGCAGACACTTCTTTCTTCTGCAGATTTGAAAAATAACAACACTTCATTTTATTTTAGCAGTGGCCTCCAGAAAATAGTTCCTATGGGAGTGTTGTTTGTAAGCCTCTGATCTAAAGTCTATCTCAGCTGTGAGCCTTTTGCCTTGTTTCTTTCTTCAGTGGAAACTAAGCATGGGAATTACATTGTTGGTCAGATAAATCTTACTTTTCATACTAGTGAAAGCCCTGAAATGTTGCTGTGAGTCAGTGCTTTGCCTATCAATTTCTATTTTAATTGGGTGAGGGAGCTAGTATTTAAAGACAAGAAAAATATTTTGTTGAAGCTTAGATAGATCAAAGTTCATTTTTATTTTCAGTGAGAACAAACCATTTGCCATGCTTTTCTCCTTGACTTACAGTTTTTCATCTGTGGGTTATCTTAAATGTGTGCCCCAGAGATGAGCCGGCTGATCCAGATCCAGAAATAGGGAAAAAGCACTTTTCCAAAGGCAAGTTGACCCAAATCCTGGGCAGGGAAAGATGGGGACCTATCAGGTCTAAGGGTTTGTGCTACCTGCAACCTGTTTGCTGTATACCGATGCCTTTGTTTTTCTCCTGCTACGCAACTCCTCAGAGATGTATGATTTTCCGTAAGAGGAGGGGATTCAAATTGAGAGGAATATATCTTTCTTATGTGTCCTCATTTCCAGATTCAAGAGTTCTGTCCTAATTTGGGAGGCATAACTTCTATCTTTGGAGGTCTGCCCTTCCTGTGCCCTGCATCCTTGGAGGCATCCTGTACTCTCACCTTTGGACACAACGGCTACTTTGTGGTCACTAGGGTATGTCTGAGTCCTTCAACATCTATGAGGTAGCAGATTACAGGCTTTGTCCCTTCCCTGGAGAAGGGCAACATTCTGCCAGTCTCTGCTGTTACCTGATCTGTTTCTCTTTGAGGACTCCTGTCTCAGGGAACAGCTGCTCCTCGTGCCCTCCTGGGCTTTGCACGCAAATTAAAAGCTGAGTAGTTATGGAACGAGGACTATGGCAATAACCAGAGCTGGTGAGTTATTTAACTCAGGAGGCCAACTGTAGTTCTTTCAGTTGGAATAAATACCTAAAACTTTTAATAGGTTCTGCTGCCTTTGGCCCTGCCTGTTAACAACATACTTGAAATTAAAAACAGTAGATTTGCATTTCATCTTGGGAAAGTTAGAGCCCTGAGGATCCTGCTTTATGATTTCCTTTTCTCTCCCCTCCCTCTCTGTGATGAAGCCTTTCCTGAGGTTAGGCTTGTGTTCCCATGAATTAATTGCAAATCTGTGTTTTCACTTATCTCACTGTGTGGAAAGATCTCTTTCATATCTGCCTCTAATTCCTCCCCACCAAGGTTGTAACCTGAGGACAAAGGTCAGACCTGCCTTTTTACTCATCTCACTTAATCTCTAAATCTTAGCAGGTTGTTTTGGATGAAACAGACAATCATTCTTTACTGCTGAATTAATTTATAACGGCAGGAAGATCAGTTTTTATTTTTTTTAATTTTTAAAAAAGATTTTATTTATTAGAGGGTGGGAGAGGAGTGTGGGGCGGGGGGGGTGGGGGTGGGCAGAGGGAGAGAGAGTCTTAGCAGACTCCATGCTGAGTGGACCCCAAGCGGGGCTTGATCTCACATCCCTGAGATCACAACCTGAGCCAGAAGGATGATTAGACACCTAACCAACTGCGCCACCTAGAAGCCCCCAGCTTTTTTATTTTTAATTGAAATATAGGTGACAAATAATGTATTAGTTTCAGGTGTACAACATAGTGATTCAATAATTCTATACATTATGCATTGTTCACCATAGGAGTAGTCACCATCTGTCACCATACAAAATTATTACCGTGTTATTGACTGTATTCCCTATGTTGTACTTTTCATCCCCATAACTTATTTATTTTATAACTGGAAGTTTGTATCTCTTAATCCCCTTCACCCATTTCACCCGTCCCTCCATCCCTCTCCCCTCTGGCAACTACCAATTTGTCCTCTCTATTTATAAGTCTGTTTCTTTTGTTTATTCATTTGTTTTATTTTTTAGATCCCACATATGAGTGAAATCCTGTGACCTTTCTCTGAATTATCTCCCTTAGCATACTACTTTCTAGGTCTATCCATGTTGTTGCAAATGGCAAGATTTTATTCTTTTTTATGGCTGAGTAATATTCCATTGTGTGTGTGTATCATACATATATCACATATATATATATATATATATATATATCACTTCTTATCCATTCATCTGCTGATGGACATTTAGGTTTCTTCCATATCTTGGTTATTGTAAATAATGCTGCAGTAAACATAGGTGTGCATATATCTTTTTGAATTAGTGTTTTCATTTTCTTTTGGTAAATACCCAGTAGTGAAATTACTGGATCATATGATAGTTCTACTTCTGTTTTTTTGAGGAACATCCATACTGTCTTCCACAGTGGCTGCACCAATTTACAATCTCACCAACAGTACCCAAGAATTCCCTTTTCTCAACATCCTTGCCAAAACTTGCTATTTCTTGTCTTTTTTTATAATAGTCATTCTGACTGGTGTGAGGTAACATCTCAGTGTGGTTTTGATTTGCATTTCTCTGATGATTAGTGATATTGAGCATCCTGTCATGTGTCTTTTAATCATCTGTATTTCTACACTTGAAAAATGTTCAGGTCATCTGCCCATTTTTAAATTGAATTATTATTATTATTATTATTATTATTGGTGTTGAGTTGTATGAGTTGTTTATATATTTTGTATATTGTATGTATCATTTGCAAATATATTCTCCCATTTGATGGGTTTCTTTTCATTTTGTTGATTGTTTCCTTCAGTTTCTGGTTTGATGTTGTTCCAATAGTTTATTTTTATTTCCCTTGCCTGAGGAGACATATCCAGAAAAATATTGCCAAGACAAAATATTGTTAAGTCAAAGAGATAATAGATCCATGTTTTCTTTTAGGAGTTTTCAGGTCTGACATTTAGGTCTTTAATCCATTTAGTTTAATTTTATTTATGGTGTAAAAAAGTGATCTAGTTTCATTGTTTTGCATCTAGCCGTCCCATTGTCCCAACACCGTTTGTTGAAGAGACTTTTACCTATTATATATTCTTGCCTTCTTTGTCATAGATTAATTAATTGACCATATAGTTATGGGTTTATTTCAGGCTCTCTATTGTCTTCCATAGCTCTATATATCTATTTTTGTGCCAGTACCATACTCTTTAGTTAGTATAATTTTATAGTATAGTTTGAAATCTGGGATTATGATACCTTTTAGCTTTGTTCTTTCTCCAGATTGCTTTGGCTATTTAGGGTCTTTTGTGGTTCCATACAAATTTTAGGGTTTTTGTTCTTGTTCTGTTAAAAGTATTATTGGTGTTTTGATAAGGATTTCATTGAATCTGTACATTGCTTTGTGTAGTATGGACATTTTAATGATATTAATTCTTCCAGTTCATGAGTATGGTATATCCTTCCATTTATTTGTGATGTCTTCAATTTTTTTTTTTTTCATCTGTGTCTTATAGCTTACAGAGCACAGGTCTTTTACCACCTTGGTTAAATTTATTTCTAAATATTTTATTCTTTTCAATTCAACAATCTTTTCAAGATTGTTTTCTTTCTACTAGTTTTCATTATTTGTGCATAGAAATACAACAGATTTCTGCATATTTATTTTGTATCCTGTAACTTTACTGATTTCATTTATTGGTTCTAAGAGTTTTTTTTTTTTTTTGATGGAGTCTTTAGGGTTTTCTTTATATATGATCACGTCTGCAAATAGTTATGGTTTTACTTTTTCCTTTCCATTTTGGATGCCTTTTATTTCTAGTATGATTGCTGTGGCTAGGATTTTCAGTACCATGTTGAATAAAAGTGGCAAAAGTAGACATCCTTGTTTTGTTTCTGATCTTAGAGGAAAAGCTTTCAGTTTTTCACATTGGGTATGATGTTAGCCATGGATTTGTCTCATATGGCCTTTTATTATGTTGAGGTGTGTTCCCTCTATACCCATTTTGTTATTATCATGTGTGGATGTCAAATTTCGTCATGCTTTTTCTCTATCTATTGAGATTATCATATGATTTTTGTTTTTCGTTTTGTTAATGTGATATTTATGGTTGATTGATTTGTGGATATTGAACTATCCTTGCATCCCTGGAATAAATCCCACTAATCATGGTGATTAGTTTGTTTTAGGATTCAGTTTACTGGGGCACCTTGGGAGGCTCAGTCAGTTGAGCATCTGACTCTTGGTCTCAACTCAGGTCTTTATCTCAAGGTCATGAGTTAAACCCCTGCATTGGCCTCCATGCTGTGTATGGAGCCTACTTAAAAAAATAAATACATACAAATAAAGAAATAGGATTCAGTTTGCTAATATTTTGTTAAGGATTTTTGCACCTATATTCATCAGGGATATTTGTCTGTAATTTCCTTTTTTTGTAGTGTCTTTGCTTGGTTTTGGTATTAGGGTAAGGCTGGCCTCATAGAATTAACTTGGAAACATTCCTTATTTGCCTATTTTTTGGAATAGTTTGAGAAGAATAGGTTTTAAATCTTTGTGTTTTGTTTGTTTCAGGTTTTAATTTAAATTCTACTTAGTTAACATGTAGTGTAATATTGGCTTTGGAAGTAGAATTTAGTGATTCATCACTTACATATAACACCCAACACTCATCACAACAGGTGCCCTCCTTAATACCCATCTCCCATCCATCTCCCCTCCATCATCCCTCAGTTTGTTCTCTATAGTTAATAGTCTCTTATGGTTTGCTTCCCTCTCTTTTTTTTCTTCCTTCCCCTATGTCCATTTGCTTTGTTTCTTAAATTCCACACATGAGTGAAATCATATGGTATTTGTCTTTCTCTGACTGACTTATTTTGCTTAGAATAATATACTCTAGCTTTGTCCACATTGTTGCACATGGCAAGATTTTGATCTTTTGGATGGCTGAGTATATTCCATTGTGTGTGTGTGTATGTGTGTGTGTATGTGTAAATATATATACACACTCACACACCTGAGCCGTGTGTGTGTGTGTGTGTGTGTGTGTGTGTGTACACACCTGAGTCAAAGGCAGATGCTCAACTGACTGAGCCACCCAGGCACCCCTTTGCTTTTCTTTTTCAAGATTACTTTGGCTATTCGGGGTCTTTCGTGGTTCCATACAAATTTTAGGATTATTTGTTCTAGCTCTGTGAAAAATGCTGGTGGTATTTTGATGGGGATTGCATTAAATGTATAGATTGCTTTGGATAGTATAGACATTTTAAAAATATTTTTACTTCCAGTCATGGGCATGGAATGTTTTTCCATTTCTTTGTGTCCTCTTCAATTTCTTTCTTAAGTGTTCTATAGTTTTCAGAGTCCAGATCTTTTACCTCTTTGGTTGGGTTTTTCCCTAGCTCTCTTATGGTTTTTCCCATCAATAAATGGGATTGATTCCTTGATTTCTGTTTCTACTGCTTCACTAGTGGTGTATAGACATGCATCAGATTTCTATACGTTGATTTTGTATCCTATGATTGCTGAATTTGTGTATGAGTTCTAGTAATTTTTTGGTGGAGTCTTTCAGGTTTTCTAGATAGAAGATCGTGTTGTTTGAGAATAGTGAAAGTTTGACTTCTTCCTTGCTGATTTGGATGCCTTTATTTCTTTTTGTTGTTTGATTGCTGAGACTAGGATTTCCAGTACTTTGTTAAATAACACTGGTGAGAGTAGACATCCCTGTCTTGTTCCTGACCATAGAGGAAAAACTCTCATTTTTACCCCATTCAGGATGATATTAGCTGGGGGTCTTTCATATATGGCCTTTATGATGTTGAGGTATGTTCCTTCTATCTCTACTTTGTTGAGGATTTTTATCAAGAATGGAAGCTGTATTTTGTCAAATGTTTTTTTCTGCATCTATTGACAGGATCATATGGTTCCTATCCTTTCTTTTATTAATGTGGTATATCACATTGATTGATTTGCAAATATTGAACCACCCTCACAGCCCATGAATAAATCCCATTTGACTGTGGTGAATAATTCTTTTAACATATGGATTCGATTTGCTAGAATCATGTTGAGAATTTTTGCATCCATGTTCATCAGGGATTTTGGCCTGTAATTCTCCTTTTCAGTGGGATCTTTGTCTGGTTTTGGAATCAAGATAGTGCTGGCCTCATAGAATGAATTTGGAAGGTTTCCTTCCATTTCTATGTTTTGGAACAGTTTGGGAAGAATAGGTGTTAACCCTTCTTTAGATGTTTGGTGGAATTTTCCTGGGAAGCCATCTGGCCCTGGACTTTTGTTTGTTGGGACATTTTTGATTAGTGATTGAATTTTTTTGCTGGTGATGGGTTTCTTCCAGATTGCCCAATTTGTTGTCATATAATTTTTATAATATTCTCTTATAATTGTTTGTATTTCTATGGTGTTGGTTGTGATCTCTTCTCTCTCATTCATGATTTTATTTATTTGGGTCTTTTCTCTTTGGTAAGTCTGGCTAGGGGTTTATAAATTTTATTAATTCTTTCAAAGAATCAGCTCCTAGTTTCATTGATCTGTTCTACTGTTTTGTTGTTGTTGTTGTTTTTGTTGTTTTTTGTTTGTTTCTTTGTTTCTATTTTGCTTATTTCTGCTCTAATCTTCATTATTTCCTTTCTTCTGCTGGCTGTAGGCTTCATTTGCTGTTTCTTTTCTAGCTCCTTTAGGTGTCAGGCCTGTATTACTATATATTTTCCTCTTATAACTGCTTTTGCTGCATGCCAAAGGTTTTGGATTGTCATGTTTTCATTTTCATTAGCTTCCATGTATTTTTTTTAAATTTCTTCTTTAATTTCCCGGTTAATCCATTCATTCTTTAGTAGGATGTTCTTTAACCTCATATTTGTGGTCTTACCAAATTTTTTCTTGGGGTTGACTTCAAGTTTCATAGCATTGTGGTCTGAAAATATGCATGGTATCATCTCAGTCTTTTTGTATTTGTTGAGGCCTGGTTTGTGATCTAGTATGTGATCTATTCTGGAGAATGTTCCATGTGTACTCAAAAAGAATGTATATTCTGCCTCTTTTGGATGAAATGTTCTGAATATATTTGTTAAGTCCCTCTGGTCCCATGTGTCATTCAAAGCTATTGTTTCCTTGTTGATTTTCTGCTTAGATGATCTGTCCATTGTTGTAAGTTGGGTGATAAAGTCCCCTACTATTATTGTATTATTATCAATGAGTTTCTTTATGCTATGTATTAATTGATTTATGTATTTGAGTACTCACAAGTTGGGGGCCTAAATATTTACAATTGTTAGATATTCTTGTTGGGTAGCCCCCTTTATTATATATTATGATATAGTGTCCTTCTTCATCTCTTGTTACAGTCTTTGGTTTAAAATGTAGTTTGTCTGATACAAGTATGGCCATGCTGGCTTTCTTTTGACGTCCATTAGCATGATAAATTGTTCTCTATCCCTCATTTTTAATATGCCAGTGTCTTTAGGTTTAAAATGAATTTTTTGTAGGCAGCATATAGATGGGACCTATTTTTTTAATCCATTCTGAAACACTATGTCTTTTGATTGGAATATTTAGTCCATTTACATTCAGAGTGATTACTGATAGATATGAATTAAGTGCCATTGAATTACCTGTAAAGTTGTTTCTGGAGATTTTTTCTTGTTGCTTTCTAGTCTTTTTCACTTTTGGTCTTTCTTTCCCAAACAGTCCCCTTTAATATTTCTTGCAGGGCTGGCTTGGTGGTCACAAACTCTTTTAGTTTTTGTTTGCCTGGGAAACTCTTTATCTCTCCTTCTATTCTGAATGACACACTTGCTGGATAAAGTATTCTTGACTGCATATTTTTCCTATTCAGCATGTTGACTATATCATGCCACTCTCTTCTGGCCTGCAAAGCTTCTGTGGATAGATATGCTGCTAACCTTATTTGTCTTCCCTTGTAAGTTAGGGATTTTCTTTTCCCTTCCTTTATCTCTGTATATTTCATTTTTACTACCATACATCTTAGTGTTGGCCTGGTTTTGTTGATTTTGATGGGATTCTCTGTGCCTCCTGGATTTGGATGTCTGTTTCCTTCCCCAGATTAGGGAAGTTTTCAACTATAATTTGCTCAAATCAACCTTCTGCCCCATTTTTTCTCTCTTCTTCTGGGACTCCAATGATACAAACATTATTATATTTTATGGATCGCTGAGTTCCCTAAGACTACCTTTGTGATCCAGTATTTTCTTTTCCTCTTCTTTTCAGCTTGATCGTTTTCCATAGTTTTATCTTTTATATCACTTATTCATTCTTTTGTTTCTTCCATCCTTGTGGTCCTTACATCCAGTCAGTTTTGCATCTTGGTTATAGCATTTTTTATTTTGGCCTGACTAGTTTTTAAGTCTTCTAACTCTGCAGTTAGGGACTCCCTGAGGGAGAGTCTCACCACACTGGGACTGGTGTTAGTTTGTCCCAGAAGGGTAGTTGCATGAATGCACACCACAGCTTGGAGTTTGGAGTAAAGGGCAGCAAAAAGCTGGTGTCCAGGTTAGCTGCCCTCAACAGGTGTCTCTGCTTTTATGTTAATGAATGGGGCAGCACAATGATGCCTGCTGGCTCTTTTCTCCCCTGAGAGGCAATGCCGCTCTCCCAAAGCACTCCAAGAAAGGGAACCGTCTCTTCCAGTGCATCCCAGGGGACCCTCAGACCATGCTGTCCACTCCTGGGCCTTTGCCCTCCTTCTCCACAGGAGCACCCCTCTGCCTGCTGGGCTCTGCTTCATCATGGTGCAGACCTCTAAAACTTCAGCCTTTGAGCTCTACTGATTATAAAAACTCATGATAATTAGCCTCTCTTGTTTTCCCAGTCAATGGTTTTGGGGAAGTGTTTCTCTTGTGTAATCCCCTGTGCACTTCTCTCTCTCTCTCTCTCCTTCCCTCTCTCTCCCTTTCTCTCTCTTCCTCTGCTTCTCGCCACATGATCAGGGCTCCCTCTCCTCTACAGAGCTGACTATTCTTTTCTCCCCCAAATCATGTATCCTCAGCTCCCACCTTCCTCGAGGTGGCCTCTTTTCTCTCTCTAGTTATACAGTTTGTTCTGTCACTCCTCAGATTGGTTTTTTGGGTGTTCAGAATAATTTGATATTTCTCTATCTGTGTTCCAGGGATGAGGCAAGCATTGGGTCCCTCTACTACTCCACCATCTTATTTCCTCCCTGCAAACCAGGTTTTAATTCTTCTTTAAATGTTTGGTAGAATTCACCAGTGAAGTCATCTGGTCCAGAAATTTTGTTTGTTGGGAGTTTTTGATTTCTGATTCATTTTGTTACTAATAATCAGTCTGTTCATATTTTCTATTTCTTCCTGATTCAGTATTGGAAGATTATTTATTCCTAGGAATTTATCCATTTCTTCCTGGTTGTCCAGTTTGTTGGCATACAATTTTTTGTAGTAGTCTCTTATAATCCTTTGTATTTCTGTGGTGTCAGTTGTAACTTCTTTTTCATTTCTTATTTTATTTATTTGAGTTCTCTCTTTTTTTCTTGGCTAATCTGGCTAAAACTTTATAAATTTTGTCTTTTCAAATAACAAGTTGTTAGGTTCATTGATACTTTCTAATTTTTTAAAAAGGTTCTATTTCATTTATTTCTGATCTAATCTTTATTATTTCCTTCCTTCTGCTGGTTTTAGGTTTTGTTTGTTTTTCTTTTTCTAGTTCCTTTAGGTGTAAGTTTATATTGTTGTTTTCTTGTTTCTTGAGGTAGCCCTGTATTGCTATAATCTTCCCTCTCAGAACTGCTTTTTCTGTATCCCAAGAATTTTAAACCATGTGTTTCCATTTTCATTTGTTGTAAGGCATTTTTTGATTTCATCTTTGATTTCTTCATGGACTCAGTGGTTGTTTACTAGCATGTGGCTTTTTTTTTCCTGTTTTTTTTTTCTAACATGAATGATTTCTAATTTCATAGTGTTGTGATTGGAAAAGATGCTTGATATGATTATAATCTTCTTATATTTTTTGAGCTTATTTTGTGGCCTAACATGATCGATGCTGGAAAATATCCTATGTGTTCTTGAAAAGAGTGTGTATTCCACTGGTTTTGGATGGCATGTTCTGTGTATGTCTCTCTCTCTTTTTTTTTTTTTTTTTTGTATATCTTTTAAGTCCATCTAGTCTCATGTATTGTTCAAAGCTGCTATCCTCTTGTTGAGTTTCCATCTGGATGATCTATCCATTTATGTAACTGGGGTGTTAATGTTCCCTACTACTATTGTATTATTGTCAATTTCTCCCTTAATATTTGTTTCATGTATTTACATGTTTCCATGTTGCATGCATAGATATTTATAACTGCTATAGCTTCTTGTTGGATTGATCCTTTTATCATCATGTAATGCCTCCTTTTTTTTTTGTTTCTTGTTACAGTCTTTGTTTTATAGTCTGTTTTGTCTGATGTAAGTATCACTACCCCAGCTTTTTTGTTTGTTTGTTTCCATTTGCATGAGATATCTTTTTCCATTCCTTTACTTTCAGTCTGTATGTGTCCTTAGGTCTGAAGTGAGTCTCTCATAAGCAACATATAGATAGGTCTTTTTTATATATTCAGTCGCGCTATGTCTTTTGATCAGAATATTTATACCATTTACATTTTAAATAATTATTGATAGGTATGTAGTTATTGCCATTTTGCTCATTGTTTACTGGTTGTTTTTGTAGTTCTTCTCTGTTCCTTTTTCCTTCTCTTACTCTCTTCCTTTGTGATTTGATGACTTTCTTTAGTATTATAATTTATTTTATTTTATTTTAATTGTTTGTATATATTATAGGGTTTTGGTTTGTGGTTACCATGAGGTTCATAACATCCTATGTATATAGAAATCTATATTAATTTGATGGTTGCTTATGTTCAAGTACATTCTGAAAGCACTACATTTTTACTTCCTACTCCATGTTTTATATATGTGACATCATATTTTATATCTTTTTTTGTGAATTCCTTGACTAATTTTGGTAGATGCAATTGATTTTACTACTTTTGTCTTTTAACCTTTATGCCAGCTTTATAAGTGATTCATTTACTACCTTTATTCTATGTTTGCTTTTACCAGTGAAGTATTTTCTTTTCATAATTTTCTTCTAGTTATGGCCTTTTCTTTTCCATTTAAAGAGGTCTCTTTAGCATTTATTGTAAGGCTGGTTTAGTAGTGATGAACTCCTTTAACTTTTGTTTGTCTGGGAAATTATTTATCTCTCTTTCAATGCTGAATGATACAACTTTGCTGGGTTAGAGTATTCTTGGTTGTAGGTTTTTTTCCTTTCAGAAGTTTGGATATATCATGCCACTTCTCTGGCCTGCAGAGTTTCTGTTGAAAAATCAGCTGATAGTATATGGGGTTTCTCTTGTATGCAATTGTTTGCTTTTCTCTTGCTGCTTTTAAGAATATTTACTTATCTATCTATCTATCTATATCTATCATCTATTTATTTTCTGTTTTAATTCTTATGTATCTTTGTGTGGACCTCCTTGGGTTCATCTTGTTTGGGGTTCTGTGTGGGTCCTGGACATAGATATCTGTTTCCTTCCCCAGGTTACAGAAGTTTTCACCTACTCTTTCTTCACATATTTTTTTTGTCCCTTTCTCTCTTCTAAAAGCCCTATTATGTAAATGTTAGTATACTTGATGTTGTTGCAGAGGTTCTTTAACCTAGCCTCATTTAAAAAAATATTATTTTGTTGTTGTTTAGCTTGCTTGCTTTCACTCCCTTTCTTCCAGATTGCTAAATTGTTTTTCTGCATCCTCTAATCTGCTGTTGATGCACTCTAGTGTATTTTTCATTTCAGTTATTGCATTCTTTAGATCTTAATAGTTCTTTTAATTTTTTCCTATTTCTTTGTTAAAGTTTTCACTGAATTAATCCACTCCTCTCTCAACTCTAGTGAGTATCTTTATGACTATTAACTTGAACTCTTTTATCTAGCATATTGCTTATCTCCATTTAGATTAGGTCTTTTTCTGGGGTTCTGTCTTATTCTTTTGTTTGGCTCATATTCCTCTGTCTCCTCATTTTATCTGACTCTCTGTGTTTGTTTCTATGTATTAGGTGGGTAACCTATGTCTTCTGGTGATGAAAGTAGTGGCCTTGTGTAGAAAAGGCCCTGTGGTGCCCTGTGTACTATGCCCCCTGGTCACCAGAACCTAGTGCTTCAGGGGTGTTGCCTGCATGGGTTGCATGTTCCTTGTGTTCTCTTTGTGTTCTGGCTGGGCTGTGGCTGCTATGGGCACACTGATGGGCAAGCCTTGCCTCTACTGCAGCTGACTGAGATTGCAGCTGATTGGCTACAGTTGTTTTGGGTGTACTGGGGGGTTAGACTTTATCTTGGTTGTCTGCAATGACCAGCCTCAACAGCTGCAGGTACACTGATGGACAGGGCTTGATGCTGGCATTGACGACTGAGAGGCTGGGCTATAACTACTGTGGGCATGCTGGTGGGTGGGACTGCCTTCCCCTTTGCCCAGGGTAGGGCTTGCTCTGGGGGGCACAGATCTTGGCCAAAGCTGCCTGCTGTGTGTGGTGGGGGCAGGAGCCACTTTGGAGCGGTGCCTCCTGGGGCAGACAAATTGGGTACAGCAGGGGTTCCAGTACTATCAAGGTAGATGGAAAGTGTCAGAACTGGTTCCCCAAAGTGTTCAGCCAGCTAGGCTGAAGAGGGCAAGAAAAAATGGTACCTAGTAGCAGCTCCAATCCCAGAGAAATCTCCTGCAGATCCCTGTCCCTCTGGCACACTTCCTAAAATTAGTAACTAAATCTCCTTCACATGCACCCCAGGTACTTTTCAAACTGCTACTTCCATGCTGGGCCTCAGACTGAGTGATATAGTGTGCTGGCCCTTTAAGAGTGGAGACTCAGTTTCCTATAGCCCTTCAGTCTCCTGGAGCCAAGACCTTCTGATTTTCAAACCAGATGTTATGGGGGCTTATCTTTTGGTGCAGATCTCCAGGGTCAGGGGTGCCTGATTTGGGACTTGAACTCCCTGCTTCTTAGGGTGTGCCTCCATGCCTGTGGTATACCTCCCCCTTGTAGGTCCTAGTCACACTGGGGGCTTATTTCCTCACTGTGCCTCTTCCTCTTCTACCTTTCTCAATGTGGCCTTCTCTTTATGTCTTTGGTTATAGAATATATGCTTTGCCAGTCTCAGGTCATATTCAGAGTGAGTTGCATGACATCTAGTTGTTATTTCTTGTATCTGTGGGAGGAGGTGAGCTCAGCATTCTCCTACTCTGCCATCTTCTCTCTCCAGAAGATCAGTTTTTGAGTAAGGACTACATGCATAGCTCTGAAAAACACAAAAGAAAGTCAAAATAAAAATAGCTTTATATATCATTTAGTGATGTCTTACTATATTTCTGGCTCATGTTCTAAATGATTTACATCTCATCTATCAATTTACTCATACAGTGCTCTTTTGAAGAAGGTTCTATTATCCCCATTTTGCAGATGAGGAAACTGAAGCCCAGAGCTGGGATGTAAAAGAGGTGGGGTAAAAACTCTGCCCATTTGGGTCCAGAACTCATGCTCTTAAATGTTATGTAGTTTAGAATTTTAGTCTATATTCCTTTGCCTGGTTTTTAAGAATTTTTATTTTTGAGACAAAGTTTAAAAAAGAAGTTAAAGGATAATTTCGGGGGTATCCAGTGAATCTCCGATCAGAAAAATGTAAGTGAATTATTGGGACTGAAAGAGAAACCATGTAGACTTTGCTGGTAGCTTCACAGAATAGGGGCAGGGGGATTTTGTGAGTGGGCAAAGCAGAAGAAAAGGGAAAAAATGATGAAGACAAGGGAAAAGAAACCATTCTGTCTACTTCCATAGAATGTGTTATTTCTGGGGAGGTCTGGAGAGGTGGACACAAAAGGATGTATGGATCTAAGAAGGAAGGCAAGGCCAGGAACCGGAGTCAAATGGAGAAAGATCACCTCATCCCAAGGGGGAATGGCTGAATCAAACTAGGTCACCTGTTGACTGCCTGTTGATCAAGTGAGACCTTTATTTGCTGGAGCTTGGCTTCTGGGTGCCCAGAGACATTTCCTGAGCAGGATAGTGGCAAGAAAGTTGATTTCAGAGAGGCTGTGGGTTACAATTAACATGCTGTGATTCTGCCATGTGAGAAGTTGGGAGAGGATCACTGGGCCACCAACCCAGTCAAGAACTGAGACTCTAATTCCAGGTGCTGGCATAGCCAGCAAATGGACAGGCTGAGGACTCTGAGCCTGCCTCTTCCAGAGCACAAGCACGGCACTAAGGCTGAAGCTTGGCTTTAGGACTCAGGACTAGGAGTAGGAAACCCAGAACCAAGGCTTAAGGAGAAAAAAAATTCTGAAACCCTTATTTGGTCAAGCAGGTAATCCAGACCTCTGATCTAGGCTAATATCTAGATATCCAAAGGGATCTGAAAATAGAGAATTTGAGGGCAATGTGGGTTAATAACCCAAGAGAGAACTGATATCATGATGCCCCAACTAAAGGTGGGAGAATGGGTGAGAACTGGGCCCAAACCTAAAGGACACAGAGGTAGATTTGGAGACTTGACCAGGACATGGAGCCTGTGGCGAGGAATGATTTTATAAGGAGCCTGAGTCACTTCCATAAGTGGTGAGGAAGATATTAGGGCTGATTTGGGTATCATCGACCAGAGTTTGACAATAATACTAATTAAAAGGTCAGGATATATTGTGGAATTCTCAGTTTTCACACAGAAACACCCACTTGTTTATAAAATATGTACCCATATATGTCTTAGGTTGGGCTCTCAGGAGGAAGATATTGATAAAGGGGTTCATCTACAAGTGGTTATTGGGAGGAACCTTCCAGAAGAAACCAGTAAGAGAGGGAAATATAGGGCAGGAGAAGGAACCAAGCAAGGATGTGGTCTTGGCTAAAGACCAGCTTTGGACTGACCTTTGGGGAGTCCAAATTGCACCCCAGACTAGGCTCAATCTGAGTTAAAGGAGCCTGATTTTTGTAACCCTATGCCAGTTAATTATTGGCCTTTGGGTGCCCGAGGCAG
Organism: Callorhinus ursinus; assembly: GCF_003265705.2. Classification (NCBI taxonomy): domain Eukaryota; kingdom Metazoa; phylum Chordata; class Mammalia; order Carnivora; family Otariidae; genus Callorhinus; species Callorhinus ursinus. Next base: position 143,190,708 of record NW_027397063.1, read on the forward strand.
AAGGAAAAGAGTAGAAGAAAATGCAGTCCCCTGGGAAGGCAGTCCTGCCTGAGAAAGGGACAGCTGGGAGCCACTAACAGTCAACATGCACATGGCCAGCAGTGTATGCTCAGATAAGGTGCCTGGATAGGGTGCCACCCACACCCATTACAGTCTATGAGTAAGTGCATGCGTAGATGTGGGAAGGACCCAACCTCTATTTTGTGAAAAGATCTTGGTGGAGATTGTGGCAATGAAAGATAGGCTTGGAAAATAATGATCTGACTCCATGTGGTGGAGCATGGCTGGCCTTGAAGGAGTGACCTTTCCTGTCACATGCTCTCTAGGGCCTCATCCTGGCAGGCCTTTTGGTATCCCCAGTATGTGAAGTATGCAGGCTCCTCCCTCAGATTTGCTCACATCTCTATTATCTCTTTCTATAAGCCCATTTTTCCCCACCCATTTGTCTCTAAGTTCCATCTACTACCAACACTATTTGCTCATCATCATTCAACCTGTTTGCTTCCTTTTATGAACTATTAGATTTATATTCAGCACTTATGATTACCATTCAGTTGCTTTTCCTTACAGGCTAGTTTAACATCCTTGCTGGAGTCTAGGTCACTAGAGTGTAGGGAATAGGTCGACAAGGTCCAACATGGTGCTAGACACCGAGGGAACAGTTAACCAAAGTCTGTAGATGTATTTGTGATAGTCTTTTTGTTCTCAAAGTCTTGATAAGGATTTTCTGCATGTGCTCTGTAAGGTGAAAGAGCAGTAATGTAGCTTTCATTGGGCAATAGGGTGGAGAAGAGAGGTCAAGGTGCATCCCTATTTGAGAATAACCACACCCACCCTTCCCTATGCAAAGTGGGTCAAAGATTGCTTGATGTGATAGACTATCCAATCAGACCAATAGAAAAAACTTCATTTTTAGCTAAATTGTAATGCTACATTAGTTCTGAAATCGTACCTGAAACATAATCCAAAGGAAAAATGTCTTAAGTTACTTTAAAATACTATACTTAAACTTCTACTTTCAGCAAATCAAAAAGCAGGAATTGGATTTACCCCTGTGCCTGAAAAAATTTGAAAGTTCAAACAAAATATACAAAGTCATGTTTTCAGGCACTTTTTGTTGCTGAATGGACATCAGGCAGAGCAGGGCAGTGATTCCTGAGAGTAAAGGAGAATGAAAAAAAAAAGTAGGGGAGCTCTTTGATTGACTTGAGCTTACTGACTGGACAGTTTCCCTGCCACTAAGAAAGGAAACCCACATGGAATCTAGAACTCTTCCTGAGTGAGGGGATGTAAAGATCTCTTCATTTATCATCTTCATTTGAAGTCTAATGAGGCCAAAATATTTAGTTTGCAGAACAGAAAGAGAAACACAGAGAAACAGTCACAGAGATTTACCCAGGAACCCTCTTTAGTCCTCAACTGAGTTCTAATCAGTACATGGATGTGAGGCAACTGCCTAAAGTCAGGGAAAGAGCTATCCAAAAGAAGCAGAAGGAAAAATCTGAGGAGCTCACACAGGGCCAGAAGAGTTCATATTCCTACCCAGGAACCTCATAATTCATGGAGTAGAGTACTCAGAAGGCTATTGCCTCAGTAATGCTGAAAAATTAGCCCCAGGATAAAGGCCACTCTGATCCTGGCTAACAAAACTTTAAAATAAGTCTTGAAGGACCAAACTGTTTTCAAATAACTGTGTCCCTGAATAAAGATCAAGAATATTTATAGGAATTAAAAAATGTCTAGCACTCAACAAAGTAAAATTTACATTGTCTGACATCAATGAAAAATTACCAAGCATGTCAAGAAGCAGGAAAAAAAAATCATTCATCATAGAGAGAAAATTAATCTATAGAAATAGATGCAGAAATGACACAATTGATTGAAATAGTAGACAAGTATATTAAAGCAATTATTATATTTAATATGTTCAGGAAGGTAGAGAAATTATTGAACTTAGGAAGAGGCAAAGGAAAATATAAAAGAGAACAATGTCAAATTTCCAGTGATAAAAAATACAGTGCCTGTGAGGAAAAATACTCTGAATGGGGAAAACAGCGGATTAGACATTACAGAAGACAATATTAATGAATCAAAGACAGGAATGCAAGTTCCCTGAAATGAAGGAGAAAGAAAAAAAAAACTGGAAAAAATGAACAGAGCCCAAGTAGTGAGCTGTGGGAACACTTCAAGCAGCCTTATATGCACTTAATTAGAGTCCTGAAGGATGAAGGTGGGAGGAGTAGAAAAACATTACTCAAAAAATATATAATGTAATACTACTCAGTCATAAAAAGAAGGAAATCTTGCCATTGCAACACCATAGATGGATCTAGAGGATATGCTAAGTGAAATAAGTCAGTCAGAGAATGACAAATACCACATGATTTCATTCATATGTGGAATTTAAGAAACAAAACAAATGAACAGAGGAAAAAAAGAGACAGACTCTTATATATAGAGAACAAATTTGTGGTTGCCAGAAAGGAGGTGAGTGGAGGGATGGATGAAATACGTGAAGGGGATTAAGAGTGCTTTTGTGATGAGAATGAATAATGTGTAGAATTGTTGAATCATTATATTGTACACCTGAAACTAATATAATACTGTGTTAATTATACTTGAATAAAAAAGAGAAATAACTGTCATTTTTAAAACAATTTGATAGAAACTATAAACTCACAGAATCTCAAATAACCCAAATACCAACATGAAGAGTCACACTAAGATGCTTCTTAATTTAATTTCTTAAAAGCAGTATTAAAGTGGAAATCTTAAAAAGCAGAGGAGGAAATAACATATTAATACAGAGAAATACAGATAAGAATGAAAGCAGACTCATTAGAAATAAAGCAAGCAAGAAAATGGTGAAGCACTTTAAACTGACAGAGAAAAATGTGAAAGGAAAGGAGGAACACTGGGTGTCATATGAAAACAATGGATCGTGGATCACCACATCAAAAACTAATGATGTATGGTGATTAACATAACATAATAAAATTAAAAAAAGTAAAATAAAAAAATTCTTTGTTTTAAGTTTTTATTGAAATTCTACTTAGTTAATATGTAGTATAATACTGGTTTCAGGGGTTGAATTTATTGATTCATCATTTACATATAACAACCAGCCAAATGAAAATATCTTTCAAAAATAAAGGTGAGCCAGACTTTTTCAGACATAGAAATCTGAATTTATCATCTATAGATCTGCACTACATGAAATGTTAAAGGAAGTCCGTTAGACAAAAGGAAAAGGAAAAAAACTACCAAATGGAAGTCTGAATCCACATAAGGGAATGAAGAACACCAGAATGGAAACAATGTATGTAAATATAGAGATAAAAAAGATCTTTCTCATTTTTGAATCACTAGAAAAGATAATTGACTGTTAAAAGCAACAATAATAACAATGTAATGTGGGGGTTAATACCATAAGCAGAAGTAAAATATATCCCAAAAGTAGGGCAAAGGCCAGGAGGAGAGAACTAGAAGTAAACTGTCTTATGGTTATTGTACCATATGTGAAATGGTATAATCTTATTTGAAGATAGAAGGTGATAGATTGAAGGTGTGTAGTATAAACCTACAGAAATACCTTAAAAAAGAAATATAGCAGGGGCTCCTGGATGGTTCAGTCGGTTAAGCGGCTCCCTTCGGCTCAGGTCATGATCCCAGAGTCCTGGGCTCGAGCCCCACATCAGGCTCCCTGCTCAGTGGGAAGCCTGCTTCTCCCTTTCCCACTCTCCCTGCTTGTGTTCCCTCTCTCGCTGTATCTCTCTTTGTCAAATAAATTTAAAAAAAAAGAAATAGCAAATAAGCCAATAAAAGAGATAAATCAAGAAATAAAAACAATGAGTACAAAAGAAGAGAAAGAGGAACAAAAAACAGATGGGGCAAATAGGAAACAAATAATGGTGGATTTAAATACAAATAAATATCAGAAATAACACTAAGTATAAATGGGCTGTACACCACAATTGAAAGTTAAAAATTGTCAGAGTGGATAAAATAGCAAGCCCCTACCATATGATGCTAATAAGAAATTTACTTTAAATATAATGAGAAAAATACGTTAAAATTAAAACATTGAAAAAATATAGTCAATGCTGATAGTAATCAAAGGAAGATGGAATGACTATATTTAAATGATACAAAGTATATTTTTGAACAAAATATATTGCCATGGAAAAAAGAATCATAATGATTTCAAGAGAATATACTAACCCTAAACTTTTATGTACCTAATAAAAAACTACAAAATACATTAAGCAAAAACTGATATAAGCGAAAGGAGAAATATACAAATTGACAATTGTTTTCAGAGATTTTTAACTCATTTTCTCAGAAATTGTTAGCACAAGTAGATTGAAAATCAGTAAGTATATGGAAGATAAGAACAACATGGTCAACCCACTGGACCTAATTCACACTTATAAATACTCCATCAAATAAGAGAAGTACCCAAAGTTTTGAAGTCCACATGGAATATTTACTAAGACAACCACATTTTGGATTATGAGACAAGTTTCATGAATTTAAAAAGATTCAAAGCAAACAAAGAGAGTTAAGTTAGCAGTAGCAGAAAGGTCTCTAGGAAGTCCCTAATATCTAGAAGCTTATAAAAGATATTTCTATATCCACTCATTGACATGGATGGAACTGGAGGGCATTATGCCAAGTGAAATAAGTCAATCAGAGAAAGACAATTATATGGTTTCACTCATATGTGGAACATGAGGAATAGTACAGAGGACAATAGGGGAAGGGAGGGAAAACTGAAGGAGAAGAAATAAGAGAGGGAGACAAACCATATGAGACTCTTGACTCCGGGAAAAAAACTAAGGGTTGCAGAAAGGGAGGTGGGTGGGGTGGTGGGGTAACTTGATGATAGGCATTAAGGAGGGCACGTGATGTGACGAGCACTGGGTGTTATAGGCAACTAATGAATCATTGGACACTACATTAAAAACTTATGATGTACTATACGGTAGCTAATTGAATTTAAATTAAATAATAAAAATAAAATTACTCTTGAATAATAAAAAAAGATATTTCTAAATTAACTATGGGTCAAACTCAAGAGGGAGATTAAAAATCATTTTGTACTGCATGAAAGTGGAAACAACATATCAAAATGTGTGGTATGTAGCTAGAGCAGTATTTGGAGAGAGATTTATAGCATTAAGTGTTAAGATTAGAAAAGAGGTTTCGACTCAGCCACCCCAGCTTTCAGCTTAAGAAATCAGGAAAAGAAGAGCAAATTAGATGCAAAAGGAAGGAAAGGATGGAAAAAATGGAAGGAAAAAAATGAAAACAATAATGGAAAACAATGAAATATAAAAAAGAAAAACAATAGTGAGAATCAATGAAACCAAAAATCTAGAGTTTTGAGATCATTAAAATTGATAAACTTGTATTCAGACTGATCAAGGAAAAAATGTACATAAATTATCAATGTCAAGAATGAAAGAGGTGACATCACAACAGATTGTATGTATAAATATTGAAGGAATAATGGGCAAACATTATGAACAAAGTTTATGGCATTAAATTTGGCAATGTAAATGAAATCGACAGATTCCTTGAAAGACACAGATGGCCAAAACTCTTTCAAGTGGAATAGGTAACTTCAGTACCTCTATATCTATTAGGGAAATTGAACTCCAGACCCACATGGCTTCACTGGTGAATTCTACCAAACACTGAATAAAGGGAATAATAATAATTCAAAAATCTTTTATAAAATTTAAGAGGAAAGACTACTTTGTAACTCATTCCACAAGGCCAGCATTTTCCTGATAACAAAGTCAGGCAAATATGTTACATGGAGAGAAAGCTAAATACTAATATTTCTCATTAACACATAGTACAAATTCTTAACAAAACTTTATTAAATTAAACAATATATAAAAAGGAAAAATGTATCCTAAGTGGGGTTTCTCCCAGGAATGCAAGGCTAATAATCAAACATTTTAAAACCAATCAATATAAGTCACTACATCAAGAGACTGAAAAAAACCAAACATATGGTCATCTCAATAGAGAAAAAGCATTTGGCAAAATCCATAATCCATTCTGGATAAAAACTCTCATCAAGCCAAGAGGAGAAGAAAATGTCCTTAACTTGATAAAGGGCATCTACAAAATGCCTATAGCTACCATCATATATAATGTTGGGAGACTTAATGCTTTCCTTCCAGGATAAAGAACAAAGCAGAAATGTCTTTCATCACTTTTATTCAACACTGTATTGGAGATTGTAGCATGTGGAATGTGCGATAAGAATTAAATGAAATGCATCCAGATTGGAAAGGGAGAAGTAAAATTATTTTTATTTGGAGACAACATGATTGTATAGGAACGCCCACCGTATCTACTAAAGAGCTACCAGAACAAATAAATAAGGTTAGTAAGTTTGCAGGAAATAAGATAATTATACAAAAGTTAACTGTATTTCCTTATCCTAGCAGCAAATGATCTGAAAGTGAAATTTAAAAATGCCATTTACCATTGCATCAAAAACTTGAAATTGTTAGTGATGGTCCTGCAGTTACAACCCTGTGTCTAAATTAAGCACCCTGGACAGTGACTTATTTTCAGCTGTCTTCTCTCCTTTGCAATCCAGAGGACTCACATTCCTGCCCTGACAGTTCCACCAATATTGCATTCATCCACATCACTAAAGCCTTCCATGTTGACAAATATATTTCCAAATTTTTAAAAAAACACAATTTTTCTTAATCTCTGTATTGTCTCTTTCTCCTGGTTCTTTTAATACTGCCAGAAAAAATTTTTTTAATAAATTTCCTGGATTACATTGTAGAATGATCTTCATGATTATGCTGCTTCCTGTTACCTTCATTCAATGAGCATTTACAGATTTGACCATTGAATTATATGTATTGCATTAAAAATGAACTCATTGTAGGGAGGATACAGCAAGAATTCATATTCTAGGGGAAATATATGAGTTCTGCATGAAAATGTGGTAGGGCACTGTAGAGTAGGGATGGCATTCCATCAAGTGGGAAGAGAATGAACAAAATATGAAGACATAAGGTAGCTATGTGGGTAAAATATTTGGCCTTTGGTTTTTGAGGAATTTGGCATCGAATTCATAGACTAATGCTCTTCCTGCCATGATGCTAGATGTCAAATGTTTGAATGACTCAGACACCATCTTGAGTTCATATTTAATGATCTCCTATAGCCAAATCCTGAACCTCACAATCACTGAAGTCTGTTTCTTTGCTTCTAAATCATAAATTTAGGTTTTCCAGTTTCTGATCACAATTTCCAGTCATCTTAGCCCATTCACTGAATTTCCCCCTTGTCCTCTACCCTTTGACCTCACCTAATCTTCTCTGGCCCCCCTAACTTGTACTTCACATCTCCTGTTTTTATTTTCTTATCTATCCATCCTGAAACCCTCAAGCCATGGCCTCAATCTTCTTCTGACAATATTTTCAGTTCTCTCACCGCTCTGACCTTTTTGTTCATCTCTACATATGTGCTCAGGCTTTTCAGTGTCTCAGAACTGATCTGACTTCTGGAGAAGTAAACACCAAGAAGTGTATACCAAGTAAACTCATACACATACACAGGATGTGCATCTATAAACTAGCAGGCCACCTTATTCTGTGTGTGTATGAGTATGTGTAGTGCATGTGTGTGATCCATGTGCAGTGTTGGGGCTACTCATGTTCTCAACCCAAGGTCTCTTTTCTTCTGGTGTGGAGATATCTCGAAAAACAGTTTTGGAAGATTGGAAGATTGTTGGGTAAGTATGGTGTGTGGGCAAGATTTATGGTCTCTGGGACTGAAGTACTTTATACTAAGTAGACATTTTGTATCATTTCTCCAGGGCACCCACTTGCCTTAGAGAGGGCTTGATGGTCAATGACAATATTTGTCTCCCTAACTTCCTGTTTTCTCCACTATTTCTTAGCCTAGCCAGTTGCTTCCTCTTGGACCATTCATGTTTAGATGTATTTCTACTTCATTCAGGATGATGTCAAATCTTGCAGGCCTTGGAATCATTTTATCTCTTTAAGGTAACTTTCCATATTTCTGCTTTGATCCATTATATGCTGATTTTTTTTATTTTGGTGTTTATTTCTAAACTCTCAGCATTCTTCATATGGCTGCTCTCATGTACTGACTGTTGCATATAAATGTAAGCCTTTACACACACATGCACACACACAGAATATTCACCAATAATTACACAAATAAATACGTTCAGTCCAAAAAGATGAGGGGTATCACCAACTACATATTTTATGGCAGCACAGACACAGATGTCACCAACTTAGTTAAATGACACCACGAGTCACAAGAAACTAGTGGTACTAAAGGAAATAGGGGATATTTCATACTTTTTGACAAGCTATGATTGCAGCTCATGCTCAAATGCAGGATAATGACAGTAATGTGCACCAACTGGAGGTAATGGATGCTCTCCTTTTCCCTCATGATCTCTGAGCTGTTTTATGTACAGCTGTCACTATCCATCATGCAGCAAATTAGAAGCAAAAGTCTGTTGCAAATGAACATCTAAAGAATGTAAATAAAACTGGGGACAGGGACCACTATCCCTTAGAATATTTAATGTAAAAATATCAGATACTTCCTGGATTCCTGGTTCATAAAAAGTTTTAAGGATCAATTTAAACCCACATCTGCTGAGAACCAAGTAAGTGAAAAGTGCTATAGCGGATATTGAAGGGGAGGTTCAGATAAGTATGACTTGGTCACTGACAAAAAATGCTGATTAGAGCATTAGAAAAAATGCTATATAGCATTGTAGAAAAAAAATCCATATTAGGATTAGAAAGAACATTAGAAAAAATATCATTAGAAATAACATTAGAGTAAGTAACATTAGAAGAAAAATCCATATTATAAATATACCATGCACATGTAATTTATATTCCTAGGAGAAGCAGATCTATGTTTGTAGATTGGGCTCTAGTCATTTTTCTCAGGATCAGGTCTCCAGAACCTCTATATAATTAACGAGAAGAGAACCTTAAGTCATCTCTCTATGGGCTACATAGATGTGATCTCAGTTTAAGCTTTTTGGTGAATTTGTACTATGTGAGCTAATCTTCAATTACATAAGCTCTAAAATAGAGCCTTTAGGCAGCATGAGAAGTGATGAGCTCTGTCCTTCCCAAAGAAGCTATGAGACCATTGATAATGTGCATTCTACAACTACTTAGAAAGGAATATAGATTGTTTTCCTTCAAGCTCATAGCCCTGATTTAAGAGCAGTTTGAAAGTTGAAGGGTTGAATCAGTCTTATGAGAATAATAACAAAGGACTGTCAAAGAGAATATATTCTTCAAGTACCCTTAAGCTTAGGACATTTGAATCCCTGACAGAAATGGTCATATGAATTAAAGCACTGGTCTGTTTCCTATAGTATGAAATAAATCTCTCTCTGTCTCTCTGTTAGTCTGTATCTATCTATTGTCTACCTACCTACCTATGTACCTACCTACGTACCTACGTACCTACCTACCTACATATCAACCATCTAGAAAGGGATGTTTCTGCATTGCTATAGAGGATAGAGTTTACTGTGATTCATTTCTTCTCTCCAGAAAATTTAATCTTAACTTTTATTCATTTCCTATTAAAATCATCCTGAGAATGTTGCTGAGAAACATGACAGTCTTACATTCTTTCCTTTTATTCTACTCATTTACTCATTCATGTTTGATCATTCAGGCTCAGGGGATAATGATCCAAAGACATAGTCTTTGCTCATTAGTAGATCTTAGAGTAGTGAGCTAGATGGATAAATGAATAAATGATACAGGTGCAATTATGCAGGTACTATGATGGGATGAGACCTGGGAGTTTATGCAGGGTTACATGACATAAATGTCATGGATCATTTAGGAAACAGCTAGCATTTTAGAACTTTTGAAATATTATGGTCCAATTGGGAACCATTAAGAGATGATGCTTCAGAGGAAAACTAGGGATCAAATGTTGGTTTGTCTTTTGTGATCTGATAAAATGAACAGAATCCACTCTGAGGGAAATAGGGTTGGCATAATCAGAGCTGCAGTTAGAATGATCCATCTAGTGGTGGGAAGTTGAACTGATTGGAGAGTAAGGAAAGGGACACAGAGAGGCTGGTCAGGAAGCCATTAGCATATTCTGCAGGAAAGATGGAGGCCTGAATGCAGGCAGTGACCCTGGGGATGGAAAGGAAATAACCACCCTGAAAGATTTGAAGAGCTGAAGTCAATAGCATGAAGTGACAGATGAAATGGGAGGAAGGGGGATTCATGGTGCTTTGACTAACAACTGACCGCTTACTGGTTTAGTGGCAGAAATGGTGTTTTTTGTTGTTATTGTTGTTGCTTTGATCAACTACATGAGCCCTTATTACATTTAATTGGTACTCAAAGTTTATGAAAAATGGGAAAATATTTGTGATGTACATGTCACCTATGTACTTATATAGTCCTTAAAAAGAAATCTTTTCAAGGCCGTTGATGCTATTATTACCCACCAGTTTTTCTGGTGAGAAAGGTGAAGCTTAAGACAGTAAATATCCTTCTTAAGGTCACATAGAGCTCATAATGATATACACATTGCAAGCCATCCATTCCATTACTACATGAAGAACCTTCAAATAACAACGAACCAACAATACTAATAAGAGACCAAACACTGAGCAAAAGATGTGAGCAGTTTGCAAAAGAAAATAAATGACAAATTAACATGAAAAAAGCTTGAACTTCACAATTTAAAGTAGTACAAGTTCAAAATATTTTAGTAATGTAGTTCTCACAAAAGTGCAAATTCAAAGAAAAGGTGTATGCCTCCTTTTTTTGTTTTATCAGGTGGGCAGGCAGTTTTTTTTTAAATAAAGTGATATATGTAACTTTAAAAAGAATGGAGATGTTTATATATATATTTATGAAAAATTCTCTTTTAACATCAATTTTTGAAGTATAACAAATACATTGAGCAGTATATGAATCATAGGTACATTGCTTAATGTATTTTCATAAAGGGAACCCATTGTTCTAGCTACCACTCACATATGAAAGAAAATGTTGGCGGCATTCCACAAGATACCCACCTCCCCACCATCTTCCTACCCAAGGTAACCTCTGTATTTAACATCATAAATGCCTGTTTGTGGATTTTGCATAAATGTAATCATATTGTCTTGGATGCATATTTGCATTCAACATTATATTTATGAGATTTATCCATGCTGTTACATGTAGCAGTATTTTGTTTCACTGTCATTGCTATATAGTATGTGTTTGTAGGACTATGTCATAATTGACTTATCATTCTGATGTTGATAACATTTAAGATGCTGGAGGCTATTTTGAATAGCATTCTAGTATATGTGTTTGGTGAAAAATGTTGATTATAAACAGGAATTGAATTCAGGATCTTGGGATAGCTGTGTCTTCAGTGTTTAGTAGATATTGACAATTTTCCAATGTGATTGTGCCAATTACAATCCTACCTGTCATGAATGGTACACCATAGTATTGTCAATCCTTGGAATTTTAGATATAAATCTAATGGGTATAGAGTGGTATAAGTTTTGATTTGCATTTTCTTGTGACTAATGAAATTGAATACCATTTCATATGCTCCTTAGTATTTTGGATACCCTCTTGTAAATGTGTTCAAGTCTTTTACCTAGTTTGGATTGTGGGCCTTTTATCTTACTGATTTGTAGCATATCTGTGAGTCCTTTTTTTGGATACGTCTAGTCCAAATATCTTCTCCCAGTCTTTGGGTTGCCTTTTCCATCTCTTTTTGGAATAGTTTACTAAATAAAACTTCTTAATTTTAATGTAATCTATTTTTTTCAATTTTTTCCTTTTTGGTAAGTGCTTCTTGTTTCCTGTTCAGGAAAACTTCATTTATCCCAAAGTCATGTATACATTCTCAAAATCTTCCTTTAAAATCATTATTAGTTTACCTTTCATATACAGATCTCTCTGGTATTAATTTTTGTGTATGTTGGGAGTTAGCTATCAAAATTTATTTTTTCATATGGATATGTAATTAGCACCATTTTTAAAGAAAAGATTACTTTTCCTTCATTGTTCCAAAGTACCTTTTTTTACTAAAATCAAATGTTCATAAATTTGTCTGCTTCTAGAATATTCTGGTCCATTGGTGTTCTTGTCTATCTTTGTACTGATGCTACAATATCTTAGTTACTGTATCTTTGTAGCAAATCCTGTTGTACGATAGTGCAAGTCCTCTAACTTACTCTTAGATCTTCATCTTTAAGATTGTCATAGATACTTTTGGTATTTTGCGTTTTCATATAATTATTAGAATCAGCCTGCCAACTAAAATAACCTGCTGAGATTTTGACTGGGACTTCCTAGAAACTCTAGATCAATTTGAGGATAATTTACATTTTTGCAACATGAGTCTTTATATTCATGAAATTTTATATCCCTCTCTTTATTTAGGTGTTCTTTAATCCCTCTCAGAAATGCTTGGTGGTTTTCGGTATAATGATATTATATATCTGTTATATTGATGTCTAGGTATCTGATGTATTTTGAATTATACTGAATTATATCACTTATTGAATTTCATTTTCTAGTTTTTTGTTTGTATATAAAATTGATTTGGTACATTGCTCTTCTATCCAATGATTTTGCTAAATTCACTTGCTAGTTCAAATAGGTTGTAGATTTCTTTGGATTCTCTGAGTTTTGTCTTTTGCTTTACAGTTTTTTTTTTTTTTTTTTTTGCTTTCTCTGAGGACATTTGGGAGTTTTGAAAATGAGTTTGCCATCCCTGCTGCTAATAGCTCCTGCCTTTTACTTTTAACATTGTTCCTTTGCTTTGTCATCTCTATTTTGAATCCTTGAATTTCCTCTTTGAGATCTCATTGTATAGAGGCCATGTTTTTTAAAAAATTTAAATAATTTTATGATATGATTACCATCAAGTTTCATAGTGTGCTGTTCTTTATATAAGTAGTTAACTTGCCTTGAGCTCAGAGAAAGGCTTCCTGGCTTTCATATGGTAAGCCCACATACCACAGGTGTTTTGAATAGTTATATGGTATTTATTTTTCTGAAGCACTTGTAGAGCTGTTTGACACACACTTTTTCTTCCTTCTCACTCCCTTCTCTCCTTCCTTACCACTCAACACCTGGCATATGTCTGCATATTCCTAGTTCATCTTTCTGCCTTGTCAGTCTGCAGTAGCAGATAGGATCCTTCCCTCTGGGGAGGTTTGGGGAATAAACCAAATCTTTGCCAGATATAGTCAATGCATCCTCATCTCAGCTTTTGTTTTCCCAGATCCGATATTTATGGCATTATAAAGTTGTTATTCATGAAAATGTTTAGAGGTGTGGTTGAATTTTAGCTTATCAAAGACCTTATTTTGTTTTTTGTCTTTTATTTTACTGTTTCATTGATTTCAGGGAAGACAGGAAGACAGGCATCTTTACTGTTTCTAAATATAAGTTGATTACTTAATTTTATATTAAATATTATACAGAAATTTCATCCTTTATGCATAGTTCAAAAGTCATTAAGACTTGAAATGATTTTGAAGATGGGAAGGGATAAAAATAGCACTTTGTAGGTTGGAGGCTTAAAATTACAAAATTTACTTGAATTATCTGGAATTATATTAAATATGTTGTTCACTGTAACTTTATACTCTTCCATGAAACACAAATGGAATGTTTCTGAGAGATTTGGAAAGACATTTCAAAGTTTATATTGCTCTGTTTTACTGACTGATCTCTTTATTTCTTCCCTGTGTGCAATTTTTGGTCACATAAACATATCCATTTGTTGCTGAAATTTGAGACAATCTCTTTTTCTTTAAATCCTTGTTGATCTATTATACAGAAAGATGGGTTTTATCTTTCCACAAACAGATGGTGAACAATTTGATCTGGTTGAAACTAATATTCAAATCTTGCTTCAGCAAGTGCTACATACCATTTGGAAAACTTACCATTCTTTTGATTTCTTGAGTCATCAAATCTATGGTGCAGATAGAATCCCAAGTTACTGACCAACTACTATTGCCAGAAATTTGGCTGTAAATACTTAGCTTGTGTCTATGGTTTTTACTCACGACAATAAATACATTCTGTCCGTTCAAAGGAGTGATTCATGCCAATATTTATCCCAAATTTTTGACTGAGGTTGATTTTTTTCTTCCAACTATCCCTTTTGATAAGTATATCTGGAAGAAAAGGCATAGGTACATAAGGGAATGAGCATACCATTTACTTTACATGACCTCACCATTCTGCTAAACATGTTACAAATTTTTATCGTGTTTCATCCTTACAACTTTCAAAATTAGATTCTTGGGTCCTTCTTTAAAGGTGAGAAAGCTGAGGCTTAGAGATACCTAAGTACTTATTCAAGGCCACACAGCCTTAAAGTGGAAATTCTGGAATTTGAACTCAAGTTTGCCTGATATCCAAGTCCATGGCTGGCCTCCATGAAGAGCTCTCTCAAGTCACAGTTACTGGCTATGTTATTCTTCATCAGTCTGATTTCAAAAGCCATTCTTTTAGCTGTTCTCTCCACTGCCTTCTTGGGGAGAGGAGTCATTTATCCTCATCAAGTACTGGCATGGTGCCTGGTATGTGGTAGAGACTTGATGTATGTTTGTCTAACGGTGAAAAATGGAAGACGCTGGCATTATTGATTCCTATTTACCCAGTATACTTTGCTTCTCAAACCAGGGAAAAGTAAGCAAATAGGTATTCTAAGGTTGTTTACTCCTTTTATTTCCTTATGTTTTTCTACTTTGCTTTCTGCATAGTAAAAATCCAAGTCTGCATAGCAGCTGGACAACATAAGAAAAATGTTCAAAATGATGAAAAGAAATCACCCAAATAAAAGAAAGTACTGTAAAGTGAAATAATGAGAATTTACTTTAAAAAGGTTTCTTTTTATACATTTCTATGTCAAATTTAGCACAGTAGCAAAATGTAAACACTTCTCACATTTTGGAAGTGCCTTGGTTTAGAAAGTTGAGAAGAAATAATCTGAAAATACATTAAGATCTAATTAAAATGATTCCTAATCTAGAATAGCTTCATGGGTGATGTCAGCTTTTAATGGGATTCACCTGTTATTCTTCATTTCCAAGTTTATTAATTCACATAATATGAATTTTACTCTTTGGAAAGTGTTGTTATAACCATGTCCTAGTGAACAACATTTTTCTACAACCCAGACTATGCTTGGCACATAGTAGTTCCTCAATAAATATGTGATGATTATTAAGTAAAAGACAATTTTAATGAAGAATGCTACATTCAAATTAGATTACATAGGATCAAAATTATAGGGAGCAATCAGTCAATAATAATAAGTAGCTAATATTTATTATACATGTCAGTATGGGGTTAAAAGGCTTTGAAGGCAGTGTTTTATTTATTCTTCATGACATTTCTATGAAATTGTACTGATTTTACCTTCACTTTATAGATGTGAAAATTGTGGCTTAGAGAAGATAATTGCTCATGATCACACTGCTGGTAAGGAGATGAGCTAGTATTTAAACCCAAGATTCAAAGCCCACAGTAACCACTCAATGTAAAGAAAGCTTTTATTTTTTTATGTTTGAGATCTTTTCTCACACCAGAAATTGCCAAACAACGTGACTGTTATTACTTAGACTTAAGAGGCTCATGTGCTGGCAAATAATGGCCAGAGGTTAGGCTGGAGTTTGCAGTGTAGCCAAAAGGGAAATGTTAAAATAAAACCTACTAATGAGTCATACTGGTGGACACTGGGGTTAAAGTTTCAATCAAGGTACAGCTCATCCTGAGGGGTTTCCACTGAGCACCACATCAATCTGACTCTGCCAATGAACTTCATCAAATCAGTTACCTATATTCACTCCCAGGGCTATATTCATCCTCCAGACAAGCCCCTGGTATTTGCTTCAGGGGGAGCCTGCTTAGAAAATGTATGCATTTTCTTTCTCCCCATGTTAAATTACCAAATCAAAATCTTTGTCATGCTTTAGGTAGTCATTTATTTATTCATGTAGTATTTATTAGACACTTTTTGTATTCTAGGTGCTCGATATACAGTGGTGAATGACATGTCCATGGCTCCTATAATTATGGAATTTACAATCTCATGAGGAAAACAGATAATAAAGAAGCAAACACATATAATTATAAGTGCAGAGATGAGAAAGAAACGATCCAAGTTCAGTGGTTTAAAGGAGTGGCTTTAAAACAGGGTTTTTATGAAGATGGCAAAGGTGTTGATACATACCTGTATCTATAGATATATAGCTGGACTGTACACAGAAGCTCAAACACATAACAGTGATTTCATTTTTATATTACATTAGGACAAAAACCCTTAGCAAGGTGTTACTAGGAACATATTATCTTGTTTCTGGTCCAGGCCTCTCTGTTCTTTTGTTTCATCCTGGCCCCACTTGTTTGGTCCTTCTGCCCAAAACCGTCCACGTCCAGGGGTTCATGCTGGCCCATTGCTCACTTCGGATATTCTTGTTGAATATTTCTTTGGAAGTATGTGCATACGGTTGCCTAAAGCCAGATCTTTAAAATACAGAGGCTACCTTTAGCCATACTTAATGAAGGCTCTGAGCCATTTTACACTCTCATTCAAAAATTTTATCAGGTAGGTACTCACAGCCCACTATTATAATGGGGAGAGCTAAGTATCACAAGGCTAAGGAGCTTCCCCAAGTGGCTAAGATGAAGACATCTAACATAGGTTATTCTAACTCCAGAGCTGATGTCTCTATGATTGGCAGGCTGCCTCCAGTGTTTGTTGTAATCATTATTGTATATGGCCTCATAAAGCAATTGTATCACAACCATGTGGAGAGATTCTGGGATAAACAGAAGTGTTTCTTTGTATCAGAAATAAACATAAACTCTCAAAAATTATTACCAACATATTACATCAGATAAATCTTCTAATATTAGATCTTATATTAGATATTAGTGCCTGGTCTGAACTTTAATTGGCAGAATCTTTTCTTTTATAAAGATGGGTAGCATTTAATAGTCCAAATAGATCTGTGGAAAAACCTCAGAACTACAGTCCACATGCATTTGTGCTCATCAGCTATTTTGGAAATCACTTCAGAATGTTATGTCACTGCAGGTAATACTTGTCCTGGAAAAAAAGTAATTTTGCCTTTTTCAAGTTACTTATTTTGCAAGTTATTTCCATGGGAATAGGAAATTAATTCTATCTGTTCAATTGTGGTCCTCTCCCAATTTCCAATAATTTCTGTAGGGGCTATGCTGAGAGACCGGAGCCTCCCAGGGGGCTTGCCCACAAGAAAGGCATGGCCAGGGAAGCGCACCAAGCTAAAAGCCCAGAGAGCAATGCATTAGGTGAGATGAAAGCCAAGGCAAGGCAAAGTTCACTGAGAGAGAAAGCAGAAAGGTCTAAAAACAGGAACGTGTGCAGGGCAGGTCAGGGTAAGCAGTTCAGGACTGATGCCACAAGCAAGGAAACATTAGCATTGACTTGGGAATGGTGCCTGTGGCACAACCCAGGGCTAGGCCTGTTGGATTGGATTTGTGCAGGCTCAGGGGCCTCCTGTCTGTATATGTCCTGCATCCTCTTTTGGAATCTATTCCCAGCTAGCTGTGAACTGAAAAAGAGAAACAAGATTATCCCAGCAGGTTCCTCTAAGTTCTATACATAGCAAATCAGTCTGCCCTAAGTAGATTATTGCCATTTTTGCAAAGGATGAAACAGAGGGTCATGTCAAAAGGAAAATAGTTACTTCCCATTATTACCAACTGTCTGTTTCATGCAAATACCTATCCAACTCACAGATCTCCCAGGGAACAAACATAGTAACTAATGCTCAGCACATGGTGATTGCTGGAAAGACTAAAGATGCACCTCTAGTGTTTAGCAGAAATTGTAACTCTGGCTGCAGCCCAACTGATTCAGTTTCTAGGAGCCTCCTAACTGTGGATGCACTCCCAAGAGACTGTGTCATAATCACTTGTTCACTTGCCCCCTCCCTCAGTAAGTTATAGGAGTAGATCCTACTCATGTGGCCTGGGATCAAGTACATGCTCAAGAATGCTTGATGGATGGATGGATGGATGGATGGATGGATGCATGGATGCATGGATGGATGGCTGGCTGGATGGATGCATGGATGGATGCATGCATGGATGAATGAAGAATGAATGAATGAATGAATGAATGGCTTTGTAGGTTTAGCCAAAGAAAATTACTCAGGACACCTGTAAGAGAATGCAGAACAGGAGGTGAAGGTGAGGATGGGGAGACCCACCTTCTTTTCCTATGCTGTGTGGATGCATTTTGCTTTCTCTAAAAGAAGACTGATGTTAAATAATTCAACCAAAAATGAGAGGAATTGGCAAATCTTCCATTCGGACTCTCATCTTATGAAAAGTTTGCTGATATTAGCAGTGCTTTTGTTCCATAAACATGTTTATTTCATTTTGTGTTTCATTAGAGCCCCAATCAAGTTTTTTTTTTTTTAACAGATCGATACAACTTCCTCTGAATCTTCTGATTCTTTTTAAAGAGGGCCTATTTGCTGGTTTTATGATCACAGACTCTCACTTATAGAATTTTTATTATTATCTTTTAAGGGCAAATGAACTTTTACTGTCTAAAATTTGGCTTTTTTTTTTTTGAGAAAGTAGATCTTTTTCTACTGTGAGACTAGAAATATGTTTCAGTTAAAATAAAAGAAAAACTTGACAGGATCTAGAATGTTGTTGTATTTCTGGTTTAATCCTAGGGTGGAAAAATGCGAGGGGGACCACAAATTGCTTTTGTCTGGCTTGGGGAGGCATTTGTGAATATGAGCATACCCAAGGATACAGATAGTTCCTACAGCTCCACCTACAGTGGTTGTGCTACTTTAAAACTTACCTTATGACAGAGAGAGGAAAGATGGCGGAGGAGTAGGGGACCCTATTTCAACTGGTCCCTGGAATTGAGCTGGATATCTAGCAGACCACTCTGAGCACCCACGAAACCAGGCTGAGATGTAAGAAGATCTGGATTTCTACAAACAGAATATTGCAGGCGGTTGGTTTTGAGGTACGAAGTGGGGAGCTGTGATTCCGTGGGCAGATATTGGAGGCTAAATGGCAGCGGGAGGGAGCCTGGCTGTGGGGATCCTACATCGCCAGTGAGTGACAGCCTCGTGCGCTGGGGACAGGGCACAGACCTGCAGACCGGTAGCGGTGGGGAAAGGACTTTAGGGCAACCCCCTGGGCAGAAACCCGGAGTGGCGGGGTCGCGCCTGTGAACTGGGAGCAGCTGGTGGTTTTAGAAGCACAAAGGGCAGAGACGTGCTCCGACCTGGAGGCAGGACTGGGGGTGCTGCGGAGGGGCGCACAACCCAAGACACTGCAGTTTATAGCAGCACGGACAGAAATGGAGACGGTGTGGCCTGGAGAGCTCACTGAAGAACAGACTGCCATCTCTCTGCTCTGAGGCAGAGGGTTGGAAAATGGTCTCTTCTGCTCTGACTCGAGGAAGAGACACGGAAAGCCGCCAGGGAAAGCCACCAGAGAACAATAGCCCCCAAAACTGATCCGTGCTGAGCCCATCCCCCACCACAGGGGGGCAGAGCAACTCCGCCCAAACAGGGTTGCCTGAGTAACAGCATGGCAGGCCCCTCCCCCAGAAGACAGGCTGGGAAAACAAGAGGCCAGCAATCCTAAGGTCCCTAGAAAACAGGTGCATCTTGCTTGGGTTCTGGTCAATAATTTGGACTTTATACATTCCCTCAAACACCCATCAACAGAGTGACTAGGAGGAGGAACCCCGAAAATAGAAAAGACTCAGAGATCATGACTTAGGCTGCAGATTTACAAATGGGTGCAGATATAACCAAGATGTCGGAGATGGAATTCAGGCTAGCAATTGTGAAGACAATGGCTAGAATGGAGAAATCAATTAATGGCAACAGAGAGTCTCTAAGGTCAGAAATGAAAACCGAATTGGCAGAACTTAAAAATGATATCAATGAGATCCAATCCAATCTAGATAATCTAACAGCTAGGGTAACTGAGGCAGAAGAAAAAATAAGCGACCGAGAAGACAATATAATAGATAAAAAGGGAAAAGAGGAGGCCAGGGAAAAGTAACTCAGAATCCATGAAAATAGAATCAGAGAAATAAGTGACACCATGAAGCATTCCAATGTCAGAATAATTGAATCCCAGAGGGAGTGGAGAGAGAGGACTAGAAGATGTATTTGAGCAAATTGTAGCTGAGAACTTCCCTAATCTGGGGAATGAAACAAACATTCGCGTCCTAGAGGCAGAGAGGACCCCTCCCAAGATAAGGAAAACAGGCCAACACCTGGCATGTAATAGTAAAACTTGCAAATCTTAGAACAAAGGAAACCATCTTAAGGGCAGTTAGGGGGAAGAGATTCCTTACATACAAAGGGAGGAACATCAGAATAACGTCAGACCTATCCACAGAGACCTGGCAAGCCAGAAAGGCCTGGCAAGACATATTCAGGGTACTAAATGAGAAGAACATGCAGCCAAGAATACTTTATCTGGCAAGGCTGTCACTTAGAATGGATGGAGAGATGCAGAGCTTCCACGACTGGCAGAAACTGAAAGAATATGTGACCACTAAGCCGGCCCTGCAAGAAATATGTAGGGGGTTTCTATAAAAGGAGAAAGAACCCAAGAGTGATATACAACAGAAATTTACGGGGACAATCTATAAAAACAAAGTCTTCACAGGCAACATGATGACAATTAATTCATATCTTTCAATAATCACTCTCAACATGAATGGCCTAAATGCTCCCATAAAATGGCACAGGGTTGCAGATTGGATAAAAAGACAGGACCCATCCATATGCTGCCTGCAAGAGTCTCATTTTGAACCTAAAGATACAGCCAGACTGAAAGTGAAGGGATGGAGATCCATCTTCCATGCCAGTGGACCTCAAAAGAAAGCTGGGGTAGCAATTCTTATATCAGACAAATTAGATTTTAAAGTCTGTAATTAGAGACACAGAAGGACCCTATATCATTCTTAAAGGGTCTATCCAACAAGAAGATCTAACAATTGTAAATATCTATGCCCCCAACATGGGAGCAGCCATCTACATAAGCCAACTATTAACCAAAATAAAGAGTCATATTGATAACAATATGTTAATTGTAGGAGACCTCAATACTCCACTCTCAGCAATGGACAGATCATCTAAGCAGAAAATCAACAAGGAAACAAGGGCTTTGAATGATACACTGGACCAGATGGACCTCATAGATGTTTACAGAACATTCCACCCTAAAACAACAGAATACTCATTCTTCTCGAGTGCACATAGAACTGTCTCCAGAATAGACCACATACTGGGTCACAAATCAGGTCTCAACCGATACCAAATGATTGAGATTATTCCCTGCATATTCTCAGACCACAATGCTTTAAAACTGGAACTCAATCACAAGAAAAAAATTGGCAGAAATTCAAACACTTGGAAGCTAAAGACCACTCTGCTCAAGAATGTTTGGGTCAACCAGGAAATCAAAGAAGAACTTAAACAATTCATGGAAATCAATGAGAACTTAAACACATCAGTCCAAAACCTATGGTATACTGCAAAGGCGGTCCTAAGGGGGAAATACATAGCCATTCAAGCCTCACTCAAAAAAAACAGAAAAATCCCGAATTCACCAACTAACTTTACACATTAAAGAACTAGAGAAAAAGCAACAAAAGATGCCTAAGCCACGCATTAGAAGAGAAATAATTAAAATTAAAGCAGAAATCAATGAATTAGAAACCAGAAACACAGTAGATCAGATCAACGAAACTAGAAGCTAGTTCTTTGAGAGAATTAATAAGATCGATAAACCACTGGCCAGACTTATCCAAAAGAAAAGAGAAAGGACCCAAATTAATAAAATTATGAATGAAAGGGGAGAGATCACGACTAACACCAAGGAAATAGAAACAATTATTAGAAATTATTATCAACAACTATATGCCAATAAACTGAGCAATCTGGATGAAATGGAGGCCTTCCTGGAAACCTATAAGCTGCCAAGACTGAAACAGGAAGAAATTGACAACCTGAATAGGCCAATAACCAGTAACGAGATTGAAACAGTGATCCAAAACCTCCCAAAAAACAAGAGTCCAGGGCCTGATGGATTCCCTGGGGAATTCTACCAAACATGCAAAGAAGAAATTTTACCTATTCTACCAAAGCTGTTTCAAAAAATAGAAACAGAAGTAAAATTTCCAAACTCATTCAATGAGGCCAGCATTACCTTAATCCCAAACCAGGCAAAGACCCCATCAGAAAGGAGAATTTCAGACCGATATCCCTGATGAATATGGATTCCAAAATCTTCAACAAAATCCTAGCTAATAGGATCCACCAATACATTAAAAGGATCATCCACCATGACCAAGTGGGATTTATCCCTGGGATGCAAGGGTGGTTCAACATTCACAAATCAATCAATATGAGGGGGAAGAAGAACCATATGGTCCTCTCAATTGATGCAGAAGAAGCACTTGACAAAATACAACATCCTTTCCTGATTAAAACTCTTCAGAGTTGAGGGATAGAGGGAACATTCCTCAAGTTCATAAAATCCATCTATGGAATATCATCCTCAATGGGGAAAAGCTGAGAGCCTTTCCCTTAAGATCAGGAACACGTCAAGGATGCCCACTCTCACCACTATTGTTCAACATAGTACTAGAAGTCCTAGCAACAGCAATCAGACAACAAAAAGAAATAAAAGTTATTCAAATTGGCAAAGAAGAAGTCAAACTCTCTCTTTTCGCAGACGACGTGATACTTTATGTGGAAAACCCAAAAGACTCCACCCCCAAATAATTAGAACTCATACAGCAATTCAGTAATATGGCAGGATACAAAATCAATGCACAGAAATCAGTTGCTTTCTTATACACTAACAACACAACTGTAGAAAGAGAAATTAGAGAAACGATTCCATTTACAATAGCACCAAAAACCATAAGATACCTTGGAAAAAACCTAACCAAAGAGGTAAAGGATCTATACTCTAGGAACTACAGAACACTCATGAAAGAAATTGAAGAAGACACAAAAAGATGGAAAAATATTCCATGCTCATGGATCGGAAGAATAAACTGTTAAAATGTCTGTGTTACCCAGAGCAATCTATACCTTCAATGCCATCCTGATCAAAATTTCCATGACATTTTTCAAAGTGCTGGAACAAACAATCCTAAAATTTGTATGGAATCAGAAAGGACCCTGAATCGCCAAGGAAATGTTGAAAAAGAAAAACAAAGCTGGGGGCATCACATTGCCCGATTTCAAGCTATATTACAAAGCTGTGATCACCAAGACAGCATGGTACTGGCACAAAAACAGACATACAGACCAATGGAACAGAATAGAGAACCCAGATATGGACCCTCAACTCTATGGTCAAATAATCTTTGACAAGGTAGGAAAAAACATGCAGTGGAAAAAAGTCTCTTCAATAAATGGTGCTGGATAAATTGGACAGCCACATGCAGAAGAATGAAACTTGACCATTCTCTAACACTATTCACAAAGATAAACTCAAAATGGATGAAAGACCTCAAAGTGAGACAGGAATCCATCAAAATCCTAGAGAAGAACATAGGCAGTAACCTCTTGGACATTGGCCACAGCAACTTCTTTCAAGATACATCTCCAAAAGCTAGTGAAACAAAAGCAAAAATGAACTTTTGGGACCTTATCAAGATAAAAAGCTTCTGCACAGCAAAGGAAACAGTCAACAAAACAAAGATGCAACCCACAGAATGGGAGAAGATATTTGCAAATGACACTACAGATAAAGGGCTGGTATCCAAGATCTATAAAGAACTCCTCAAACTCAACACCCAGAAAACAAATAATCAAGTCAAAAAGTGGACAGAAGTTATGAAAAGACACTTCTCTGAAGAAGACATACAAATGGCTAACAGACACATGAAAAAGTGTTCATCATCATTAGCCATCAGGGAAATTCCAATCAAAACCACATTGAGATACCACTTTACACCAGTCAGAATGGCAAAAATGGACAGGGAAAGAAAACAATTGCTGGAGAGGTTGTGGATAAAGGGGAACCCTCTTACACTGTTGGTGGGAATGCAAGTTGGTACAGCCACTTTGGAAAACAGTGTGGAGGTTCCTCAAAAATTTAAAAATAGAGCTACCCTATGACCCAGCAATTGCACTTCTGGGAATTTACCCCAAAGACACAGATAAGGGCCATATGCACCCCAATGCTCATAGCAGCAATGTCCGCAATAGCCAAACTGTGGAAAGAGCCGAGATGCCCTTCAACAGATGAATGGATGAAGAAGATGTGGTCCGTATATACAAAGGAATATTACTCAGCCATCAGAAAGGATGAATACCCAACTTTTACATCAACATGGATGGGACTGGAGGAGATTATGCTAAGTGAAATAAGTCAAGCAGAGAAAGTCAATTATATGACTTATTTGTGGAACATAAGGAATAGCATGGAGGACATTAGGAGAAGGAAGGGGAAAATGAGGGGGGCGGAATTGGAGGGAGAGATGAACCATGAGAGAATATGGACTCTGAGAAACAAACAGGGTTTTAGAGGGGAGAAGGGAGGGGGGATTGGTTAGCCCGGTGATGGGTATTAAGGGGGGCACATACTGCATGGAGCACTGGGTGTTATACGAAAACAATGGATCGCGGATCACCACATCAAAAACTAATGATGTATTGTATGGTGACTAACATAACATAATAAAATTAAAAAAAATAAAACACACACACACACAATAAAAATTATCTTATAATGTGTTTTGGGTTTTGTGCTCATCTTCCAGATCTTGTCCTCTCAAGTCTTTCCAGATTTCCTATAACCACATTGTAGAGCTGCTCCAATCTTTAATGTGAGGTCCTCGTGGTTCTGTCTTTCCATCAGAGGCTTTTTGAGGCCATGTCTTCTTAGGATCTCAGATCCTGATTCTCTCTGATGGAGACACTTCAACCTGCTTTGATGATTTGTGTCTCTCCTCCATGCAATTCCTCTGGGCTCTGGTCACTGTTTGAAACCTCTTAACAGCTAAGACAGCTTCCTTTTCTTCTGATTCACTCTTCAAGAGCAGTTAACCTGGGCACATCTCCTTTTCTCTCTTATTTCCATTATTCATGGTCTTTAATATCTAATTTTCCCCTTCATATCTGTCTCGATTATAAAATTTTAAACTTTCCTTTTTTTAACATTTCTTTTAAAAAGAGCTCTTTTCACCCCCCTTCTAGCTTAATCAAATCAATCTATCCTTCTTTTGTCACAAGACTAAAGAATAATTTTGGAAGCATTTGTTATTGCTTAATTTTTTGATTGATGTTAGTGTTTCAAGCATAGCCTTTTAAAATTATTCAGAATCTCTTTGTCTGTAAGAATTCCTTAAAATATTTCTTTTTTCCCAAGAAGATGCCACATTATCTTTATAATCACTCATTTATTTTGTTTGTTTTGTTTTTTAAACAAAACTAACCTTTATATGGGTGAAATCTCAATGTGCATGTCTGAAATCTAAAGGCATTGTTAGAACTAAATAAAAAGCAAGTTACCTTGAATACATGTCGTTGGCAGTTTCTTTGAACCCATGGAGAAGTAACTTAAACTCCAGCCACCACTCTCTGTGGTCCTAAATACAGGGTGCCTAGCAACTTGAAAGCAGCTAATATTGTCAGGCTCTCACCAATGTCTAAAATAATCTAATTTGCCTCCAACCTCCCTGTAATAGCAGGTGAAGCTGTGACTCTGGTGCAGGGTCAAGGTGTAGCAGCAGCTGTGTCCTGAGAACCTTCCCAGGAAGCCCTGCTGACATTTGCTTAAGACCTGAGTGGGTTGTGTTATACCTGAGCTCTGCTTTAGCTACCGTTTGCAGGACAAAGCAGTCATAAGCTGAGTGACTGACCAAGGCCAGCACTTACTAAAAGTAACTTACAGCTTCTATCTAGACTATCATATAGATAAACCCTAGCCAGGTACAACGTGAACCCCTGCAAGCCACCAGGTTCAGAAACCTACACAGCCAACTCCACAAAATGTCTTAATGTCTACTATTCCTTTGTTTCCCAAATGACATTCACTGTATCATTTTTAAGATTCATGGGTCAATGCTTAGATTTTGGGGCCTGAGAGGTGTCGCACAGTAAACAAAACGGAATCAGGTATGCAGAGATGAAAATAACATCACTTTTTTTTTCAGCTGATAAAGCCAATTCAGAATGTGACTTACATGTGCAACCAGTTGAGCTTCCTAATACAAACCCAAGAATTAGAGATTTTGCCCTTTCAGTTACAACCATTATTGGGCAACCCAAGGATTCCCCCTATGAAAGTTTCTAGGGTAGTATCTGCATAATTGTGTTTTATTCCCAATCCTTTTGGAATTGCAAGGTTAATGAGTAGTGGCAAGATCTTACATTTATAAACAGCTGCATGATTTACAATAACTGTTACATGTATTGCTCATCCTTTGCAATGACCCCTAAGGTAGAAAACTGCCCCTAATTTATAGAGAGGGGAAATTTTCAGAACACTAACTGACCTTCTGCCTAATGCCATACAGCTAGTTATATAGAGGTGCAAAGAATGGAATCAGTATATTTTGTTTGTAAGATAATTTCTCTCTTTTTTAAAAAAAGATTTACTTATTTATTTTAGAGAGAGAGAATGTGCGTGCGAGTTGGGGTAGGAGCAGAGGGAGAGAATCTTCAAGCAGACTTCTTACTGAGAGCAGGGCTCCTCTGGGCTCCATGTGGGGCTCCACCCAGGGCTGGATCTCAGGACTCCGAGATCATGACCTGAGCTGAAACCAAGAGTTGGATGCTTAACTGACTGAGCCACCCAGGTGCCCCTGTAAGGTCCTTTCTATTTCCACTATGTCAGCTTCTTTTTTCTAAGAAACAAAAAGATGTAAAAAATACATGTTAGCAGTGTGTGGTCGCCACAAGGAGAAGGAAATGAAGAGGAGGACCTAGAATCCTGTCTCCTTCCGAAAGCATGCTGACCTTAATTTACATATGCAAACAGTTGCTTACCCTCAGTTGCTGAAAGGTCAAGTCATGGTGATTTATGGGGATGGTGATCAGGACTCTTGTTATCCTCTTAAATTCAGGTGATATTAGCACAATTATCCAAGGCTGGCGAAGAATCCTATCCCATTATTTACTGGGCAGCAGAGCTACCTCAATAAACAAGTGACCTTTAATGAGGTCCAACATGCTGGATTACTTCCACTTGACATAATAAGAATAATATTACCTCAGTCCTTTGGAGACTAATTTAGTGATACTTTGCCAAGGATGAAGAATTCCTCTGAGTTTAGCCAAAATAATGGTTTTTTAGGACAGGAGACATCAAATTTTAAAGGCAGAAATTGATCTATTTACAGAGCTGCTGTCAGAGTGATTCAGGATGCCTGAAAGAGCCACATTAAGGCTGCTCATAAATCAATAACCATCCCAATGAAAAGCAGAGAGAACAAAGATAACACAAAGTTTGTAAATGACTGAGGATGAAGCAGGCGATCAGAAAAGCTAAAAAATGAAGGTTTGCTACTTATTTGCTCCTTTTCTAACAGAATCAGAGAACTTGCACCAAAAATGTGTATACACATTTTAAAAAGAAAAAGAGAAAAAGAAATAAAGACTAATTTCAAAGTCTTCCCCACAGCATTTTGGTCCAAAGCCACCTCATATATTCTAATTCTCTAGATACATACAACTACTGACCATGCTCTAAGTTTAATATTTAGTGACTCTCCTAGACAGTTTCCCACTTCTGTGGCTTTCCTCATAATATTCTCTCTTCCAGGAATGAAGGCCTTCCTCTTTCTTCATGGTACAGGTCAAATATCACCTCCTTATTGAAGCCTTCTCTGATTCTCTTCTTTCAGATAGAGTTAATATTTCAAACTTTTTTCTCCAGCATTCTAGAGGCATCTCTATTGGAACACCAGACTGGGTCTTGGTGCATCCTCCCCTAACTTCCTGTGAGCCTCATGAATCACAGGGAGGGTATCTCATTTGTAGTTATAGTACCAGGGGCTTTCAATCCAGCAAGTATTTATTGGATAAAATAGACTATATATTAATAAATATCTGTTATCCCTGACATCACCTTTAAGTGTATCAGATCCCTATAAACTTTCCTATGATAAAAAATTCTGCTTGACACTCTCTTATTTAGAAAAAAAGCATAAGTTTTGAAGACTTTCCTTGCCTTCAAATTTGAGTTCTAAATTTACCACAAAATATTGATTCAGAACTTATAGGAATTTTTAAGAGGATTAATTGGAATTTTAAACCAATTATTTTTTTTATGTTTGCACACATTTCAACTGAAATATGAAATAAGCTAGATTTAAAAAACATAATTTGGGGGCTTGTTAGCATTCCATTAGATAAAACAATGTGAAGAAACTAAAGCTCCCTATTTTAAGAAGAGTCAGGGGTGCCTGGCTGGCTCAGTCGGAAGAATGTGTGACTCTTGAACTTGGGTCATAAGTTCAAGCCACATGTTAGGTGTAGAGATTGGAAAGAAAGAGGGAAAGAAGGAAAGAAGGAAAGAAGAAAGAAGAAAGAAAGAAAGAAAGAAAGAAAGAAAGAAAGAAAGAAAGAAAGAAAAGAAAAGAAAAGAAAAGAAAAGAAAAGAAAGAAAGAAGGAAAGAAAGAAAGAAAGAAAGAAGAGTCAACCTTAACAATTTTACATTAAATATCTGCATACTATCAAAAATATAATAGACTATGCCAAAATTATATTTCTTGGGACAAATTTATATGTAATAAGAAATATATCTTAATGATTTCATGGGTGTGAAATCATTAAGATATATGTGTGTGACCATACACCGCTAAATGATTTCTAAAATTTCATATTAGAAATTTCAAAAGCATTTTGTTCTAACTTAATCTCAGAAAAGCAGGAAGACCATCACTTCAATAATCTTTTCCCCTAAAAATACTTGCATGTTTTCAATGACAGGTTAACATCACTTCAAAATCAGTGATTGTGTTGAAAGCCTATTCTAGTAATTAACATTTTTTTTTCACATTAACATGAGCATAGAGGTTCTGTCTCCTTTATTTAAACTTAATTTTCCAAGTAGTTTGGACATTATTGGCTGAAGTGAAAGTCAGGATGTTATTTGGGAAAGGAAAAAATAATTGTTTTCTTAGTCAACTCTCAAAATGTAATAATTTTTTTTAGAGGTCAATTGTGTGTGCCAAGTTAAGTGTCTGTTGTGTAGGGGGGGTTATGTTATCTTTACTACTTTAGTGATCTTAATACCTTTCACACTAATATAGCCATATAGTTAAGCAATTCATAGATGTTTTCTCCACCCTCTGATGTTCCTGTGGCCTGGAGTTACCTCCAGACATTTCAAATCCCCTTTCTTGCACCCCATCCAAGATATTCCCATGGTTCACTCCCTGTTCCTGTCTTTGGGTTTAAGAGAGTTTTCTTTAGCCACATCTTTCCCAATGAGTCTCCGTGATGTAATTCACTCCTGGTTGTTTATACTGTTATTTCCATCATCTTATTTAAAACAAATGATACCATCTTTTTCCTGTCTGTTTTAACCACTAGACTATAAACATCATGAAGACAAAGACCCTGTTACTCTTGGTCACTGAGGTATCCCCAGCACCCAGCACAGTATCAGACATATTCTAAACAAGTACTGCTTCATAGAATTTCAATATGAGCCACATAGGCATTTAAAAATTTTCTAGAAGCCACATTAAAAAAGTAAAGGGAAACAGGTTAACTTAATTTTGATAATTTATTTTGTTTATTCTATAATAATATATTTAATATCATTTCAACATGTAACCAGTATGAAAAGATTATTAGTGAGATGTTATGCATTCTTTTTTTTTTCTTACTGAGTCTTCAGAATCAGTATTTATTTTATACTTACAGCATATCTCTTTTTGAGATAGCCACTTTTTAAATGATTAATGTTTTTATGCGGCTAGTGATTACTGTTAGTACAGTTCTAGACTATCAATAAATATCTGTTGAATGCATGGATGCTATAATATGTTGAATATAGGTGTGTGGTTGGTGCCCTATCTCTCCATCTAGCTCTTTCAGATACTTTTTATCCTCTTTGTGCACACAGCCCCAGCTTTTGTGTGCTTTGCTGCTAATAGCTATACCTCCAGCCTGTAGGTGATTGCCCTGGGTCACTGGAGTCATTTTACTGACACAGAGAACTTGAATTTTCTAGAAGTTTATATCCCCTGAACCCCCAGACAACAGGTGACCCATATAGGCTACCAATGACTGGTACGGAAGGACAAAAACCAAGCTCTTATGCCTCCATGGAGGGCCCTCTGAGGTATGATTTATACTCCAGAGCTCACTGTTGGATCAGGCTGATTTGCAGAGCTTGCCTGAAATCACCTCTTGCTTGGCTTATTTCTATTCCCTATCTTGACTCCCTTACTGCCTTGCTGAGTTCTCCTGGAGACACTTTCTTAATAAAGAACTTGCTCCTAAATCCTTGGCTGAGGGTTTGCTTCTAAGAAAATTCAAAGTGCTGAAAGTGTAGGATGTTCCTAATGCATAGTTGGTGTTGCAATGGCTTAAGCAAGAGCATAGTTGTATTCTGTGTACCTCAGGAGTAACGATAATGTCCACTGTGTCTCTCCTGGTCTCAGATACAGCACCATCTTGATAAAAATTCAAACCATATGAAAAAGAAAGGTGAAAAATCTAAGTGTTCTTCCTCCTCCTTCTTTTCTATAGTAACTGCTGTAAATTTTTTTTGGTGTATCCTTGAATAAATTTCTTTTGCAAATTCAACATACATGTATAAATATGTTATACTTAGAAAATGTGTTTTTCCTTTTATACAATGGGGTCAGAAATATTCTTCTGCACATTGCTCAGCCTCTCAATATTTCATAAAATACTTTTCATATTTTTATGACTGCCTGTGTAACTTTATGAATGTGTTCCAATTTACCACTTTTCGTCTTTGTCTATTTTAACTCTTAATTTGCTTCTAGTCCCTGTTACAGATTCAGTATTTTTAGGTCTCTGGTATGGTTATATATTTATACATGCCATTCTTGCTAACTGATTTCTACCAAGCACATTCAAGTGCAAAGTAACTTCTCAGTCCAAACATATGTCTCTTCATCCTGAGCAGAGGTTCTGGATCTGGGCTCCAGTTAGGTTCTGACCTTAAATGTATGTGTGCTATTGTGCACATGTGTGTATTTCTGGAAAGAGGAATCAGAGCTTTCATTATAATCTCAAAGACATCTGTGGCATTCAAGTGCTGGAATTAGATATACAAATACACACTGTGTGACGTACTGTGTATAAAATCTCTTGCAGGCTTATCTCACCCACCTCTCCTCATTAGATTAACATTTAATTAATTAGCAGCTTTTCAATTAGTGCATATATTCTTCAGAGGCTGGGATCTAGCCTAACCACATTTATATCCCCCTGCTGCCTAGTTCAGTATTACAAAGAATGCAGTCATTAATAGTTTCTGGGAAATCGACAATGTTTTCTCCATTGTATTTATGCATTCTCAGTGGAACACATTTAATTTTCTTCTGCTTGTGCCTTTTACTCTGCTTTGCTTTGATCCAGGAGGATTGAAGTACAGAAGATCCTTTTCTGTAGAGATAACACATAAATCATTTTGGACCAATTGTACAAATTTCAAAGGTGTTGAGCAGGGGCCAGACTGGATGCGAGCATCCAATAATCCTATGTCCTCACTAGGACATGGTTTTAGCTGCTTGGAGTTCTAGCATCATCACGCCCACTCAGAGCCAAGGATGCTCTCCTTTGCACTCCATGGTGAAGGTTCACTGGCAGCTGCACAGCGTTTTCTAAAATCAGGCACATAACAGTCTTCATGGGCTAAGATTTGGTCAGTTGTTTTCAGACAAAGCAATTGCCCAGGCATCTGCCTGTGCCAGTCTTCCATTACTGCCACCCTCTTGAGAACATTTTCACTAACCTTGCCCCTGTGTGCAGTTAGAAGAAGAGCAAAGAATAACTGAAACCCTTTCCATACCATTAGCTTGGACATATGTATATGAGGATGTAACTACAGAAAGTTGGATTAGTATGAAGTTTGGCAGCTAATGATAGAATCACTGATGTATAATTATTTCAAAATTGATAATATTATTATAAGCACATTTCTAAGGTTATGTTGAGTTTAAATCCCATTAATTGCTCCAAGGCTAACAATCTTGTATCCTCCAAAGTGATTTCTCCCAAGTAGAAAAAAATACACTTTAATGGAGCATATGACTCCAAAAATGTTAAAGAAAAATAAAAAAAGAGGTGATATTGCTGTTATGGACTGAATATGTCCTCCTCAAATTCATATTTGAAGCCCTAACCCTCAGTGTGAGTGTATTTAGAGATAGGGCTATTATGGAGATAAGGTTAAGTAAAGTCATATGATGGAGCCCTACTGATAGCACTAATACCCTTACAAGAAGAGGGAGAAGTCCTAGAACATTCTGTTTCTCTACACATGAACAGAGAAATGCCATGGACACAACCAGAAGGTGGCCATCTGCAAGCCAGGAAGGGATTCCTCACCAAAACCCAACCATGATGGCACCTTGATCTTGGACTTCTAGCCTCCAAAAGTGTGAGGAAACACATTTCTGTTGTTTAAGCCACCCAATGTGCGGCCTTCTGTTATGGCACACCAAACAGGTGAATACAGTAATGTACTGAGCAAGTAATTCAAAGCTTCTCCAACAACCTATGGGAGCATTTCAAGATGGAGGTAGTGAGAGTCTAAGAAGAGGGTTATGTAGGATCTGGAGGGCTATGACCAAGGGAAAGAAGATGAAAATTAATGAACCCAGGTTTCCAGGGAACAGAGTAAGACCTAGACAGAAAAGCTTTGCATCAAGAAAGTGATTAGAGTCAGGAGTTAGGGACATAGGAGGAAGAATATGAATCAAAGCATAAAACTGAATGACATATTAGATTGCTGGGTTCAGGCTAAGAAAGATCCAGAAAACCATGGTTAGGGATTTTTCTCTCTCTCATTCATATATGTACATGGGGGCAGGCACATCTTAGAATTGTTGGGTATACTAGAACAGAGTCTGGCTCTTACCACTGTATTGTGAGGAATAACAGTTCAAGAAAACCCATTAATAAGAAGGGATCATCAGAAATTTCTAGCATAGCACAATGATTCTCCAGTGGCCTTATCTTCCAGGGCATTAAGTTCTACCCCATTGTTGTCTCAATTTATGATGTGTATGCCTGCAGAAAGAGTCAAAAGGGGAAAAGAAGTGTTGCTGGGCCTTTTCTCCAGTAGACAACCCCATGGGAGCTTCAAAGTGAGCTTCAACCTTGAACTCTTTGAAAGTCCTCCATTAGGATGATTCTCATAACATTCTGAAATTTGAGAACTAAGAAATAGGTGGCCAAAGAGAAGGAAAGGAACTTCTCTTAACCAGCAGTCAACAGTAGTTCCCCATTTAAAAAATTCTTTTTAACTATCTAAAATTTATTTAATTATTTAATTGATTATTTATTTATTTTTATTATGTTCAGTTAGCCAACATATAGTACATCATTAGTTTTTGATGTAGTGTTCAATGATTCATTAGTGCATATAACACCCAGTGCTCATCACAACACGTAGCCTCTCCAATATCCATCAACCGGCTATCCCATCCCTCCACTCTCTCCCTTCTGTAACCCTCAGTTTGTTTCCCAGAGACCAGCGTCTTTCATGGTTTGTCTCCCTCTCTGATTTCTTCCCATTCAGATTTCTCTCCCTTCCCTATGGTCCTCAATTCTATTCCTTATGTTCCACATATGAATGAAACTGTATGATATTTGTCTTTCTCTGCTTGACTTATTTCACTCAGCATAATCCCCTCCAGTTTCATCCATGTCTATGCAAATGGTAGGTATTCATCCTTTCTGATGGCTGAGTAATATTCCATTGTATATATGAACCGCATCTTCTTTATCCATTCATCTGTTGAAGGACATCTGGGTTCATTCCACAGTTTGGCTATTGTGGACATTGCTGCTATGAACATTGGGGTGCATGTGCCCCTTCTTTTCACTACATCTGTATCTTTGGGATAAATACCTGTAGTAAAATTGTTGGGTCATAGGGTAGCTCTATTTTTAACATCTTGAGGAACCTCCATACTGTTTTCCAGAGTGGCTGTACCAGCTTGCCTTCCCACCAACAGTGTAAGAGGGTTCCCCTTTCTCCACATCCTCACCAACATTTGCTGTTTCCCGTCTTGTTATTTTTTTGCCATTCTGACTGGTGTAAGGTGGTATCTCATTATGGTTTTGATTTGTATTTCTCTGATGGCTAGTGATGTTGAACATTTTTTCATGTGTCTGTTAGCCATTTGTATGTCTTCTTTGGAGAAGTGTCTGTTCATGTCTTCTGCCCATTTCTTGACTGGCTTATTTGTTTTTTGGGTGTTGAGTTGAGAAGTTCTTTATAGATCTTTGATACCAGCCCTTTATGTGTAGTGTCATTTGCAAATATCTTCTCCCATTCTGTGGGTTGCTTCTTAGTTTCGTTGACTATTTCCTTTGCTGTGCAGAAGCTTTTTATCTCGATGAAGTCCCAAAAGTTCATTTTCACTTTTGTTTCCCTTGCTTTTCGAGACGTGTCTGGAAAGAAGTTGCTGTGGCCAATGTCAAAGAGGTTACTGCCTATGTTCTTCTCTAGGATTTTGATGGATTCCTGTCTCACATTGAGGTCTTTCATCCATTTGGAGTTTATCTTTATGTATGGTGTAAGAGAATGGTCCAGTTTCATTCTTCTGCATGTGGCTGTTCAACTTTCCTAGCACCATTTACTGAAGAGACTGTCTTTTTTCCATTGGATATTCTTTCTTGATTTGTCAAAGTTTAGTTGACCATAGAGTTGAGGGTCTACTTCTGGGGTCTCTATTCTGTTCCATTGATCTATGTGTCTGTTTTTATGCCAATACCATGCTGTCTTGGTGATCATAGCTTTACAATATAGCTTGAAGTCAGGCATCGTGATACCCCCAGCTTTGATTTTCTTTTTCAACATTCCCCTGGTGATTCAGGGTCTTTTCTGGTTCCACACAAATTTTAGGATTGTTTGTTCCAGCTCTGTGAGCAATGTCAATGGTATTTTTTTAAAAGATTTTATTTATTTATTTGAGAGAGAGAATGAGAGAGAGAGAGAGAGCACATGAGAGGGGGGAGGGCCAGAGGGAGAAGCAGACTCCCTGCTGAGCAGGGAGCCTGATGTGGGACTCAATCCCGGGACTCCAGGATCATAACCTAAGCCAAAGGCAGTCACTTAACCAACTGAGCCACCCAGGCGCCCAATGTCAATGGTATTTTGATAGTCTTCCATTTTTTTAATGAAAACTAGTATACATATAAAAAGGTGCCCACTGGTTTATAGCAGGTTGAAATTTCACAAACAACAAATCCATGTAACCAAAACCCAGGTCAATAAACAGAATACCATTAAAACAAAGTCTTATCCCTTCCATTCCTTATATTTACTGTAAAAGGGCAACTGTTATCCTGACTTCAAATAGAATAGGTTAACTTTGTCTGCTTTTGTAGTTTGCACAAATGAAATAATGCAATACACTTTTTTGTGTCTGCTTCTTTTGCTCAGCATTATGTCTGTGGAGTTCATCTATTTGGGTGGACATATTTTGATGCTACTTTCTGTCTGCCTCTCTTGCCTCTCTTTCCCCATGATTCTCGGTCCATCCTTAGCACACATATACATGTTAGTGGGCATGCATTCTTGTCCTACCTGGTTGTCCCCTTTCAGGTGTAATTATCCTACTATGCCCAGAGTCATGCTGAGATCGACAGCCATTTGTACCATTCACCATCAGTTGTCCATAAAAGCAATTTCTTTGTGAAAAAGTAAGCAATCTTCTCATGCAGTGAAATACACATTGAAAGAATGATTTGACTAATGATAAATTATCATATTACAGTAATGATTGGCAGTGCCATAACCTTTTTGGCACCACATCCCTTTTCCAATGTGGTTGTGTCTAATCGCATGAAGAGAAAGGAGAGAAAGCTTAAAGGGGGAACATTTGATTCTTCAGGCTTCCTTTAGACTAAATTTTAATCTCTTTCATTTTTCCCATTCCTTCCTTGGTCTGTAATATATTGATGACAAGGATAGAATCTTATTATGTTTTACTCGATGTATACATTTTTAGAGTGTAAGAATGATTCATTCTGTTTTGACACCAGGAATAAGGAGATTAAGCAGTGCTAGCCCTCAGGGGGCTCAGATTAACATTGGAAACTCTATCTCTTGCAGTCATTGCTCCCAACTGCTCTAGCAGTGGGTTGTGGGGACACAGAAAAGGGAAGAATTAATCCTATTTCCATTTGGAGAAGATTTAGAGAGAGGTGACACTTGCAGAAATAGATGTTAAATCCAGAAGGAAGTTCTGCTTACCTGAATGTCAGTCACACAGCGTTGAGATGCCCTTCCTCTTTGCCTTGTCACTGCTTTCCTGGGTGGTTTTGAACAAGTCTTGCTTTTTACATCCCCCTTTTCTTGCTTCTGATGGGAACCATTGCTCCTCTAAGTCCTCCATCTCATAACTTGACTGCCACAGGGCATAAGTATTTATGAATATTAAAGTGTTACAGTTCTTTGGGAATCAAGCCCATTGTTAGGACAGTGAACTCCTTTCCTTTCTTTCCCTGAGTGTCTTGGGGAATTTTAAAGGGAGTAATAGGAAAATTCAAATATCTTATGAATATATAGCAGTAAAATGACAGGTAGT
This sequence comes from Callorhinus ursinus, assembly GCF_003265705.2. NCBI lineage: Eukaryota > Metazoa > Chordata > Mammalia > Carnivora > Otariidae > Callorhinus > Callorhinus ursinus. The sequence goes on from NW_027397063.1 coordinate 143,227,588, forward strand.
AAATCAATGTCCCAAGAACAAATTTTAAATAGCAGAGCCAATGGCACACCTCCAATACTAATAACATTTGGTGAAAAGCTCAGCATTCCTAATGAGGACACGCTCACTGCTTGCATGGAGATTAGTGTGACCATGCAATGCCTATTGCATTTCCTGTTAAAAGAGAAGAGCCAAGCTATGGATTAGAAGCTGGTCTTGTATCTTCTGGCTTGCCAAATCCCTGAAGCAGCATGTAAATATCCTTGATTTGTAACTAACCATGTTTACTTGGAAGGGTCAATGCCAGGGGACTCTAGACTTATCCTTCTCCATGCCAAGAAGGTAATAGGTGACAGTCCAAGTATGGAGGAAGTAGGGTGCCTTAGGTTGGATTCCCTAGAAGAAGAACCTAAGGAAGTATTCATGTACAAGTGATTCATTAAGGGAGGGCTTCTAGAGGAAACCAGTAAGGTAGTTGGGGAGCAAAGAGGGAAGGAAAGCAAGTAAAGTCTGACTTACAGAGGGTAGTCTTAGCCTGATCCCACAGAGTAATTCTGGAGTGTAAGCTAGACCACAAGGAAGTCATACCACAAGGAAATCATACCCCAGGGAAAGGAGATCAGGTTTACCTGGTAGATGGCCCAAGATAAGGGGAATATAAGTTCATAGGCACTGTGGCTTTTCTTGGTGTAAGCAAGTGGGGCTACAAAATCTTGAGGACAGTCCTTCATGAAATGGGTATGAGCTGTTGGAAGCAAAAGGACATTAAAGGGGGCATGTGTACAAAAATTATAAAAAGGATCCAAACAGATGTAGATGGAGCAAACTTACTGTGTACTAAAAGAGTGGTACCCAAAGTGGGTGAAAAAACATCTTGGCTAATAACCAGCGTAAGGACATGGAGATTACAGAACAAGGCAACAACATGATGACATTCAGGTTGGCAACATGGACATGTGGAGCAGGAAGCTAGACACTACCCATTGGGGTCCAGACAGGATACAATGCCCACTGTACATACAATGTACGTACAACCTCCATCAGCCAGAGGTGAGGCTGAGTCACCAGAAGATGGGATCAGGTTTCTGAGGTTTCTTCCCACGTTAAGCTTATCTCTGAGCCTGCTCAGAGGCTGGAAAAGGAGGAGGCACTGGGATATGTGCTACTCAAAACCATTAACATTCCTAGGTTTGAAAACAGGCAAGATGCTCAGAAGTTGTGGCAGAACTAGATGTTCCTAAATTGCTATATGCAGCAAATGTCTTCATGGTTCAGGTTTTTGTATTCATGTTCCAAATTCATTTTAACTACCATACTTTCCTTTTATTTGATTTCTATTTCTATTTATTTTATTTTGTCTTTACTTCTAATATGCTATTTTATTGGTCTAAACATCCTGATATAAGTGATTTTTGCCACAATTTATAAATAAGGCTAAGTCTAAACTTTAGGAGATTCATTAAACATATATTTATTGAATAATTCTATGTATAAAAAGTTTCCTGCAAAGTATTAACTGGGGGTTCAGAAATTAGATATAATCATTCCCCTTAAGGAGTACATTTGCTATGAGTAAATGCATGCAGCTCTATTCTCCATGTAGCTACATATAAAATGGAGATCCAGCATGTCTCCTGGGAATACAGTACATAAGGTACTTTAATAGAGGTCCTCCTTAAAGTAGTCTTGCCAGATAAAATATAGTCTACAAATATTTCTCAAGACATACTTACACTAAAAAGTTAATCACTAATTATCCTGTATTTTTATTTCCTAAATCTGGCAACCCTACCTGAAAAGTCTGATCAGTAAATATTTCATCTGCAAGAAGTAGGGCTCATCAGAGCTCACCAGTCAGTGCAGAGGCATCCCTGTACTGGAGCAAGCTTAGTCAGGGGAACTATACAAATCTACCCATGCTCAGATGGTAGCTCTGCCAATTACCACGTGTGGGTCCCTGAGCTACATAATAGGCTCTCTGAGCTGTTTTTCATCTGTATAAAGGGGACAAAGCAATCTACTTCACAAAATGATTGTTAGATAGCAGATGGAAAAGTAATCTCAGACCACTAAAAAGTAAAAGAGACAATAAGCATGTATTCTTCATTGAAATGTCATTTCCTCAGAAGAGAAGAGATGGGAGTAAAGCTCCCATTTTTTAAAAACTTTCTTGGGTTGCAATTCAATAGAAAATACCATTTTGCCAAGGGGGCCTGAGTCTGCTCTATACTTCACAGGTGACAAACTGCAGAACTTTGGCAGAGTAAGTGAGGGGTGCGCATGTGCACAAATAATATGATTCATGGTGACCAAGTCACATTTTTGATTGGAGAGGTAGTAAATGGCCAGATCCCCTCATAGCTAGAATAATGTGTTCCCACAATTCTTATTTATCACAAACTCGGTCTTGCTGTCCCAGGAGCTTTGATTTCTGGGCCCTTCTATCTTTGATTGATCTTTGGCAATGAGTGTTATCCATCTATCCTATTTGGGTGAGGAGTCAGAAGCTGGTTCTCCACTGAAGCATCCCCATACCCACGTGTCACATGCACCACCTGTTTTCATGCATCTAGCCCACTTTGCCTGATGTACTTGCCTATGACAGAGCAATTGTTAATCAGGATATTTCTTTCTTACTTTGTAGTATACAAAAAGAGCCCCAATTTAATATGCAAATCACAAAATAAAACATTTTTATGACTGAGAATGCAATGAAATGTACCAATTTGTTAGAACAAAATATGTGAATATTTTCTTAGCAAGGTTCTTGCTTTCCTAATTCAATCCACAATGTACCTTCCTGACAGCTGCCAAGAAAACACACCTTCCTAACTTTCAGATGGCCCATTGTGTACTTTCAGAGAAATTGCTCACTCAGGTGGTTTTCACTGAGGAATGGAATCAGTAATAACAGGGAGTGCTAGATAAATTCTACTTCCTCTGGGACCTTGGAGAGAAAATACTCTGTTCCAATCAGGAACAAAACAGAATATAGAGTTGCTGTGACAATATTTATTGATTTATTGTGAGAATTTAGTAAATATCAGGTAATATTGCGAGAGAGTAAAGAGGGTTGGGCTCTCAGAGCCTCTGCTCTCAGAAAGCTTATGTTCTGAAGTAGACATTACAGGGTTAAAAGAAAAAGGTCTTTAAGAAGGTGACACATGGAACATCAAACTTCAGGGGTATAAGTAATTATTCCCAGCCAGAGGGAATCAGTGGAAGTCTTAATGGAAGTGGCATTTAGGTACAAAACATAGAATTTGTACATGCGATTATGGGAAAGGAGGAAGAGAATATTTATGGTGGATACATTTCTGTTAGCAGAGGCATGGATTTATACAACTGAACTTCATGTATAGGAGAGTAATTATGTGTATGCAAAGGGGAGTAGTGGATTGAAAAAAAGGTTGAAATCACATTGTGGAAGTCTTAAATTCCAAGGTAAGGAGTTTGATCTTTATCTCTAGGTGATTGGCAATCACTGAGGCTTTGAGAGTGAATATGAAAACTGTTCATCAAGCACTGAGAAAATGAACCTGGTGGCATTGGTGGGATGACGTGGACAGCTGGAAAAAGGGGTTAGGAGCTGGCCCGATCACTGAGGACTAGTCTCCTTTCAAATTCAAGTTCAAGAATGATTAGACTTGGAAAACCCCTCCATGTAATTGGAGAAAAAGAACCTAGAGCTGGCAGAAAGTGTCACTGAGACTGTCAGTACTGAATCCTGCCGCAGGTGTGCTGCCACATTCTGGGAACACAAGGTCACTGCACAGAAGTCACCTGCTGCCATCAGCTAGATTAGGAGTTGATAACGATGGATTATTTCATTTGGCAGAATCACTTTGGAATTTTCAGACCGTGTTACCTTCCCTCATGAGAAGAAAAGATTAAAAATTTAGAATTACAATGTTCATTACCTGTATAAAATAAATATTTACTTGGCTAAGTTATGTATGGGGAATGTAGTGATGTCAAAGAGAATTTTTTCCCCCTTTTCCTATTTCACTCATCCCCTCACCCCCTCCTCTCTGGCAACCATCAGTTTGTTTTTTATCTTTAAGAGTCTGGGTTTTTTGTATGTCTCTTTTTTTCCTTTGTTTTGTTTCTTAAATTTCACTTGTGAGTGAAATCCTCTGGTATTTGTCTTCCTCTGCCTGACTTATTTCACTTAGCATTATACCCATTATACCCTCTAGGCCCATCTAAACGGCAAGATTTCATTCTTTTTAATGACTAATAGTCTATGATGTATATGTATGTGTGTGTGTGTGTGTGTGTGTGTGTGAGAGAGAGAGAGAGAGATATCACATCTTCTTTATCCAATCACCTATCAATGGACATTTGGGTTGCTACCATATCTTGACTATCATAAATAACGCTGCAAAAACATAGGGTGTGTATATCTTTTTGAATTAACATTTTTATTTCCTTTGGGTAAATACTCATTAGTGGAATTATTGGATCATATGGTATTTCTGCTTTTAATTATTTGAGGAAACTCCATACTCTTTTCCACAGTGGCTGCACCAGCTTGCATTCCCACCAGCAGTGCATGAGGGTTCTTTTTCTCTCCATATCCTTTCCAACACTTGTTATTACTGTGTTTAGTCATTTGTCAGGTGTAAGATGATATCTCCTTGTAGTTTTGATTTTCATTTCCCTGATGATGACTGATGTTGAGCCTCTTTTCATGTGTCTCTTGGCCATCTGTATGTCTTCTTTGGAAAAATGTCTATTCATGTTCTCTGCTCAGTTTTTAATCAGAATTTTTTTGGTATTGAGTTAAGTTCTTTATGTATTTTATATATCTTTATCAAATAATAATATATATTGTTTGCAAGTATCTTTTCCTACTCAGTTGGTTTCCTTATCATTTTGTTGATGGTTTCCTTCACTGTGCAAAAGTTTTTAATTTTGGTGTAGTCTTAATAGTTTAATTTTGCTTTTGTTTCTCTTGCCTGAGGAGACACAGGTAGAAAAAATTTTCTGTGGCCGATGTCAAAGAGATTACTGCCTATGTTTTAGGAGTTTTATGGTTCCAGGTCTCACATTTAGGTCTTTAATCCATTTCGAGTTTATTTTTGTGTATAATGTAAGAAAGTGGTTCAGTTTCAGGGCACCAGGGTGGCTCAGTCTGTTAAGCATCTGCCTTTGGCTCAGGTCATGAATGCAGGGTCCTGGGATCGAGCCCCATGTTGGACTCCCTGGTAAGCGGGGCATCTGCTTCTCCCTCTGCCTTTCCCTGAACTTGTGCTCTCTCTCTCTCTCAAATAAATAAAAATAAAATTAAAAAAAAAGAAAGTGGTTCAGTTTCATTCTTTTGCATGTAGCTGTCCTGTTTTCCCAGCACTGTTTGTTGAAGAGTTTGTTCCCCATTGTATATTCTGGCCTCCTTGTAATAGATTAATTGACCATATAAGTGTGGGCTAATTTCTGGGACTTTTATCCTGTTCTATTAATCTGTGTGTCTATTTTCATGTTGGTACCATACTTCTTTGATTATTACAGCTTTGAAGTATACTGTACTATACCTATAGTATACTGTAGTATACCTGGGATTATGGTACCACCAGCTTTGTTCTTCTTTCTCAACACTGCTCTATTTGGGGTCTTTTGTGGTTCCATACAAGTTTTAGTTCTGTGTAAAATGTTGTTGGTATTTTGATAGGTATTGCATTAAATCTGCAGATTACTTTGGGTAGTATGGACATTTTAACAATGTTGGTTCTTCCAATCCATGAGCATGGAATATCTTCTCATTTGTTCGTGTCATCTTCAATTTCTTTCACCAGTGTTTTATAGCTTTTGGAACACAGGTTTTTCACTTCCTTGGTTAAGTTTATTCCTAGGTTTTTTCCTTTTTTTTGTGTGCAGTTGTAAATAGGATTGTTTTCTTAATTTTTCTTTCTGCTACTTCATTATTAGTGCATAGAAATGCAACAGATTTCTGTATATTAATTTTGCATTCTGTGACTTTATTGAATTCATTATCAGTTCTGGTAGTTTTTTGGTTTAGTCTTTAGGATTTTTCTATATATAGTATTATATCATCTGCAAATAGTGACAGTTTTTCTACTTCCTTACCAGTTTGGATGCCTTTTATTTCTTTCTCTTGTCCGATTGCTATGGCTAGGACTTTTGGTACTATGTTGAATAAACGTGGGGAGAATGGGTATCCTTGTCTTATTCCTGGTCTTAGAGGAAAAGCTCTCAGTTTTTCACTATTGAATATGATGTTATCTGTAGGTTTGTCATATATGGCCTTTATTATGTTGAGGTATATTCCCTCTAAATCTACTTTGTTTTTATCATGAATGGATGTTGTACTGTCAGATGCTTTATCTGCATCTATTGAGATGATCATATATTGTTAATGTGTTTCATTATGTTGATTGATTTGAACCACCCCTACATCCCTGCAATAAATCCCACTTGATTGTGGTGAATGATTTTTTAAATATATTGTTGGATTCAGTTTGCTAATATTTTGTTGAGGATGTTTGCATCTATGTTCATCAGAGATATTGGCCCATAATTCTCTTTTCTGTAGTGCCTTTCTCTGGTTTTAGTATTAGGGTAAAGCTGGCTTCATAGAATGAATTTGGAGATTTTCCTTCCTTTTCTATTTTTTGGGATAGTTTGAGAACAGGTATTAATGTTTCTTTAAATATTTGGTAGAATTCACCTGTGAAGCCATTTGGTCCTGGACTTCTGTTTGTTGGGAGTTTTTTGATTATTGATTCAATTTCGTTGCTCATACTCAGTTTGTTTAAATTTTCTATTTCTTCCTGATTCAGTTTTGAAAGATGATATATGTCTAGGAATTTATTCATTTCTTCTACGTTGTCCAGTTTGCTGGCATATAATTTTTCATAATGTTCTCTTATAATCCTTTGTATTTCTGTGATGTCTGTAAAGAGCGTTTTATTTTGGTTGTTTTGTTGAGGTTCTTTGACCTGGGAGACAATCTTTATTCAGCTATTTGAGAACATGTCAAGATGGTGATACCAAAATGTAAAATCATTACATTAAAAAATTTTCCAAGTAGCGTGTGCATTGGTCATTTTTTAGCCTTTCTACCTCTAGGGCCCTTAGTGATTTTCAGAGCCTCAACCATCATGAGATGTGATGTTGATACCCATCCTGGCTTCCCTACTGATTATTGTGAGGATCAAAAGGACAATTAGGAGAACTTGCTCCATACCCTATAAAGAACTATATAGTAAGGGATTTTTGTTACATACCTTTTTCCTCTATTTTCAAATACTATTTGATACAGTCATTACAGCGGTAAATGAGAATTTCTAAGGGGGAAAGGTGGTGAATAGAACACTTTAAATGAAGGTTCCTTAAGGGGTAGGCTATCCCTTCTCCTGAGCTTCCTGGGCAGGAATGTGTTGGTTTGTCAAGAGCAGGGAAGGGATCTTGTTCATGTTTCTATCTACAGTGCCTAGTTCAATGATGATATATGAGATACAATAAATATTGATGAGTGAATGAGGTAATACATGAAATAGTTACCTCATTTAACATGTATGGATCTTTTTGAAAATTAGAAAAAAGCTTCCCTTACTCTGGGCAGACTCAGCCCTGAGTTTGAGTGTCTTGATTAGTAGGCAAGTACAGGGTGGATTTTAATCCCATTTGTCTCCCTGGCTAGAGAATATAAGTGCAAGGTGCAACTTTCACAATAGCATGTGAAATTGCAATAATCAGTAGAGGGAGGACTTCCTTCCATTGTTTTCCCTGAGTGTAGACATACGGGGCACTTGCCATTAGCAAAGAGTTTCTACTGTCCATATCTTTGGCATAGGGCCCTGAACATACTGGAGGCTCAATGTCGGTTCATTGTCAATACTCAGTAACTGCTCAGCGCATGTGCATGTTCTTTTGGGGGCCTGTATTTTTATGTGATATTGCCAAAATAGGTATTCTCAAGGTTCTTTTAAGCTATTCCCCCTTCCTCTTCTTTTGCTTCTCATTAACATTAAAGACAATTCATGCCAAGATTCAGTTTTAATTTAAACAGCTAGACTTATGCACACTCTGCTCATTTTGATAAAGAGGCCCTAGGAAGTTATTCAGGTGAAGCCACCATTAGCAGATCAGGATTGCTGTAGGGCTTGATCATGGTGAGGCTGGTAAGTAAAACGTTGGGTCCCAATACAGCCATATTTCGGTGAGCACATCTGGAAATCACCTCTTATGTTTCCAGCTCCTGATGATTGAACTGGAGCACAGAGCAAGTGCAGCATTCCATGCTGAGCAAGAGGTTATGATTCAAACTAGGCAAGAGACAAAGCAGTGTCCAGACCAGAGAACATCTATTTTTGGTTAGAAGAAAGGCTGTTAAGTAGATATGTATTTCTCCTTCTATATACTGTGACACTTGTCAAGCAGACTGCCATGAAAGCTGTTCTTTGTAGACACCAGCAGAAAATATATAATCTTAAACACAGTGACTAAGAACTTAGAGACTGACTTTTCATTCATGTTTATCTCTCTATAAAACAATAGTAATGTAGTAATTCCCATTTAGGGGGTTCAAATTATGTTACAGTCCTTCAAAATTATTTGTCTTTAACATAGCATGAACCTAAAAGGGTAGATTTTAACCTCCACTTAAAGAATGAGCCAACTGAGTCTCAAAAACTTCTTTGGATTCAAATCTGGATGTGTACAGCCCCCAAATATATGTTCTCTTCACTACACCATGCTGCCTCTTAGTGTGCTAGTGGCCATCTGGATTTCATAAAGGCACTTTCTTGCCTGTATTAACTCATTGATCTAATCACCATTTCAGTAACTTAACAGTTCTTAGACAAAGGTACAGGTGTAACTCCCTCCTTCTTAAATGTAGGTCACACATAATGACTTTCTTCTAAGGAGTACAGTGTGGGAAGTGGAAAAAAAAGAGTAAATTTACGGTGGAGAAATCTGACAAACACTACCACTGACAGGTGATCAAGGTGAACATCCATAGTGATTACCATATGCCCTTGGTAACATGGGATGAGAAAGACACTTTACCTCCGTAGTCTTCCTTCAAAACTCCATGGCCTAGGTCCAATCATGAAGAAAACATTGGATAAATCTCAAATGAAGGCCATGCTACAATTATTTTGTTTAATATTCCTCAAAACTGTCCAGTACCTCAAAAACAAGAAAAGTCTGAGGAACTTTCATAGCCAAGAGAAGTCTGAGACATGACCACTAAATGTGATATGATATTCATATCACAGGTGGGATCCCAGAACAGAAAAAGGACATTAAGTAGAAAATAAGAAAATATGAATGGACTTTAGTTAATAATACTGAATCAATATTGGTTCAGTGATTGTGAAAAATGTTCCCTGTGAATGTAAGATGTTAACAATAGGGGAAACTGGGCATGAGTTAGATAGGCACCATCCATATTATCTTCACAAGTTTTCTATAAATTATTTTAAAATAAAAAGATTATTTTAAATATATAAGCTCATAATTTAATATCTACTTTAGTATAGTGAAAAGGGATTGACAGCTTGGGAATGGTGCTAACTGCCTATCCATATGGAGGAAAAGAAGTTAAAACTTGAAAGCTACCTACCACCAAGCACAAAAAGATCTAGATGAATTCAGGACCTACATATGGAAAAGCAAAGCTATAAAAAAATTTTAAAAAATCTTTCTAATGGATGATCTTATCAAAGTGTGATCCCCAGACCAGCAATATCAGCATCCTCAGGGAATCTGTTAGAAATAAAATGTCTTGGGCCCCAACCAGAATAATTCCAGAGGTAGCATCTGCCTGTCTTTGTTTTAAAAACCCAAGTAGCTGTTATGTATGTTAAAGTGTGAGGACAATTGCAATAGAGTAACACTTCATAAACAAGATAGGAAAGTCAAGCTGAAAAGTGAAAGATTGATAAAAATAGCTGTAGTAATATTTAAAATGTGAAATATCTATTAAACCATTGTCTTAGAAAAAAATAACCGACCGAAGATTAGCATATGAAATATTCAGCACAGATAAATATAGAGCAGTGCTTTTCAACTAGGGGTGATTTTGTCCCCTGGGGAATGTACAGTGTCTTGAGACATTTAGGTCATCAAAACTTCAGGAGGGCAGTCATTTAGTTGATAGAGGACAACAGGTATGCTGCTAAACATCCTACAATGCACAAATCATCCCACACAACAAAGAATTATCTGGCTCAAAATGCAAATAGTGCTGAATTTGGGAAAGTGTGGTGTACAGATTTCTTCAAATCATTAAGAAAACGATCATCAGCAAAGTAGTTTGGGCAATTTACCAAGAAAAAAACCCACAATGACCAATATACATATGATAAGAGGCTCAAACTCACTAGTAGGGGGGTAAATGCAAATCATCACAACCCGTATTTTGGCAAAAAATAAACAAAACACTGAGTCTTGTAACATCATATGTATTGCTTATTGCTGCTATAACAAATTACTAAAAACTTAGTGACTTAAAACAACACAAATGTATTATTTTACAATTCAGGAGGTCAGAAACTCAAGATTAGTTTTACTAGGTGGAAGTAAAGGTATTGGCAGGGCTGGTTCCTTCTGGATATTCTAGGGGAGACTCTACTTCCTTTCTTTTTCCAGCTTCCAGATGAAGCCAGCATTCCTTGCCTCCTGGCCCCTTCCTCCCTCTCTGAGTTCAGCAGCGTAGCATCTTCAAATCTCTGACTCTCTCTGATCTCTGCTTCCATCCTCACATCTTCTCTGCCTCTCTCGACTCTTTATTTATAAAGGACTCCTGTGATGACACTGGGTCCATGTGGCTAAAATCACACAGGATTATCTCCCCAATCTCAAACCTACATTTGCAAAGTACTGTTGGCAATTAGAAGGTAACCTGTTCACAGGTTCCAGGGATCTGAATGTGGGCATCTTTGGAAGGCAGTTTTTCAGCCCACAATATCATGCAATGAGGAGAATGTGGGGAAATGAGACACTTTTACTTTGAAAGTATAAATTGGTACCACTGCTCTGGAGGGCAATTGGGCATATTTAGTTATGTTGAAGAACATCTTTCAACTTGACAATCGCATTTCTTAGTGGCTATCTCTGAAGAACTTGTACACATGAGCACAAGAAGAAATGTGCCCAGAAGACAAATACAAGAACATTAACTATAGCAGGGACAGTACAAAAGTGAGAAATAACCCCAGTTATCTCTTAGTTGTAAGGTCAACTCAAATTGAGGTATAAATGAACTAGATGTTTTTGTATCAACATGTGTAAATCTATAAAGTTGAGGGGTAAAAGGAAGAATGTGTTAGAATTCCATTTATGTAGGCTGTTATTCCTATGGATTTATACATACGCAGGAGAGATACTTTTGTATGCTCATGCCTGAGCATGACGTATACTACCTTCACAGTGGTGGGTAAGCCTGAGGAGTCAACGTGGGGAAGAGATAGGAGTATGGCTTTAGGTATTTCTTTAACTATTCATTTAGATATTTGTTTTAAGAATTAAAAAAAATTAAAAAATAATACAGAGAAGTCTGAATCCTATATGGCAAAATGTTAACATTTTAAAAACTTTAGCAGTGAGTATATAGATGTGTGATAATATTTCAGTGTGAATTCTTTTAACTCTCAGAACCCCTGGACCCAGAGGAATTCTTTTTCCTATCATGATAACTTCTAGAGAGTTCTGGTTATTACGGCATAGCCAGCAATTTTTTTTTTTACCTTTTTGTTCTGAAAATCCATTTATTATGAATCTGATTCATAAGAATCATTTCCTTAGAGCTTCATCACCCTAAAAGGAGGAGTTAATCTAATTTCTGCTATAAGGTGGCTAATTTCTAAATCTCATTTATTTGCTTTGCTTTTTCCACCCACCATTCAAATATTCATCAGGGGACATCTGCTCAGCTTTCACCTCCTGTGATTTTATGTAAGTTCCTGGACTGTGCTGGGATTCAATTTCTTCACCTATGAAATGATGGCACTAGATTGAGAACATTTTTAACAGCCTTCAAGTTTTAAAATTCTGATCCTCTGTAGTTTCTTTGAATTTTTAATCTATGAGCATTCTTGCTAACTATGTTTGTCATCCTCTAGTATTACCTAGTAGACCTGACATAATTGCTTTGGAGAATACTGACCTCTTCATTGGCATTTAAAGGAATATTCAAATAATATAAGATACTTAAAGACTTAAAACAGCACTAATAGGACTAAACTACCACCAGAGTTCTATTGATAGGGTGCTTCAAAGATCTAATTTTAAGAAATGAGCTGGAAGACAATGCCCTACTCTCTTTCCAATTCCAGTATTTTAATGTTAAGAGAGACATTTAATGGGGTGTCTGGGTGGCTCAGTCAGTTAAATGTCCAACTTTTGATCTTAGCTCAGGTCTTGATCTCGTGCTTTGGGCTCCATGCTGGGTGTGGAGACTACTTAAAAAAAAAAGAAAGAAAGGATACATTTATCACTTGCTCTCTTGGTCTATTAATCAGAATATTGGAATATTTGGTATCATAGCAACATGGCACATTTGACTTCCTCTCATCTTTTCCTGTGTGATCATGTAAACTTGTGGTCATTCTCCATTTGGCATGAACTCATTTCTCTTCATCCTGGGGCATTAAATATCGGGGGTTCTATAGCACACTGTAGTTTATCAACATTTCCCATCTTTCTTAGGAACATGTATAAATTGCATGCAAAGAATGTGGTTGATTTAACAGATGAGAACACTCTGCCAAAGACGGAGAGCAAAAGTAAGTCTCAACCATATCCTCAAAGAGTTTACATTGCTTATTTCATTTTACCCTCAAAATAAGTTAATAAAGTTATAAATTATTAGGCTCATTTTACTGTTGAGAAATGATGAGATGCTAGTTATATTACCAGGGTTTTGTAATTGGAAGAGCCAAGATTTAAACTCCAAATTCACATATTTTTCTACTCAACTGAAATACCTCTCTTCTCAGTAAATATGAGATATAATAGCAAGCAAAATCTTGATGATTTAAAGTGATTACAGATTAGAGCAAGACTTAAATCTGTTGTTATTAAAGCAAATTTCCTATTTGGAGCTTCTTTAGGGATGTCGGAAGAATGATACCATGTTAAATATCTAACTAAAATGTGTTTAAGTCAGCAACTTTACTTTACTTAACTTATTAAAAATGTACTGGCTGTATGATTCTACCATGTGTTTGGTGCTATATAAGAATTATTAAAATACATTTAAAAAGTTACTTTACATGCTGTAAAGTTATTTGCATGGAGATTATTTACTTACATTTGAGGAAGTCAGTTGTAATTTGAGTAATAAAGTGATAACCAGGATTGATAAGATAGAAGGGAAAGAGAGGAAAAAAAGGCAAACTTCAGGCAATCAGGGTACAGTGATTTTACTTGTACTTTTTTTGGTTGTCATTTAACTGATTAATTGGCAGGTGCAGAGAGGGCAGTCTGGACATTCTGTCCTTGAGCAGGCTGATTAGTGGATCAAAAAGCAGTTTTCGTTGTTTTATGGACTAATTTTATGGCCTTACATTGTGAAATTTTAGCTGAGACGTAAGCGCAGGCAGTCTGACTCAAGTGGCATCACCCAGAGTCTCTAGAGACCCAGAGTCTCTAGTCCTCATCTAGTGAGGACTCACCTGTGTAATTCTCAGTACTGCCCTGTACTCTGCTCACTCAGATCAGGGCACCTGTGAGAGCGAGGTTCCTGGATGACCTTCCACTTAGGGAAATTTCAAATAATCTTAAAAAGCTGATAGAAGAGAATGGTCGAGTTTAGTAAATAGCTGTCAAATTTTCCCAGCACCATTTATTGAAGAGACTGTCTTTTCCACTGGGTATTTTTTTTTCCTGTTACCAGTTTCTTACACCATACACAAAGATAAACTCAAAATGGATGAAAGACCTCAATGTGAGAGAGGAATCCATCAAAATCCTAGAGGAGAACATAGGCAGTAACCTCTTCCACATAGGCCACTGCAACTTTTTCTTTTTTCTTTTCTTTTCTTTCTTTCTTTCTTTCTTTCTTTCTTTCTTTCTTTCTTTCTTTCTTTCTTTCTTTCTTTCTTTCTTTCTTTCTTTCTTTCTTTCTTTTCTTTCTTCCTTCCTTCCTTCCTTCCTTCCTTCCTTCCTTCCTTCCTTCCT